>NC_044550.1:56374864-56727364 GCF_007565055.1 Rhinopithecus roxellana
GATCCCAGGCCAGCTGCCAGCATTGCAGCCCACTGATCGTGTGGCATTAGAAAAGCCATCAATAGTGAAACAAAATAAATGACATTAATGGGAAAGTATTAGGCCTACATAACCATGGCTACAAGCAAATTATGTGGATTCCAAAGGAGGGTCAAAAAAAAAAAAAAATGCCACAAATGAAATTTCTAAATATTCTAATAAGATTGAACTAAAAGACAAAATGCTACTACAATTCTTTAGATAAAACACAAAGAAATTATACTTAATTTAATTCTCTTCACTAGAATTTTGCTCATTGTGCATATTTCTTTTAACAGGCTTAGGATAGTTAAATGCATTACAGCTACAGTATGACTCTGATTTCTCTCTAATGCCATTTATGTTTTCTAGAATTATGCTAAGTGAAGAACAAAGTACACTGTGTTATTCCCATTTATTACAACCATGTCCATAATTTACAAGCTTATTATGCAAACCTCATACAAGGGAAATCAGAGAATAGTTAACCACTGTCAAAGAATGGTGAGCCAGCATACATTTTTGTCAGCTACATTTTCTTACATGGACCTTAAAAGGAGCATTAAGATCCACACATTCACATTATTGGGAATTAATATTGAAAAGGACTATTTAAAGATAATTTTATGAAATGCATTAGGGAGAAACCAGGTGTTCTAAATAAGTAACAGTTGAATATGATACAGGACTAAATATAATGACAAAAAATATCAACATATAGGCAATGTGCTTTGTTACATATTGTTTTTTAATAAAATGTAAGATGAGATTTATAGAGAGGAGAATATTAATTTAATCATGTCCATTTTCTCTGTGATGGTACACCCTTTCTTGTTCTGAATTTAAAATGTACACCTTAGAAAGCTAATAATTTCACAGCTATTTTCATTTGAAAGGAAAAAGTAAAAAATATTTTGTTCTGTGGACTTGCAGAAATATTAATATTTCAAAATGTATTTCAATTGTTTCTGGCTTAATGAATAACAGAATTGATGCCTTAGAACAACTCTATTACTGAAACACTAATTATTTCTAGATAAATACATTTCATGGTCCATTTAGCTCTCCAAGATATTTTATTACACCAAAATCACTTCAGGAAAACCATGTTTTCCTTTTGATACCACATGTATACTATGCTACACAAAGGTACAGCTATCATCAGAAAGAATTTTGATCCCATCAAAAAGACCCATGAAATGCTTGGCATAAGTTATCTAAAGGTTTTTATTTTAAAACTGCAAAATCTTTTGGGTGAAAAAAATAACTTCTTAAAAAGATTCAACAAATGCACACTGAGTTCCCACTACGTGTCAGGCACTATGCATCAGAGTAACATCCTAATTTATTCAGTGTCTGATGTCAAAATGACATTAAATCTTTAATAATAAAGCACTCTGAAACTCTAAAACCCTCAATACAACACTCCTCCATTCTCCTTGCCATGGGCTTTTAGATGTTGCCAGATAAGGCACCAGAGATCACTGGCCCATGAATACATGTTATTTCCATGACCACTCTTGCACCTGCAGATCAACTGAAATACGATTAAAACAAACAAACATGGTTCCCGTTGGCTGTTCTTTTCATCTCAAGACCTTGACTTACCTTTCTTTCTCTGAATATCAAAAATTAGGTACCCAGAAATATAATTCATTATATGCAAATATCCTTTGTAATAAATATCATATGCTACATTTATTCTATATTAGTGAATACTTTATACAAGTAGCTTTCAATGCAAATTTTTGAAGTTTACTTTTCTAAAAGTTAAAATTTTTTTCTTTATACTGGAAAATTTCTAAAACTGGATTTTGATGTCTGAAAGACACATAAGTTACACAAATGGAAGCAAATTACACTCTTACATAATACACAAGTAATTTACTATTTTTGTTTTTGTTGTCTTCTAGAAAAAGTTGTGCAAAAATTAGAAATTAAAATATAATGTTTTCTAATAGCCAAATAAAAACTTTTTGTCATTAACTTTACTTAAAAGAGTCAACACATGTTCCTGAAATTTGTAGCATAAAATATTCCATGGAGGATACATTTTATAATTTGTCAAGTTCCTTAGTCTTAAAAGGCAATTTAATTATTTTGTTTCTATAAAGTAAAATCAACAACAGCATGTCCAAATGGCTATCTTAAAAGAAGGTAGATATATTGAGTAAAATTTTAAAGAAGGCATTTAACCAAGTTTATCATCACAGTCCTGCAATTTGCAACATAAGAAAAAAATTTTTTACTATATTTTCCAAACTATGCTTTGAAAATAGTTATTTTCAAATAACTAAAAAATATAAAAACAGCATCGTTTTTTAAAATAAAATGTTATATACATAAAAATTTGGCCAGAAGTGTAGATAGTAAGATAGTTTAAGTGCTTCCCTTAACAATTCATTTCAAAAGGAATAAGTAGATAAAGCAAATACTATTTTGGAAGGAGTTGAGGAAACTGATCTACAAAGATCCATAATTATACCCATACTGATTGGATAAATATGGATCTATAAAGATCCATAATTGTACCCATACTGATTTTCTCCTTCCCTTTGGCTTTAAATTCATACAGACAATGAAATACAAAATTAAATTACTTTCTTCTTCATCTGGCTTTGATCATATCCAAAGTCATTTATCTAAACCTAAGCCATCTACAGAAAATCACTGGCCAAATCCTAAAGGTATCCCTTTACCTCACTGCAGAATTTCCCCAGGCTCCATGCTTGTCTGTGAGAATGTTGATAATTTTCTGGATTAGTTGAGTTGCTGTCACATGGTCACGATATTTTGCTGCTCTTATCAAATGATCACACATCTTCTCATCTTCTCGTTTCTCTGCAGAATACTGGGCACACAGTGACTTGGAGAGAAAAAAAATTAATACTATAAAAAATATGAAAAAAAAACCTTTAAAATCCATTATGAAATAATCTTTACCCTAAATCAAAACAACCAAAATTTTAAATCTACTTTTACATTCCTGATTAACCTAACTGACTGAGATTTAGTGATCTGCTCTTTCAGTAAAACATCCCACAAGAATTTACTTCTGTGAAGTCAATCATGAGTACACTCAGAAGTGGTAAACATTCAAGTAGAGACCTGAACAATGAGACAAAGACAGTCTTGTAAGAAGCAGGGGCCCAGCACGACAAACAGCATGAAGTGAAGTTGCAAAGGACTTGAGACATAGTGAATAAGGAGAATAATGGTAAGAAATAATTTTCAAAAGGCAGGCCGAGGCTACATCATTTGTATTATGGTAAGGAGTTTAGATTTTATTCAAATGTAATGGAATCCCAGTAGAGAGTTTTACCCATATAGCCGCTATTTAGAGAACAGATTGTAGTGGGACAAGAGAAGTGAAGTTGGCAGTTATGAGGCTACTGCAGAGGGCCAGAAAAGAGACAATAGCAGCTTACAATAGTAAATTGAGCTAGTTCTAAACACCTTTAGAACATGAAACTGTTTGGTCTTTTAAGTCTTAGCAAAATATACCAAAAGCACTGGGATTGCCTGGGATCTTATTTAAAATGCAGAGTCTCATGCCCCAATCCAAATCTATTCACTTTGTGCTTGAATTTTAATTCTCAGGCAATTTATATACATTAAAGTCTGAAAAGCACTGTCTTAGATATCAATTTTGCCAAAAAAAAAAAAACTTAGAATTATTTGTCAGTAATCAGATACACTATAATTGCTAGTTTCCAAAATGCTTATTTCTCTTCTTTTGAAATTCAGAAGATTGTGATGTCACGTTTATGATACTGTAGTTAAGGCATCGTTTAAAATAAGAAAACAAAGATGGATGTAAACTTGGTCCTTTGTTCTATTCAGTGTCTACTGGAGTCCTCCCCCACCACCCCCACACACACATCCTTTGATAGATAAGTAACCTAAACTTGACGTTGGAACAAACATCACTAGTTTACATATGGAATATACACTGTGGATGCTTGCCTCTCCTACAGTATACCAGTTAAATTCGTTAAATTGCTGCCACGCACTACTCCCACCACCAACCCAACAACAAACAAGAGTCCTGATTGTCCTAAACCAATCAGGTAATAAACACACTCACACTGGCAAACTGGATTAGGGAAGGACACCTGACGTAACTGGTACAGGTAGGGCAAAGTTCAAGATTTTGTTGGACAGTTAGTTGCCTCCTTCCTCTCAGGGTGTAAAAGCAGCAGCACACAATTCTAGGAGTATTGGAAGCTCTCTGTACCATGAGGGAAGCTGGCCTGAAGATACAGCCAAAATGAGAGCAGAACTATGAAAACTGAAGAAAAATAGAGCTCCTTCTAGATGGAATCATGAACTTCCGGATCAATCAAATTCTCAAGACCAGCCTACCTTTAGAATCCCTATGAAACTTTTTAAAGACTTTTTTAAGAGCCAATAAACTCCTGCTCATTGTAAACCAGTAGAAACATCCAAAAAAAAATGGTTTTTTTGTTCCTTACACCAAAAGCAATTCATCCTTTGCATGCTGTATATGTACATGCACAAGGAATCAAATATATATATATATATATATACACACAAACACACATATATATATATATACTTTTTTTTTTTTTTTTTTTTTTTTTTGGAGACAGCGTCTTGCTCTGTTGCCCAGGCTGAAGTTCAGTGGAGTAATCTTCTTGGCTCCTCTGCCTCCCAGGTTCCAGCAATTCCCCTGCCTCAACCTCCCGAGTAGCTGGGACTACAGGCATACGCCACCACGCCCAGCTAATTTTTTTGTATTTTAATAGAAACGGTGTTTCACCATGTTGCCCAGACTGATCTCGAATTCCTGAGCTCAGGCAATCCACCTGTCTCGGCCTCCCTAAGTACTGGGATTACAGGCATGAGCCACTGTGCCCGGCCAGGAATCAAATATCTTAGTATGTGCAAAACACTATGCTAGGGAGATGAAAAGCTGAATTTAATAAAGAGGAATTTTAGAAGTTAGTTTTGGGTGGGAATAAAGAAAACCTTTAAAGCAAAGACAAGGCAGAAAAACAAGGGAGGGACAAAGCAAGAGAGTTTGACCCAAGTACAAAATACAGGTAGAACGAGTAATAGACTGCAGAAATTCTGGAATGCAGAATGAGTATAGAAAAAAGTCACAGGAGTCACAGTATACTTATAACAAATGACTACAAGATTGGGAAGCAAAACAAAAACCAGGTTACGGTATCACCCATGCTAATATCTCCTGTTAGTCGTGATCAATTCACTCATTTACCTCTTTAGGTCTAAATGTCCTAATCTGCAAAATTAGCAGATTATATTAGATCTAAGATTGCATCAATCCGAAGATCCTGGGCAACCTCTGTGAGGGTACTCGAGGGTACCTGAGTTCAATATCTCAGAGATGTTCACTGGTAAAGGCAAACTGTTTATTTAATCTAAACACTGATGTGGAGAAAATAAATCCTAATAAGAACTAGATTAACTGATGAGAAATTAAAAGTAAACTTCATATACTGTACTTTTTTGTTTGTCTGTTTGTTTGTTTGTTTTGAGACAGAGTCTCGCTCTGTCACGCAGTCTGGAGTGCTATGGTGCAATCTCTGCTCACTGCAAGCTCCACCTCCTGGGTTCACGCCATTCTCCTGCCTCAGCCTCCCAAGTAGCTGGGACTACAGGTGCCTGCCACCATGCCCGACTAATATTTGTATTTTTTTTTTTTAGCATTGACGGGGTTTCACTGTGTTAGCCAGGATGGTCTCGATCTCCTGACCTCGTGATCCGCCCGCCTCGGACTACCAAAGTGCTGGGATTACAGGCGTGAGCCACAACGCCTGGACCATATGTTATATTTTTTTAAAAGATTGACCCAAACAAACCACAGGAGAGTTCACTTTGTCAAAAATATGATTTGAGCAAATAAAAGAAAATGATTAAGAAATACATGAAAGGGCAGTAGTTTAAGTGAAGATAATTAGGAAATTATTTCATTGTAACAAAAATGTCAACTGATATGTCATATTGTTATATATTCACTCAAGAACTGAGAAACATTCTATAGGTTATTTCATATCTAACCCAACCATACACTAAAACAAATAGTACGAAATGATAAGACACTCACAGAACCGTAAACTTCCAACATTCTCTACTATATATCCATATCTGTCCTTGTCTAACTTCACCTAAGAGGAAATTCAAATCTACTGATGAGATTTACAAAATCACTGTTTTCTGAAACGCTATGAAACACCACATACCTTCATACTAAACAGTATTAAAAGTAATGAAAAACACATTATTAAATAGCTTATCATTTCTATCTCATTAATATGATAATAATTTAACATCAAATTATATTTTGTAAACATTTGATGAGCTACTAAAGTTTGTTCAAAAAGGCAAAATTCTCAAAACAAGGGCTCAAGGTAAGCTCAATGGTAAAATGCTTTAAAGTGTTCTTTAATGGATCCTTTTATACAATTTGAAGAGCAACTTTTCATATCTGACATAAAATCTATAGATATAAATCACATTAAAGGGCTATTCTTTCCTGATTATCAATCTCTGTCTCTTTGTGGAACATCAGGGTCCCATCTGACCTAGAAACATGATAAAAGAAAACCAAACAAGAATGTTTCATAAAGATATAATGAACTTTTAACTATTTATTTAAATGTCCTTATAATGTAATTTGAAGATGTTCTTATTTAAAAACCAATAATAAATTCTATTTATGAAATATCATTCAAAGTCATGTGGAGATAAGAAATATTTACTTTAGAATCAAATACATATTACTTATTTGTAGTATACATATTTGTGTATGTATGTATACTTGTATTTGGAGGTTGAGTGGAGGTACAAGAGACATTAACAAATATTGCTATTTGTCAGAAACATAAACGGTCAGATCTAAAATTTTCATTCAATTTTAAGGCAGAATTTTTTAATGTTTTATATCAACTTTTCTGTGTTCCTATTGTAAGCACTATATAAACTAGATAATATAACATCACAACATGGCCACAAAATATTTGATTATAAAAAGGAAAAAAATAAGCATTTGGGGAACAATTCTATTTTACATGATTATTGCTAAAGAAACCTAAGATTTATAACCAAAGAATGAAGAAACTCAATAGAAGATGAATAAAACTCCTCAGAAGAAATTCAGTCACTCACAGTAAAGAGACAAACTGACCATTTTAGCTCTTTAAATGTAAATGAATAGAGACAATATTTAATTTTTCCTTCCAGATGTCATGGCTCTACCTAATTTTACTATTCATCCTTTGCGTGAAAGTAAGAGAGGACACAAACAAACGGAAAAACATTACATGCTCATGGATAGAAAAAATTAATATTGTGAAAATGGCCATACTGCCCAAAGTAATTTACAGATTCAATGCTATCCCCACCAACCTACCAATGACTTTCTTCACAGAATTAGAAAAAAAACTACTTTAAATTTCATATGGAGCCAAAAAAGAGGCCATAGCCGAGACAACCCTAAGCAAAAAGAACAAACCTGGAGGCATCACACTACCTGACTTCAAACTATACTACAAGGCTACAGTAACCAAAACAGCATGGTACTGGTACCAAAACAGATATATAAGACCAATGTAACAGAACATAGGCCTCAGAAATAACACCACACATCTACAACCATCTCATCTTTGACAAATCTGACAAAAACAAGCAATGGGGAAAGGACTCCCTATTTAATAAATGGTGCTGGGAAAACTGGCTAGCCATATGCAGAAAACTGAAACTGGACCCCTTCTTTACACCCTCTACAAAAATTAACCCAAGATAGATTAAAGATTTAAATGTAAGACCTAAAATCATAAAAACCCTAGGAGAAAACCTAGGCAATAACATTCAGGACATAGGCATGGGCAAAGACTTCATGACTAAAACACCAAAAGCAATGGCAACAGAAGTCAAAATTGACAAATGGGATCTAATTAAACTAAAGAGCTTCTGCACAGCAAAAGAAACTATCATCAGGGTGAATAGGCAACCTACAGAATAAGATAAAATTTTTGCCATCTATCCATCTGACAAAGGGCTAATTCCAAGAATCTACAAGGAACTTAAACAAATTTACAAGGAAAAAACAAACAACCCGATCAAAAAGTGGGTGAAGGATATGAACAGACCCTTTTCAAAAGAAGACATTTATGTGGCCAACGAACATGAAAAAAAGCTCATCATCACTGGTCATTAGAGAAATCCAAATCAAAACCACAATGAGATACCATCTCAGGCCAGTTAGAATGGCGATCATTTAAAAAGTCAGGAAACAAGAGATGCTGGAAAGGATATGAAGAAATAGGAACGCTTTTACACTGTTGGAGGGAGTATAAATTAGTTCAAGCATTGTGGAAGACAGCGTGGCAATTTCTCAAGGATCTAGAACTAGAAATACCATTTTACCCAGCAATCCCATTACTGGGTATACACCCAAAGGATTATAAATCATTCTACTATAAAGACACATACACAGGCATGTTTATTGAGGCACTATTCACAACAGCAAAGATTTGGAACCAACCCAAATGTCCATCAATGTTAGACTGGATAAAGAAAATGTGACACATATATTCCATGGAATACTGTGCAGCCATAAAAAAAGATGAGTTCATGTCCTTTGCAGGGACATGGATGAAGCTAGAAACCATCATTCTCAGCAAACTAACATCAGAACAGAAAACCAAACACTGCATGTTCTCACTCATAAGTGGGAGGTGAACAGTGAGAACATATGGGCACAGAGAGGGAAACATCATACACAGGGGCCTGTCCAGGGATGGAGGGCAAGGGGAGGGATAGCATTAAGAGAAATACCTAATGTAGATGACAAGTTGATGGGTGCAGCAAACCACCATGGAATATGTATACTTGTGTAACAAACCTGCATGTTCTGCACATGTATCCAAGAACTTAAAGTATAATAAATAAATAAACAAACAAACATTTTTTAAAAGTCCTAAAAGATTTAAAAAAAAACAGAATGGAAAATATTAATAGACATACCCTCTACTAAAGAAATTGAACTCAACTGCTTTACCACAGAGAAATCTCAGGCCCACATAGTTATATCGGTGAATTCCACCAAACATTTAAGAGGAAATAATACCGAGGCCAGTCAAGATGGCTCACACCTGCAATACCAGCACTTAGGGAGGCTGTGTCGGGAGGATCACTTGAGCATAGGAGTTGGAGACCAGCATGGGCAACATGGTGAAACCCCACAGCTACAAAAATACAAAAATCAGCCAGGTGTGGTGGCATGCACCTTTAGTCCTAGCTACTTGGGAAGCTGAGGTGGGAGGATGGCTTGAGTCCAGGAGGCAGAGGCTGCAGCAAGCCAAGATTGTGCCACTACACTCCAGCCTGGGTTACAGAGCCAAGAAGAAGAAATAATAATGAAAACACAAAATTTACAATAGCATGAAAAATATGTAACACTTAGCTACATTTTAAAATTTATACAGATCTTATAAAAAATAAAACCATAAAAACCAAAAAAAATAAAAAAATAAAACCATAAAATATTGTTAAGAGAAATTAAGTAGCTAAATGAAGAAATATACAATTTATATATACAAAATGTAGTTCATAGACTTAAAGATTCAATATTTTAAAAATTGATTTTATATATTCAACACGATCTTAATAAATATTTTTAGCAATTCTTATAAATACTGAAAAGCTGGTTCTAAAACATATATAAAAACAGAAGGTAGGCCAGGCGCGGTGGCTCATGCCTGTAATCCCAGCACTTTGGGAGGCCGAGGCAGGTGGATTAGGAGGTCAGGAGATCCTAGAAAACAAGGTGAAATCCCATCTCTACTAAAAATACAAAAAAAGTAGTTTGGCATGGTGGCACATGCCTGTAATCCCTGGTACTCAGGACGCTGAGGTGGGAGAATCACTTGAACCAGGGAGTCGGAGGTTGCAGTGAGCCGAGATCACGCCACTGCACACTGCACTCCAGCCTGAAGACAGAGTGAGACTCCATCTCAGGAAAAAAAAAGAGAGAGAGAGAGAGAAGATATTCACAGCAAAGCAACTTTAGAAAACTAAGTTGTAAGACTTGACACCCTTCCAACTATACTATAAAACTAGAAATGAGGCTGGGCACGGTGGCTCACGCCTGTAATCCCAGCACTTTGGGAGGCCGGGGTGGGCGGAACACGAGGTCAGGGGACTGAGACCACCATCCTGACTAACACGGTGAAACCCCGTCTCTACTAAAAAAATTACAAAAAATTAGTCAGAGGTGGTGGCGGGCACCTGTAGTCCCAGCTACTTGGGAGGCTGAGGCAGGAGAATGGCGCGAACCCGGGAGGCGGAGCTTGCAGTGAGCCGAGATCGCGCCACTGCACTCCAGCCTGGGCGACTGAGCAAGACTCCGTCTCAAAAAAAAAAGAATTTTTTTTAAACACCTGCTCTTTTTAGTTTTAGACAGAGTCTCTCTCTGTCACCCAGGCTGGAGTGCAGTGGCTGGATCTCAGCTCACTGCAAGCTCCGCCTCCCGGGTTCACGCCATTCTCCTGCCTCAGCCTCCTGAGTAGCTGGGACCACAGGCGCCCACCACCACACCCGCTAATTTTTTGTATTTTTTTAGTAGAGGCGGGGTTTCACCATGTTAGCCAGCATGGTCTCGATCTCCTAAACTTGTGGTCTGCCCGCCTCGTCCTCCCAAAGTGCTGGGATTACAGGCGTGAGCCACCACGCCTGGCCCAACACCTGCTCTTTAAAAGAACAATTTATAAAATGAAAGGTAAGTCACAAATTGAGAAAAAATATTTAACATACATATAAATGACAAATGAATTCTTTACAGAATATATAAATAATTCACACAACTAAATAAGACAAACAACCTAATTAAAAATAATGAGCACAGGATTTGAACAGGCATTTCACAACTGGCTAATAAGCACATAAGCAGATGCTTAGTCAGTAGAAAAATGCAAATAAAAATCACAATAAGCTATCACTATACACCCACTAGACCGGCTGAAATTTAAGAGCTACAATACCAAGCACTGACAAGGACATGGAACAACTGGAACTCTCATACCTACCTTGGTGATTGAATTGTAAAGTCATCAACTACTTTGGAAAATAGTTTGTCAATTTCTTGTAAGCTTAAACATACACTTACAGGAGCATGTAGCAATTCTATTCCTAGGTATTTCCTCAAAAGGAGTAAGTACGTATTTCTACAAAAATAACTGGTATGAAAATGCCCGTGGTGCGTTTAGTCATAAAGGCCAGACATGAAAACAACTCAATATCTGCTTATAGCTGAATGGATAAACAAAATAATTCAACTTAGTATTTAAAAAAACAAACCAATAATACACACAACAATGTGAACAAATATCAGAAAGTTTATGCTGGCCAAAATAACCCAGAGTACCTACTATTTGATTCCATGTATATAAAATTTTACAGCAGATAAAACTATCTATAATAACAGAAATCAGATCACTGGTTGTCTGGGATTGGATATGAGTATATGGAGAGGAACTGACCACAGTGGATCACAAGGGAATTCTCAAGGATGACCCAAATCTCCTATATCTTGATTGTAATGGTAACACAGATACACACTTTTATCAAAACTCCTCCAATTGTATACTTAAAATTTTATTACATGCAAACTATACTTCGATAAAGTTTATTTAAGAATTGTTTGTTGTTTTTTCAGACAGGAGTTTATTGCCTAGGCTGGAGTGCATTGGTGTGATCTTGGCTCACTGCAACCTCAATCTCTTGGGCTCAAGTGATCCTGCCACTTCAGTCCCCCAAGTAGCTGGGACTAGAGGCACACACCACCACGCCCAGCTAATTTTTTCTATTTATTGTAGAGATGAGGTCTCACTATGTTGTCCAGGCTGGTCTCAAACTCCTGAGCACAAGTGATCCACTCACCTCGGCCTCCCAAAGTGCTGGGATTACAGGCATGAGCCACCGCGCCCAGCAAGAAGTTGTTAAAAAGTGAATGGACAAGGTATAGATGGAGAAAGCAGTTAAAATACTCATGCCAAAAAATAGGCTCATATAGCAAACAGGTAAATACCTTCTACAAATAAATGAGGAAGAGACAGATAACCAATAAGAAACTGGGTAAGAGAGCAACATGTATTTCACAAAAGTAAAAAATAGAAAACATATAACAAGCAGAATAGACTCAATTCTTTTAAAAATTCAAAATAAAAGTACAACTACCAGAATGCCAAAATAAAAACTACCAGTCAATTGTTGATGAGAATGCTGAACAATGAGAACAACTCTACATTGAAGCTAGGCATGGTATATACTTTCACAAGATAGTGTGGCAATATCTATTAAAAGTGAAAATATGAACATTTTGTAATCAAGTAATTCCACCATACAGAAATGCATGAGGACGTGCGCCAGACATATAAAATGTTCAAAGTGCATTATTCACAATAGCTAAACACTTAAAACAACCAACCAAACAAAAGAGAGTATTAAAAAACTAATGGCCTACATATTCGTAAAAGGTAAAGATTGGAAATAATCCAATGGCCTATCAACAGTAGAAAGAGGTAATGAACAGCCAGCAGTCTATACATAATGGAATACTATGTAGTAATGAAAGTGGAGTTGAAACATGTAAGAAAATAATTAAATTTTGGAAACATAATATTGAAATAAAATTTCCAGAAAAAAATACATATATTATAATTCCATTTATGTAAGGATCAAAAATTGTGCAAGAAATTATAGTGCTAAAAGAAACATACTTAAGTTTTGAAAGAATAAAACAAAAGCAAATGTCAACCATAAAATTCAGAACAGTGGTTACCTTAACAGGGTAGAAAGGGGTTGTGATTGGACAGCTAGAAGACTTCTCACCAACTCTTTGTTTCAGTATCACAAAAAAATTAAATTAATGATGTTAAACATACATTGTTTCTAATGTTAGGTTTTCAGAGTAATATGTTTTTAAAGAAACAGGTTATAAAAAGCAAATTTTTATTAAGTTTGCAATTAAATTCTTATTAAGTTTTGAAATAAAAATAAATTACACACAATTTTAATGATAAAATAGCAAGCCCTTTTCCTAAATTGATAATGTTTAATGATAATTAAACAATTTATGTGTTGGTCTAAAAGTTTTGTATTTAAAACCTCTTTTTAAGACTTTTAAAAGAAACACATACTTGCTTTTAAAAACAAATCAAAGAACAACGCCATAAAAAAGAAAAAGAAATTTCTCTCTTCTACTTCCTCCCTGTTTGGTCAGTTGCTTTCTACAGAGGTAGTCACTGTTTAGAGTAAGATGCCATTCCTATATAATGGAATCAAACTGTACATCATTCCATGTCAGGACCTTCTTTCTTCTACATGGCTACAGATTATTACATTTTTAGTTAACCAAGCACTGCTTCTGCTAAACACATTTAAGTGTAGTACTTTACTTCTCAATTTGTCTTAAAATCACTTACACTATAAATTACTTGTCTCACTGAAAACAATTTAAAAGTGATATCACTTCAGGGACAATAAATGAAGAAGTTTCTCAACATTTCACTTTTGGAGGTCTTTGTACTTGATCCCTTACCTTAGATTTAAAGCGTGATCTTTAAAAATAAAAATAAAAAAAGCCATCTACAGAAACTCAGAAAGACTCATAGAAAAGACAGAAAAATGAAAGCTTAAAAATCTCGACAGCAAACAAAAGTCAACCCATGATAATGTGTGACAGCCATCTTTAATTCTGAAGTGATTCCTCTGTCATGCAACGACTCAAAGTATTGATTTCTCTCAGCATGAAAAAGCCTAAGCCAATGAAACAGAGCAGCATCCCCCTTCTTCCTTCCCCCGGTAACAGCACTCAAGGTTAAAACAGGCAAAACACTTATCAAAGTATCTCTTCCATTTCTTCTTGTTTTAATAGACTGGATACAATGTGTTGGGTTCTTATCTTTACGAACTATAGTCCTCAGACAATATTTTTAAATAATTTGAAGATTAATATAGGTTCTTCTATTCTTTTGCTTTACACTTTTGGTAATAAAAAACTTGTTTGAAAATGTTTTTTTCTTCTGTGGACTCTTAAGAGAAGTATATATAATATTTGGGAAAACAAGCCAACACTAATAAGAAGGCTATAGTTTTTACTTATGTGCCAATTGCACAGATAATATTTTGTTTTCATTATTTCTTTAGAGTACTTATTAACAATAAAACCCACAAATATCTAAACATCTTCCAAAAAGACAAAGTGAATCCTTCAACAATGCAAACATATATCATACATCTGTTTGGAAAATAAAGTAAACTATGGCTGCTATCTGTGTTCAAGAAAATAGTAATAACATAAAATGTAAGCAAAGGATAGGGCTGAAACCAAAGAATCGTATTTTAAAACTATAGTATGAGACAAAAATAACAATCAGTTCTCTGTATCCCCAGGTTCTACAACCACAAATTCAATCAAATTTTTTGTTTTGTTTTTGAGTCAGAATCTCACTCTGTCACCTAGGCTGGAGTGCAGTGACATGATCACAACTCACTACAGCCTCAATCTCCCAGGTTCATGCAACCCTCCTATCTCAGCCTCATGAGTAACTGGGACTACATGCACACATCACCATGCCCAGATAATATTTTTCTGTAGAGACAGGGTCTCCCAATGTTGGCCAGGCTGGTCTCAAACTCCTGGCCTCAAGTGATCCTCCTGCCTCAGCCTCCCAAAGTGCTGGGATTACAAGTGTGAGTCACAGAGCCAGGCCTTGACCAATTTTTGATCTGCAGTTAGTCCTGGAACAAATTCCCCATGGATCCAGAGGGATGACTGTGTATCATCACAAAATATTATGTATAAATGGTTACACACAGACAGATAACTTAAGAAGCTTTAATTTCTTAAACTTTACTTTTTGCTAATCTGCAAAAGAGTTAGATGATCTTAAGGAAATTCTCTTTAAACTCTACCTAACCAATGGGTTTTTAAAAGCATAAAAAACTAGGGTCTTTTAGTTGTATTAGCAAGGTCTCCTACTTATGAATAAATATATTGGCTACTACAAATAGGTTAATCTCACACTTAAATTTCAAGGTCAGACATGGTGGCTCACACCTGTAATCTCAGCACTTTGGGACGTTGAGGCCAGCAAATCTCGAGGCCAGGAGAGTTCAAGGCCAACCTGGGCAACATGGCAAAGTCCTATCTCTACAAAAAATAGAAAAATCAGCTAGGCATGGTGGCATGCACCTGTAGTCCTCGCTACTTGGGAGGATGAGGCAGGAGGATAGCTTGAGCCCAGGAGGTTAGGCTGCAGTGAGCCATAATCAGGCAACTGCATTCCAGCCTATCTGACAGAGTGAGACCCTGTCTCAAAAACAAAAACAAATTTCAAATAAAACTAGTTCAAGAACAAGCATGAAAACCAGAAAGAAAAAAGCAATTATATATAAAAATCATAATTAACAATGTAGTTAAGAGCACCAACTCTAGAGCTAGAGGACTTGAGTTTTAACTCTTGGTTTTGACACATTCATGCTTAAGCAAATTATTTGAAACCCTGTGCCTCAGTTTCCTCATATAAAAAAGGAGATGATGTGATATGCTTTTCAGGAGGATCAAGAATAGACATAAAACGATCAGAACATAGCCAGTTATATAATAGTAACACCTGACATTTATTGTAGGCTTAATTGTGGTGTTATCAAAGTACAGAACAAATAGTCTCTGTCTTCCAGTATCTCAGTGTAGTTTAGAAAAATAAATACAATATGAGATAGAAATAAACTATGAGATAACTGCTCAGAGTTATAGACAGTATGTTTAGAAAGACAGAAAAAGAAGGAACTGCTAGGAATCAGGGAGTGGATGGGCACAGTGGCTCATGTCTGTAATCCCAGCACTTTGGGAGGCGAGGCAGGCAAATGAATACCTTGCACTCAGGAGTTCCAGATCAGACTGTAGAGATGGCAAAGGCCTATTTCTACAAAAAAAAAAAAAAAAAAAAAAAATTAGCCGGGCATGGTGGCACACATCTGTAGTCCCAGCTACTTGGGAGGCTGCGGTGGGAGGATTGCTTGAGCCCAGGAAGTTGAGGCTGCAGTGAGCCAAGATTACACCACTGTACTCCAGCCTGGATGACAGAAGAGACCCTGCCTCAAAAAAGTAATTAAAAAAAAAAAAAAAGAAAGAAAGAAAAAAAGTCCGGGCGCAGTGGCTCACACCTGTAATACCAATACTTTGAGAGGCCAAAGCAGGTGGATCACAAGGTCAGGAGTTCAAGACCAGCCTGGGCAAGATGGTGAAACCCCCGTCTCCACTAAAATTACAAAAATTAGCTGGGCATGGTGGCAGGTGCCTGTAATCCCAACTACTTGGAGGCAGAGAAGTGCTTGAACCCAGCAGGTGGAGGTGGCAGGGAGCTGAGATTATGCCACTGTACTCCAGCCTGGGGGACAGAGTGAGACTCCATCTCAAATTAAAAAAAAAAAAAAAAAACAGGGAGAGTTTCACAGAGGAGTTAAAGGCTAAGTACCTGTTCACCAAGAAGAAAGGGATAGAAAAAATAAAATGTAGAAAATAAAAGAGGCCAAAAACGAAGAGAACAAGCTCAAATACATGCATTTTTTAAGCAAAGATAGGAATACCAGAATGAGACATGTAATAAAGAACCTTCTCTTTTTAAATATCCTGATACATGTTTATATTTTCCTTGGGTAACTAATACATTTTTTACCAATTACCTTCATAAAGGAATTATTCCTCAAAGGTTTATATAAATCCTTTAACATATAAAATATTAACTAGATTTATATTTCTCAGCTCATGATTGTTATAATGCTATAATTTCTTTAATTCATATTCAAGTGTATTGCCAACACAGACCATTTCAAAACAACACACCTGAATATTAACTCAGTTATAAGTACTGTTTCTCAAACTACCTGTAGTGAAGGGCCAGTTTTGGGTTTTTTTAACCTTTTTAAATACATTGAGCACTGATGCCTTTGATGACACTGCCAGTCATTCAAGCTGTAAAACTCTTTAAATATTCAATTTCTGTACTCAGCTCTTTGTGGATTACTAAGAAGTAATTTGGTCAGCAGACGACACTTAAACAGCACTAATATAGAAAGATATGTAGAAGGAAACTATTTTTATCAGCTCAAGTATTGCCATTTTGCTTTGTATGGTAAAACACTTGCTTTGCAAAATAAAACACTTTGTATTATAAAATACTTGATCTTATATTCAGTGCTTTAATTTTTATTAATAAACCAGAAACAACAATAATATTCTAAGTGCACATGAGAAAAGTTTAAATTATAAACAAATGTTGTATGAAATACACAGTAAAGATGTTTAATTAGCTTAGTTTCTTATTGATCTTTATTTTAAAACCCATTAAGAAAAGGAAGGCTTGCCCGGGCGCGGTGGCTCAAGCCTGTAATCCCAGCACTTTGGGAGGCCGAGATGCGCGGATCACGAGGTCAGGAGATCGAGACCATCCTGGCTAACATGGTGAAACCCCGTCTCTACTAAAAAAAAAAAAACAAAAATCTAGCCGGGCGAGGTGGCGGGCGCCTGTAGTCCCAGCTACTCGGGAGGCTGAGGCAGGAGAATGGCGTAAACCCGGGAGGCGGAGCTTGCAGAGAGCTGAGATCTGGCCACTGTACTCCAGCCCCGGCGACAGAGCAAGACTCCGTCTCAAAAAAAAAAAAAAAAGGAAGGCTTTACATTAGTACATGATCTGATCTACGGTTAAGATAACCAGAAGATACCATAAACTGAAAGCTTAAGTAAAGGCTTGGTATATCTATGAGGGATATATTCAGACATTTTCTTAGAAGAGATGTTCAACAGCATTAACAGGTCTGGTTTTCAAAATATATTTTATAAGAACATACTGAGAAGATAATGAAAAAACACTCTTCCAGTTTGGATTTAATTTGATCAACACTGCCTGCAACAGTTTTACCTATATATAAACCTTTTGCTTTTTCTAGCTTGCTAGCTTTAATAGAAATATAGTAATAGTAAACATCCAAGTAAAATAGCTGTTTTCTTAACCTGGTACAGCATCACTTAACAATCTGCAAACAAAGACTCATCGATTCACTTTTGAGTGGTCTTCCTTTATCCCAATGATAGTTCCTTTAGTTTTACAAACAGCTCAAAAATTATTATTTCTTGTTATATGTATGTATATACCTGTGCCTTATACAGGTGAGAATATGATGTTCAAAAGATACCTACAGAAGAGTAACAGCAGAAAATATTGAGGCCTTTCTTTTAACCTGGTCATTTTCAAAAGGCTAAAGTTGAGAGTAAGACAAGGTAAAACACATCATGGAAGAATCTCTAAAAATAGTGTGTTCAAGACTAAATACATAAGACTTTGGATATGAAAACTGAAAAATATTATTATTGCATAGTCCAGGTCTGTGGAAGCCAGAACATATATGATAAACTGAGGTATAAGTTTCCTTAAAAAAATTTGATGGTACTGTTACCACTCAACCTGAGGCAGAAAAAAAGGGTAACATTGGACTGAGGAAAAACCAAGATTCTTCTCTAAGAGAGGAAGCACGTTAGCCTAAACTCGAGAAGGAATCTTGTCAAAAGAGCTCTCACTGTTGGGGAGCTGAACTAGCTTCTGCAACATGGCAAAGGGAGAAGGCCTGGGGAGAGAGGGAGACAGAGTCAAGAGAAAACTGCCTGTTCAAGAGTGTGGCCTATGAATCCTAGGAGATGCAATAACTAGTATTGTTTTGTTTTCCTCTTCTGCATTGTGATGCCCTTCTATCATTGCAAGGCCCACAGAAGAGAAAAGGAGAGGTCTATGTTCACGCTTTGGGCAACAGGATGAAGAAAAACAGCTACTACCTGGAAAAGTTGTTTGTAAGATGGGAAGAGGTATCCTCCAGAGCTCTGACACAACTCTATCCAGAAATAGTGTGGATAGGAACCTGATAGCAGAGATAAGAGGCCTAGATTCACTGTGGCACATATAAGCATTCAATTTCCAGAGATTACTTAGAAGAAAAAAATAGCTGTTATTGAACACTTAATATGGATTCAGAGTAATGGGTACATTAGGTTTATCAAGTCCCATTTATTCCTCACAACATAGCTACAGGTAAACATCATTATTATCCTGATATAAAGGTGCAGCAGTGGTGTCTTAGCTCACATGGTTTAGTGAATGACAATGCCAAGATTAGTCAACAATTTGATCTGACTACGTAGTAAGAGCTAAGGTCAACTGCAGCAGAGTAATCATTTCTCACTGCTTGGGTATTCAAACTATAGCAATTGGACATTAAAAAGAACTAGAATACTTGTCAGTTGGTTATACTGGTACAGGTTGAGTATCCCTTACCCAAAAATTCAAAATTCAAAATGCTCCAAAATCTGAAGCTTTTTGAGCACCAACACGACCCTCAAAGAAAATGCTCATTGGAGCATTCTGGATTTCCAGGTTTTCAGATTAGAGATATTCAACCAGTAAACATAATACAAATATTCCAAAATCTTTAAAAACCTGAAATCTGAAACACTTCTGGTCCCAAGCACTCTGGATACAGGATACTCAACTGGCATTTTATTTCTCATATTAACTGATATTATTTCTATCAAAGGTGAAGAAAAGAACAATGATAGAAAACAGAAAAGCAACACTTTACATTTGTATATATAGTCTGGCTTAACGACGAGGACAAATATCATACTGTTTATAGCCTAGGAGCCATACAAATATGTACAGTATGTTACTGTATTAAATATTGTAGGCAACTATACCACAATGGTAAATATGTGTATACCTAAACATAGAAAAGGTATGATAAAAATGGGTAAAAAACAAACAAAAATGGTATAGGGCACATACCATGAATGGAGTTTGCAGGACTGGAGGTTGCATTGGGTCAATCAGTGTGCGAGTGGTGGGTGAATGTGAAAGTCTAGCATATTACTGTATACTACTGTAGACTTTATAAACCCTGCACACTTAGGCTATGCTAAATTAATTAGAAATTATTTTCTTCAACAATAAATTACCCTTGCTTACTGCAACAGTTTTATTTTATAAACTTAAAATTTTTTAACGCTTTTGTAATAACACAGTTTAAAATGCACATTGTACAGCTATGCCAAAATATTTTCTTTCTTTATATCCTTATTCTATATTTTTTTTATTTTTTATTTTTATTTTTTTATTTTTTTTGGAGACAGAGTCTTGCTCTGGTGAGACAGAGGCTGGAGTGCAGTGGCACAATCAAAGCTAACTACAGCCTCAACTTCCCGGGTTCAAGTGATTCTCCCACTTCAGCTTCCTGAGTAGCTAGGACTACAGGGGTGTACCACCACACCCCTGGCTAACTTTTTTATTTTTGGTAGAGATGAGGTCTCCCTATGTTGCCCAAGCTGGTCTCAAACTCCTGGACTCAAGCAATCCTCCTACCTTGACCAAAGTGCTGGGATTACACTGTGCCTGGTCTATAAACTTTATTCTATTTTTAAATTGTATTTTTTTAATTTTTAAATTTTGTTAAAAAGTGAGATACAAACACACACATTAGGCTAGACCTATCCAGGGTCAAGATAATGAATATGACTGCCTTCCACCTCTACATCTTGTCTCACTGGAGGGTCTTTGGGGCAGTAACAAGCATGGAGCTGTCATCTCCTATGACGACAATCCTTTCTTCTGGAATATCTCTTGAAAGACTTGGCTGAGGCTGTTCTACACTTAACGTTTTTTTTAAATAAGTAAAAGGAATATACTCTAAAATAACAAGTATAGTATAGTAAATACATAAACCAGTTACACAGTCGTTTAGTATCATTACCAAGTATTATATAATTGTGCTGTGCTTTCATACAAATGGAAACACAGGTTTGCTTCCGCCAGCCTTACCACAAACACGTGAGTAATGAGTTACACTACATTACAATGGCTACAATGTCAGTAGGCAACAGGAGTTTATCAGCTCCATTAAAATCTCATAAGACTACTATTGTATATGTGGTGTGTCATTTACCAAACCATTGTTATGTGGTGCATGACTGCGTGTATATAAAGCAAATATTATCAAGCTTAGCATTTCATGGTTTCTACCCTATAGATGGAGAAATATAAATAAAGACATTAGCTAAAATGTCCAAAACCGCTATGGTAGTAGGTATCAAAACTGGGATGAGAATTGACATTCTAATACTTTGCTATCAGGCTACAATGACACGAAATCTGTCAATTCACCATCTCTTCACTAAATGACAAAAGTGATCAACACAAAGCGTACATCAAGGGAGGAACGTGGGAAGACAAAGGGGTACATTAATCAATGAGGCAGAACCATCCTGGGCAAAAGAATGGTATGCTTAGTTTTAAAAAGGTTATCCTTGACTTTGACCATCCTTCTTCTCACTTAGGGTTTTTAAGATAAGGTGGCCAATTAGAAACAGAAAACTAAAGGAGAAAAAGTTAGAAAATCAAGCGGGAGAATAAAGAAGGAAAGACAAATAGGAAAGCATAAATAGCAGGTTCACATAAAATTAATTTGCACTATCTCCTAATTACGAGTTTACTTTAAAAGCTAGTAAGAAAAAACAGTATATAAGATTTCTTTTGCACTGTATTTTAACAACTAAATGAGAAACAAAATGGGGAGTTCAATTAAGTAATGGTAAAAATGAGATAATGAACAAAGGTGGGAAAAAAGTTTGTCATTCAACTAATCTTTAGAGTTCAAGACATTTTGCACTCTACCAATTTTACAGGCACATAGGAAAAAACATATCAAGTCATTAGAAAAGAACAAAGTAAACAGAAATAACATATATTCAAGGTGTAGTTTCAATCATCAGCAAAAGTGAACGAAAAGGAAATACCAAGATAATTACATAGGTGAGACTCCAAATAAATAATATTGCCCTTTCACAACCTATGTTTTAGAATAAAAATATTATAAGCTACAGATTTGAGAATAGACTAATGACCTTTAAGGAACCTCATATTATTGCAAAGACCAAGATAATTACATAGGTGAGACTCCAAATAAATAGTATTGCCCTTTCACAACCTATGTTTTAGAATAAAAATATTATAAGCTACAGATTTGAGAACAGACTAATGACCTTTAAGGAACCTCATATTATTGCAAAGAAATTAAGTATCCTATCCAACACTACATAGTTAATTAGTGGCAGAACAACGCCTAAATCCTAGTTCTTACAAATCCCAAATCTGTGCTTTCTATCACACACTATAGACTGCAAAAACAATTTTACAACTTATGTGTAATTAAATATTTTAAATTCACGCTCTTAAGCATGAATTTAAACATGCTTTAACAAAGCAACTCTTAACCCTTAAAAAAAAATTCAAGCATTATACAAAGTCCATATTTCAACTATCAAACTGTAAGTTCAGAAATAATTTTCATAGAGATTTAAATTCCAACTGGGCATGGTGGCTCACACCTGCAATCCCAACACTTTGGGAGGCCAAGGCAGGGGGATCACCTGAGATCACAAGTTCGAGACCAGGCTGGCCAACATGGTGAAGCCCCGTCTCTACTAAAAACACAAAAATTAGCCAGGCATCGTAGTGGGCACCTGTAATCCCCAGCTATTTGGGAGGCTGAGGCATAAGAATCTCTTGAACCCTGGAGACGAGATTACAGTGAGCCAGGATCACACCACTGCACTCCAACCTAAGCGACAGTGCAAGACTTTGTCTCAAAAAGAAAAGAAAATTTTATTTGCCTTTATGCATCATTAAATGCTCATTAAGAAAAGCAGTGACAATCCAGTAAGCAATGCTAGGGAACAAAGTGATTACTACTTTTCTTACTTGCTGTCTCTACTGGGATATAAACAGAAGGTAATTTTTAACAAAATATAATCTTAATATTAAAGAATCTAGGATCTCACATGAAAAAACTGATCCCCCAAATTTATGTTAGCTGGATATGGAAATCTTCTTTAATCCTACCGTATGTCTTCTACTACTGACAATTTCATTCATTCAGCAATTCTTTGAGAGCTTCCTTGAGAGCTTCCTATGTTCCAAGCCTATACTAGATACTGAAATTAAAATAAAACAAATCCTTTTATAAATTAGTCAATATGTAATACTTGTTTCCCTCAGTAGACACCAATAATTTCAAAACATTTTTAATGGTTAGAAGTAATTCTCACAAGTTGTCCAAGAAGAATATAATGCAGAAATTGCTAATGTAATGTCCATAACAAAACAAAAGGTAGTAAAGGTTAGCATTTAATGATTTCTCCTATATGACTGTAATAAGAGAAGTGATACATACAAACCCTTACATAAGCAAATCTCAAGACAGAATCTATAAACATGTAAAAATTACATGTAAAATGTGTTATATTTGTATGAATTTATCAAGGTTAGATTCTCAAAGAGTCCATTAGCAAAAAAAAAAAAAAAAAAAGAACTATTAGCTCAAAATATAATGAACAGAGCATTTCACATAATATCCCATTTTTGGGCCAGGCTAAGTGGCTCATGCCTGTAATCCTAGCATTTTGGGAGGCCAAGGTGGGAAGATCACTTGAGCCCAGGAGTTTGAAACTCTCCTGGACAACATAGCGAGACCCAGCTCTACCAAAAAAAAAAATTTTTTTTTTTAAATCTTAGCCAGGAATGGTGAGGCACACCTGTAGTCCCAGCTAACCTTGGAGGCTGAGGTGAGAGGGTCACTTGGGCCCAGGGTTAGAGGCTGCAGTGCACCATGATCACACCACTGGGCTTCAGTCTAAACCACAGAGCAAGACACTGACTCAAAACAATTATGTGTATATTTTATATTTGTTTTACATTATGAAATAGATACACAAATATACACTCATAATAAAAAGTCTAAAATGTTATGTGCCAAAACATTGTCTTGCCTCTTGGTGGGGCAAAGATATTGGAGAAGATTCTCGTTTTATTTTACACTATTATTTACGGTTATATTTTTCTTCTTTTCTTTGTTGCAGTATTCTCCAGCTCAACACTTAATGAATTAAAACACAAAAAGAGTCACTGATCGAAATCAAATTTTTCTTAAGTGAGGGTATTTCAGGTTAACATTCTGGGAAGTACCTGAATTCTATTTTTAAAAGAATTTTTTATTTTATTTATATAATAGTGTCAATAACAATAGATTTGGGCATATCTGGATTATAGATATATAGAAGCAGTTCATATGCTTATAGCTCTTATACAAACACAAACCAATTACAAATTAAGTTCAAGCAGCAGCACAGAAATAAATGAATTTTTATTTTTGTGATTGTGTAAAGTGAAAATATGTTTTATAATAAATTGATAATCACTAGATTGGACTATCATGTAAACATGGCATCAACCAAGCCATGAAAATTGTTAAATTCAGTCTATTTAACAATGATAATTCAAAAATGACAATTAATGACAAAATTTATCTTTCATAATAAGCATATGTGACTGAAAGCCATTTATATAGACTAAGATTTCAGTATTTACTTAACACATACAACAGATTCTATACTATGGAAATGGCTTGTTGTGGCAAGTAATGTAATACTTGTAATATTGCTGGTTACATAAAAAAATGAATTCACATGAAGTGATATATCATGTATTACATGAATAAAAATTTGACAGAAGTTTAAAAATAGAAACGTAAAGGGAGATTATGGCACAGATTTCAACTTATTCGCCCAAATCCGCCTCCCCCTTCAATAGTACCAGAGGCTCCTAATTCTTAAGAGCCTGTAGCTGTCTAGAATAAAGAGTATATTTCCCAATTTCATACCATTTTGCTTTTATTAACAAAACTAATGAAAAGTCAGGAAGGAAAAACGATGAATTTAAGTTTTAGAGAAAGTGAATATAAAGGGGTAAGAAAACACCTATGTAAAGAAATATGGCAGATTTTTGGAAATATGAAACTGGAAATAAGGTCTGCATTATAGTCAATAACATTAAAGGTGAATCCCATCAAACCTTTAAAAGAAGGTAATTCCAATGCTACTCACCCTGTCTCTGGGCATGAAAAAAGAATGGAAATTGTATAATTATTTACAAGAGGCAAGTATAACACTGAAGCCAAAACCTCACAAACGACTAAGATTGCATAGAAAGTTAAAACAACCACAACCCAATTTAAGAATAGAACATGAAAATTACAAATAAAACATTAGTAGATACAATCTGGCAAGATTAAAGAAAAAGCTAAGACCAAAATATATTGGCATAATATTGACATATGTAACACTGAAAAAAGTATCCTATGAATATCAACTCCACTGCTCCACTAAAGGATGACAAAATTGAACATTTTTCATTTACAAAAAAACTCTATAAAAAGTACTGAATAAATATTTTATTAAAATGATAAAGCATATATACTTCAGGTCAAAGGCAATATCATACTTAGTAGGGAAACACTGAAACATCTTCACTAAAGTCAGGAACAAGAAAAAGATACCCACTACTATTTTTTAACATCACACTGGTGAGAGAAGTCAATTCAATTAGACAAGAAAAAGTAATTATAAAAGTTGGTAAGTTGGTACCAATAAAAGTTGGTAAAACTATCAATATCTGCAGATGATGTGAGTGCCTGCTTGAAAAGCCCAAGAACATCAAATGAAAACACGCTTTTGAACCAGATGAGCTGAATCTAATGTTAGATTAACAAGCCAAAGAATTCTGACAAAAGAGATTCAAAAGGGCAATAAGAAGGAAGAGGAGGAGGAGCAGGAGGAACATAGACCTATTAGTATCAAAACACATTACAAAGACTCAATAATTAAATTGATTAATATACTAGTTTGACACTAGCATATGAAATCACATATAGACTAATGGGAAAAAAAATCAAACTAGAAATTGACCCCAAACATATAGGCATTCAGTATATGATAACAGTAGCATCGTAAATGAAAAATTAGACTATGTAGTAGGTGGCATAGGGAAAACTAGGTAGGCACATAAAATAAATTGAATAACACAATCTATACTAAGAGAAATTCCAAATAAATTAAATATTTAAATTTAAAGCAATAAAACTATAGAAATATTAGAAGAAACATATGGGAATTCCTTTATAATCTATGTGTTTCTACCCTTCCAACTACCAAGCAAAAACTGAGATTCATGAAAGAAAATATCCACACATTTAACAAAAAAATTTTTTTTAACTTCTGTAGGGCAACAAAAAAACATCATAACTAATTAAACAAACAAATTGGCTAAAAAAAACCTGTAACATATATCACAGAGTTGATTCCTTAATACATGTGGAGCTTCTACAACAAAATCAAGAAGAAAAGAGACACAATCCAGTGGAATCGCTGCAAAGAACATGTTCACAGAAAGGGACATACTAAGGTTCAAAGATCATCAAACTCACTCATAAAAAAACCAAAAATACAGTTTAAAACAACACTGAGAAATACAAACTACAACTGTACACTACCGTATATAACCTATGCAAGTGACAAAAGTGTAAATATGTTTCCTAACACATTCTATAAGGAAACATTCATACTTTGCTGATCAAAGTATAAAAATTCTTCAGAAAATAATATTAAGTTTAAAAAGCAAAATACAGAACATTATAATACGCTAGCATTCATACAAAGAAAGATAGAAATATGTATTTCTATTTGAGTGTATATGCATAAAGAAACCCTGAAAAAATTCATATAACAGTGGTTTTCTGTAAGGGTAAGGTGGTGGAAGGCATCCTGGAAGAGATTAGAAGGAGATTTTTCACTGTGACCCTTCTAATAATTTTCAATTTTTAATTACCTATAAAAGAAACTAAATGAATAGATTAAAAAATTTTAAATACTTAATGTCTTCTGTACAAAAGTTTCAGATAATGCAGACATAAGATCGATTAAACAGCACAGAAAAGTTAAAAATACAAAGAAAGTATTATTGTGAAAGACCTATACTTTTAAAAAAGCAAAAGAAATTGGATGATACTAATAAAAGATACATGAGAAATAAAAAACTAATCAGAAAAACACCAAGAAAGCCAAGCAAAAAAGGAATTTCAAAACGGAAGGGTTTGTCATCAGTGTCAAAAACTGCAGAGACCAAGGAAGGTGAGAAAAGAAATATACATATATATATTTGTAGATATAATTAGCAGATCAGTAATGATATTGAAAAGAACAAGTGTAATCCATTTATCCTAGGATTGGGGATGAAAAGGAGAGGAGAGAAGCCAAACTATGGCACTGAACGGCAGAAGGGGGTGAGACAATAAAGACACCATTCTAGTAAAAAAGTCTGGCAGAATCAAAAAGCAAGAGTGAAAATGGAAGCTTGAGAATTCTAGCAGCATTTAAACAAGGTTATCAAGCTCTAGCATATGACAATTAGACAGAGGCATAACTGTATCAATAGTGAGAAGCTGAAACATACTACCAGAAAGGTCATTTAAAATAAAAAATTTTTCAATATATTAAATAATAACTTCATTCAAAATAATACACAGTTTGCTAAAGAAAACCAGACATTAGTCAATGAATACAAAAACTACCAATGACATCAAGTAAAAGAAAATAAGTCCTTTCAATCAAAAATACTCTTAACAATAAGCAGCCTATTTCATATGTAATGAGGACCTGCAACTGATAATTCATAGTATTCTGGAAACAGGTATCAAGGCAAATCTCACAAGTAACAGAGGCACATCATCTAAGGATCTTTTTCACATTAAGAATCCTATTAGAAAGAAAACACTAAAAGGTAATTGAATTTCCCTCAGTTATCTTCATCTCTGTCAGCTCCTGCTACAATAACTTACTCTCCAGAGCAGAGATAACTCAATTCTGTCCAGCAAGCATATGTTATGAATCTCCAAAGCAAACTTGTCTAAATCATTCTGGTCTTCTATCAAGGTTGCCTGTGGATATGAACTCTGACAGAGAGCAAACAAATTTATTTTTATCTTTTCTTTTTTTTTTTTTTTTTTTTTTTTTTTTTTTTTTTTTGAGACGGAGTCTTGCTCTGTCTCCCAGGCTGGAGTGCAGTGGCCGGATCTCAGCTCACTGCAAGTTCCTCCTCCTGGGTTTACGCCATTCTCTCGCCTCAGCCTCCCAAGTAGCTGGGACTACAGGCGCCCGCCACATCGCCCGGCTAAGTTTTTGTATTTCTTTAGTAGAGACGGGGTTTCACCGTGTTAGCCAGGATGGTCTCGATCTCCTGACCTCGTGATCCGCCCGTCTCGGCCTCCCAAAGTGCTGGGATTACAGGCTTGAGCCACCGCGCCCGGCCTATTTTTATCTTTTCAATAATTCACTTCTTTATGCTTTGATAGAGGAAATCACGAGATAAATATATGATCTGCAGTTATTCTTATGTTATAAAGTTGGCTGAAATGGTTTCCATGACTTAAATAAAAGACTTAATGAATAATCCTTCTTAAACACAAAGAAAACGGTATCAAAAAATACAAGTGGTAAATTACCTGAAGTTTCAATTTGTTTATACTGTTATCAGATCCTTATTATGATCTCACAAATGCTATTTCAACTATTTCATTTTTGAAGCTTTACAGTAAAACATGTTTTATAAAATGCTAGAAAATGGAATTTTTAAAAAAGATATCAACAAAATAAATAGTTCATATGAGAAAATGCATTTCTTATCTGTATTCTAAGCCAGGTGGCATTTTATAACAGAAAAGCATTAAAAGGCTATATAATAGAGTCAGAAACTCTATGAGTTTGAGTTTCTTAAGTTGGAGTAGACATAGATCAATGTTATTCAGAACAAAAAACGATCCAGATTCAAATTGTTACTGAATATAATCCTTTCAGTCATAATCCCTTTAATATAGGTTAAAATTCTCAAAGATTCTGGCTTAGCTATTTACAACCTTTAAATTCTACATTAGTAGTCACAATAATAGCAACAATGATAATCACTAACACACTTCATAATGTGTTTTAATCCACATTATGTAATTTTACTCTCCACAATAAATCTTTTATTAACATTTCATTATATCCATTTCATAGAAGGGAAATTAAGACTCAGAGAGGTTCAGTGAATTTTGTCTAATATTTTCCAGCTAATAAATTGTGAAGCCTAGAACCTGAACATGTTTTTGGAAACCATGTACCTTCTATCATATTATAACACACTGTTTCAAAATTAAGTTACCCTTAAATAGCAGAGAAAATCTCAAAAAATATAGCCAACAATGTGCCTTGTAATTTTTATGTAAAGTGTGCTAACCTGTATTTCATAAATCAAATGGCTTATTTCTTCATTTCAAGCACAATCAGCATGTTTTTGGATTGAAGACCTAAAGCAACCAATCGTAGTAATTTGAGATACTATTATTAACCTATCACTCCTGCAAATAAGAGGCTGAAAATAATTCTACCATGGCCTTTCTCAATAATAATCCATATTGTTTCCATAGAGAACCAGCCTTACTACTTTTAATCAGAAGAAAAAGAAATCAAATGTGTGGACCCTAATTAGTACTCATTTATTGAATAATTACTTACTAAGCATCTACTATGTATAGGCAATGTACCAGGCTCTACGCCACACAGAGTTCTTACCTTCATGAAGCACACAAAAAAACCAGGCAGGAAATAATCAGGGTTTTAAATATATAATTACAAACAATTATTAAGTGCTATGAGATATAACCGAAAGATCTGATTTAGATTTACATTGAGTGATTGGTGGGGGTAAAGGATGAGAGGCAGAAAAGTCTTCTGTGTAAAAGTGACACCTGAAGGAAAATCTAAAAGATGAGTAGAAGATGAATAAAAGGGTATTGTGACTAGGAGCAAAGGTAAAAGGAGAATGAGGTTTTGTGGGTGATATTAAGGATTGTAGGTTTAACCTAAGAGCAATGGGAAGCAACTGGATGTTTCTATGCATGAACAACATATACTAAATTACAGAATTACTGCACTGGCTATTCTGTGTAAAAGAAAGAAAATATAGGTAGGGAAGAAAAATAAGACAAGAGATTACTCCAAGTGTTTTGAACTACAGATGTGATGGTTAAGATAACAAAAAACAATGTTGATAACAAATGTTTTTGGAGGTAAAATAAACAGAACTTGATGATGGACAGATACTAAGTGTGGAATAAGGGAAAAAATGGGTAATGGGTGATTTGTGTAAGTAAGTAAGTAAATGGATGTGGTATTTACTCAGATGGGAAAAAAATGGAGGAGTAGATAACGGGAATATACAGTTTTAGAAAGTCTCCCCCCAAAAGTGGGGCTTCTTATAAGAAATTTCAAGTGGCAATTACAAGTATACAGTGGTATTACACAGGTTTGAAGCTCAGAAAAGAAGTCACAAAGACAAAAACCAGAAAGTTTTAGATAATAAACAAATACTAACAAAATAGGGGGAAGAGGTCCTCAGAAATATTGGGTCGAAGTAAAAAAAAAAAAAATACTATATATAATTACCTTAAGACAATTTTCCATTCACAGAAAAATGATACATTCTAGCCCAGCTCCTGATTACAGGTAGTAAACATGAGACAAAGAATTGTACCAAATTCCCTATTTTTCCTCTTTTTCAGATAATTAGCTAATCTTTATATATTACTTACATGTGAATTACTTTGACCCTAAACAAGGCAGTGAAGAATGAGTGCTTTACCTCCTACAGCTATCTATCTTCATGTACCAATAATGTGAAGAAAGATGTAGACTCATTAATTAGAAAAAAAAGAGGTCCTTGTTTATTAGAACTACCCTTTACATCTCTGCTTGCAAACTCAACGTATCAGTTCAGTTGGCTAAAGGATATTATTATTCAGGCTAAGTTTACAGTTCCATCTCTGACTGAGAGCTAAGTATCCCCTAAAAAGCAACTTCATGACCACAGATTGCACCACTAATTCCCAGAAGCTAGCCTATAAATAAGCAATAGATGTAAAAATGAAAGCCACATCAAAAAAAATTTGAAAGTTTCAGTATGAACTCCAATGAAAAAAAATTGCCTTACCTGAATATCTTATTAACTAGAGGGCAGTGATATTTATATGTGCAGAGAGACCCTTTTGTGGTTAAAAATCCCAGGTTTCAGGTATAACATAGGAAACATAGTGACACAGAAAAGTCAAATCTAAGAAGCTAAATTTTCTTTGTCTTTTTTTTTTTTTTTTTTTTTTTTTTTGAGACAGAGTCTCACTGTGTCACCCAGGTTGGAGTGCAGTGGTAAAATCTCAGCTCACTACAACTTCCACCTCCTAGGTTCAAACAATTCTCCTGCCCTAGCATCTTGAGTAGCTGGAACTACAGGTGTGCGCCACCACACCCAGCTAATTTTTTTTTATTTTTAGTAGAGAAGCGGTTTCCCCATGTTGGCCAGGCTGGTCTCAAACTCCTGATCTCAAGTGATCCACCCGCCTCAGCCTCCCAAAGTGCTGGCATTACAGGTGTGAGCCACCACATCCAGCTAGAAGTTAAATTTTCAACCACAGTACAATTTCAAGAGTTGTATTTTTAAAATAGCATTGTCAGGTATGTCAAAGCAAAATGTCAAGTTTTTTTAATAAGATTCACTACCTTCTACAGCATACGTAAGAAACTATCAATAACTATAAAAAACCATCAATAACTATAAAGGTACTTATGTCCAGCAGTTGTAAAAATTACCTTTAAACACATTTCTGTATAACTTTTCCAACCAGAGCAATGATAATTGGGACACAAAGTGCCAAAGTAAAAATTATTTGTGCAATTTAACAAATACAGGAACAGAGGTAATAATATCAACAGAGGATCTTTTAAACTGCTCAGTATCATCAACGGGTCTCTTCTGAATTCAAAGGTTTACTCACTGATGTTTCCAAGTTTTATGAAGGTACTCATTTAGAAGAGCTCATCGTTATATAATGATACCCTATCTAGCCCATTTCTTATCATTAAGGAAGTGAAATCATTTTTTACTCAATTCTTCTTGTGCACCTCAAAGAGAGGCAGTATACTGTAGTGATTAAAAGAGCAGAACATAAAGTTTTGAGTTGAAATCACTGAGCAATTTATTAATCAATCTTTGTCTTTTCTTCATCTGTAAAACAGAGATAATAAATAATGCCCACCTGGCTCCTGGGTTATTTATTGCAAGGATTAAATGAATCAATGTATACCTGACCCATAAAATGTATGTAATAAATCATAGCTACTATTAATGCTATTAGTATCCCCATCCTCAATGTTTGAGTACCCAGTAAGGGCCAGGCCTTGGAAGTAATCCTTAAAGAACAATGACTACGGATTCTCAAAGTTCTAAGATAGTCCAGATACATTAACATGTTAATGATTATATTACAGGAATAAAAAAAATGTGGTCACAATCGTTTGAACTAAAAAAAAAAAAAAAAAAAAACCTTTAGCTGTCTAAAGGGACATCAATGTCCTAATCAAAACAAAAATATAATGTAAGGTAAAAGTTTACCATTTTTCCTCCAAAGTAAGATTTTCATGTCATGTTCTCTCCTCAGAAAATTCCTTAACTTAGTCACCTGATAACCAAATTTCACATTTACTGGCAAGAATGAAGCACCAAAAAATTCCTGAATATAGCAAAATATTTACTGCCAAAAAATTATGCTATGATTACAATTCTACTGGACAAGACATGTAAAGGGGAGAAAACAGCAACATCCATAAAAAGCATCAAAGAATATTACCAAGCTACAAAACGGAAAAAACCAAAGAGATTCCTACTTAATAAGCAAAATAATGAGTGGTTCTTTTCCAATATATCATATACACATTTAGGAGGAAACACAAAAACACACAGAAACATTATGTTTTTGAAAGGCTACAAAGAAAACCATAGTTTTTTGGGTGATTTTTGCTTTTGTTTTGAGATAGGGTTTTGCTCTGTCACCTGGGCCATGGTACAGTGGCCTGATTATAGTTCACTGCAGTCTCAACCTCCTGGGCTCAAACAATCTGCCTACCTCGGCCTCCCAAGCAGCCAAGACTACAGGCATGTGCCACCAAGCCCAGCTAATTTTTAAATTTTTGTAGAATGGGGTCTTGCTATATTACTCAGGCTGATCTCAAATTCCTGGGTCATGCAATCCTCCTGCCTCGGCCTCCCAAAGGGCTGGGATTATAGGCATGAGCCACCGCATCCAGCCACAGTTCTTTATAATTCAATTACAAAATGTTGTTGATATGATAATCTGTACCATAAAGAAACATAATCAATGACGTCTCAGTTCATCAGCCATTGTCTGTCTATACAAGGCACTGTTTGCTTACACACAGGTAGAGAAGGAAAGTTGGCACATTATATTATTCTGTCTTATGTTCAGGAGGCCACTTTCCTTACAATTTTTCCTGTGAAGAGGATTTCAGGAAGTCGGAAAAATTACTAAACAAAAGGAAATGACAAGCAAAAAGTCCAGGAGATTGATTTTCAAACTTTGGTCTTTTTGCCTATGTAACTGTAACATGGCAAAGTATAATGAAATCTATTCTTTTAAATTTATGTTTTAACAATATTTGTTTAATAAGGGAAGTAAATTTTTCTGCAAGCCCAAGGATGTAATACAGATAAAATCATGTGGCATATCCCTATTCAAAGTATTGCCTAAGATACCATAAGTGACAACCTAAAGCAATGCGGTTTGAACATATCATTTTTAGTTTGATGAAATTAGGGAGGAGTTAAAGGGATTTACAATGCTAACAGTGAAACAGAGACACTTGTATTAAATCAATGAATACAATTATCACATTTTCCCCATACAACATCAAAGATACAAGGCACAGAAGGATCTCTGGGTAAATGTGAAATAAACTTTGATCATTTGTGGCTGCTGATGGAGATCAGATGAGCATGCTCCTAACAAAAATATTCAATTATTTGTGAGCCAGTCTGATAGTTTAGAGGTGTGCTATTCAAGAATCATCAATCAACATTTCTAATGCGAGTTAAGTACCACTTCTTTACACTCCACAATGAGATAAGTATAGAAATTGATAGAAATTGAGATAATTTAGAAAGGTTTTACCAAGTAGACATGGCCACAGCATCCAACCACATAATCAGTGGACTTATCTCAATAAAGTTTACGTCTTACTGAATTCCCTTTATGTGGATACTACTCATGTACAGTAGAAATACATTATGTCTAATATTTCAAGAATAGTTTATAATTTGTAACTCAAATGTAAGTACTTATTTATATAACATTTTTACAATTATTTTAATGAAAGCTATTATTTTAAATTTATGTTTTAACAGTATTTGCTTAATATGGGAAGTAAATTTTTCATTATCTAGTTTTAATGATGTTTACAATTAGAAAAACAAACTTCACTAGACTCATTTGACAAAAAAGACACTTTTCATAATGTATCAATAGTAGCAAACAAATCATAACTGAAGTAATTACAAGAAAAGGTTCCAATCTAACTAAAATTTTATATCCTAAATTTCAACTAATAGGAGGAATGAGTTCAAGAAATATATTGTACAGCATGGTGACTCTAGTTAATACCAATGTATTGTATTCTTAAAAATTGCTGAGAGTAGATTTCAGTGTTCTCAACACAGAAAAATGGTATGTGAGGTAACGCATACGTCAATTAGCTATATTTAGCCATAATGTATACATACTTCAAAACATGTTGACATATTTAATTTTTGCTCATTAAAATATTTTTTTTCCAAAAGAATTTAAGCCAGTTATAGTCTAAACTAAGAATTGCTAATATAATGAGTTCAGTTTTGAGAAACAAGGCCATCCGCATTCACCTAACAAGCAAGGTTAAAAACTGAGACACCAGAGTCAATATTATTTCACCGTTTGTTTCAGGAAATCCTACCCCAGGAAAATAAGATTGCAAAGAACAAATAACTTCACTGTTTGCTTCAGGAACACCAATGTATTTGAACAATAACCTGCTTATTTAGACAGTCTCATTTTCAGAATAGTAAGTTACTCAGGCAAAAATTTCATGTATCAACTGTTTACTAATCAACACTTACATCAGAACTGTTGTCTCACTTTCTCCCAATTGTAAAATCTTCTATGACAAATTTATACCCAACCCCAATCAGACCTCGTATTGAAAGACCTAAGATGTAAAGCACTTGAGTTCATACCTAGAAACTCTATAAATACCCACCCCAACCTCTCACCCTGAGATCCTTCTAAGATACTGTCAAGATTGCATTCTCATTTAGTGCAGTATATAATCAACTTAGCTTTGCCAGGCTATTCTGGTGGTGTTCCTGAACTGTTGAGAGATGGCAGTAGTTGTGTAGCCATAAATAATTAAGAATTAAAACGCAAGTGTGGCTGTGTGAAAAGATGTAATAAATAAAATAATAAAAATTTAAACAGTTTAAATAAAAACTGCAAAGAAAAATGTTCAAAGTCCAATGAAATATTGGAAAGAAAACTGAAGAAGCCAACAAAACCAGATGTTTAATATTTCACATAAAATCTACATTGTTTGGTGCACTTATAAAATACCACATCGGGTTGCCAAAATTTAAATATATTTTATTTGTATGTTTTATGTGTGTGCACAATTGCCAAGTGTTAGTGAAAGACTACATCATAAGCATTTTCTTCAAAATGTTGGTGAGTTATGGCAACAAATGTAGTTCAGGTAACACTTTCCAATGAGACCAGAACTGAATGTATTCAGCAACTGATTAATGAACATATACTAATAGAACCCAAAAACCAGCTAAGTAGTTTTCATTACAACTTGAAGACTGCATTGATATTGCTAAGAGGACATTTCATTTCTAAGAATAAGTGATATTCGAACACGACGATATGAAGGAAAAATCCTTATGTTTTTTAGATGCACTAATGACAAACACAACTACATTACTCTGAAGACCATACACCCATGAAGAATTATACTGTGAGCAAATATGCTTTGGAGTTTAACTGTCGTTTAGGAAATGTTCGGATGATATAGCTCCAACACTGAAGCAAACATGGCGGGGTGGTTAAGATTTAAGAGGTGGAACCAGTTTCCTTTATCAACAAAGTCCTGATAACAACAACAACAACAACAACAACAAAATCACCTACAGTGTATTAGTGACGACATAAAATTGCTAATTAGGCTGGGCATGGTGGCACACACGTCTGTAATCCCAGCACTTTGGGAGGCCGATGCAGATGGATCACGAGGTCAGGAGTTCAAGACCAACCTGGCCAAGATGGTGAAACCCTGTCTCTACTAAAAATACAAAAATTAGCCGGGCGCGGTGGCTCAAGCCTGTAATCCCAGCACTTTGGGAGGCCGAGTCGGGCGGATCACGAGGTCAGGAGATCGAGACCATCCTGGCTAACACGGTGAAACCCCGTCTCTACTAAAAACTACAAAAAACTAGCCGGGCGACGTGGCGGCGCCTGTAGTCCCAGCTACCGGGGAGGCTGAGACAGGAGAATGGCGTGAACCCAGGAGGCGGAGCTTGCAGTGAGCTGAGATCCGGCCACAGCACTCCAGCCTGGGTGACAGAGCGAGACTCCGTCTCAAAAAAAAAAAAAAAAAAAAAAATACAAAAATTAGCTGGGTGTGGTGGTGGGCACCATCCCAGCTACTAGACAGGCTGAGGTAGAGAATTCCTTGAACCGGGGAGGAGGAGGTTGCAGTGAGCCGAGATCACACCACTGCACTCCAGCGTGGGCAACAGAGCGAAACTCCGTCTCAAAAAAGAAAAAAAACAGGCCAGGCGCGGTGGCTTAAGCCTGTAATCCCAGCACTTTGGGAGGCCGAGACGGGCGGATCACGAGGTCAGGAGATCGAGACCATCCTGGCTAACACGGTGAAACCCTGTCTCTACTAAAAATGCAAAAAAGTTAACCAGGCATGGCAGCGAGCGCTTGTAGTCCCAGCTACTTGGGAGGCTGAGGCAGAAGAATGGCGTGAACCCGGGAGGCGGAGCTTGCAGTGAGCCGAGATCGCGCCACTGCACTCCAGCCTGGGCGACTGAGCAAGACTCCATCTCAAAATATATATATATATATATATATAGCTAATTAAAGTAAAGTTATCCCTCCAGGATTTCCTTATTATCTATTTTCACTGTCTACATTCATTTTAGTTTTTTAGTAACATACACTAATAGGATAAACAATAAAAGTACATGAAAACTGAACCATGCTACATTGGTCAACAGGTTGAAAAAATAAAATAGCAGAAAGAATTAGGGGAAATGTATTGCTTAATATAATACCATGCAATTTAAGAAGTACAAATGGATTCCCTGCTTTTATAGCTCATTGTCAAGTAAAATTTTCTTTCCCTCACAAAAGGCAAAAGAAAAGCTATGTTATATTATAATATAAAGCAGGTATCTTTAATTCTACAGTCTTAATCTATTATCTGCCATGTACCTTTTTAAGGGATAGGAATGATGAAGGGGGAAAAAAGCACTATTTACATAGTAAAGAATCCAGAACAAATGGGATCTAACTAAAGAGCTTCTGCACAGCAAAAGAAACTACCATCAGAGTGAACAGGCAACCTACAGAATGGGAGAAAATTTTTGCAATCTACTCATCTGACAAAGGACTAATATCCAGAACCTACAAAGAACTCAAACAAATTTACGAGAAAAGAAAAAACAACCCCATCAAAAAGTGGGCAAAGGATATGAACAGACATTTCTCAAAAGAAGACATTCATACAGCCAACAGATATATGAAAAAATGCTCGTCATCACTGGCCATCAGAGAAATGCAAATCAAAACCACAATGTGATACCATCTCACACCAGTTAGAATGGCGATCATTAAAAAGTCAGGAAACAACAGGTGCTGGAGAGGATGTGGAGAAATAGGAACACTTTTACACTGTTGGTGGGATTGTAAATTGGTTCAACCATTGTGGAAAACAGTATGGTGATTCCTCAAGGATCTAGAACTAGAAATACCATATGACCCAGCCATCTCATTACTGGGGAGATACCCAAAGGATTATAAGTCATGCTGCTGTAAAGACACATGCACACGTATGTTCACTGTGGCACTATTCACAATAGCAAAGACTTGGAATCAACCCAAATGTCCATCTGTGACAGACTGGATTAAGAAAATGTGGCACATATACACCATGGAATACTATGCAGCCATAAAAAAGGATGAGTTTGTGTCATTTGTAGGGACATGGATGCAGCTGGAAAATATCATTCTCAGCAAACTATCACAAGAACAGAAAACCAAACACCGCATGTTCTCACTCATAGGTGGGAACTGAACAATGAGATCACTTGGACTCGGGAAGGGGAACACCACACACTGGGGCCTATTATGGGGAGGGGGGAGTGGGGAGGGATTGTATTGGGAGTTATACCTGATGTAAATGACGAGTTGATGGGTGCTGACGAGTTGATGGGTGCAGCACACCAACATGGCACAAGAATACATATGTAACAAACCTGCACGTTGTGCACATGTACCCTAGAACTTAAAAGTATAATAAAAAATAAATAAATATAAAAAAAAATAAAAAGAATCCAGAACAAGTTACTCATATTGTTACTGAGACTGTTTGTTTGAATTAATCATTTTTAACTTCATTCTAACAAGAGGAAAAGATCTATTATGATAATATTAACAGTTCCTATTATGGCAGGTTTTAACACAGTAAATAAAATTGTTCTTTGATATTCAAAACAAGATATGTATAAGGAAACTATAAAAAGCTTATCCAAAAAGTACAAAACATAGAAATTTATATTTGACAATAATGACCTACTTAAAATATTTCATGGGCTCTATTAAAAGGGGAGTAAGAGGAGTGAGGATATAAGGTATACATTAAATTTACACAGAATAAAAAATCCGCTCTTACAAAACACAGTATCTTCTTCACATACTGTTCACAGAAAAATGCAGTTTTATAATTTGCCAAAATAAATCATCTGAAAATCATTAGCAGGCATCATGCCATTATTACTTTATTTAAATGGATACTCTCAGCAATATATAAAAACAGTAAGCATGTACTATGTTATTATACATCAATAAATGCCATATTTCATATGTACATAAAAATTTTTCTGGCCCTAATTTAAAAAAAAATTAAAGATTAAAAGTGAGGCCAGGCGTGCTGGCTCACGCCTGTAATCCCAGCACTTTGGGAGGCCGAGACAGGCGGATCATGAGGTCAGGAAATCAAGACAATCCTGGCTAACACGGTGAAACACCATCTCTACCAAAAATACAAAAAATTAGCCGAGTGTGGTGGCAGGTGCCTGTAGTCCCAGCTACTAGGGAGGCTGAGGCAGGAGAATGGCGTGAACCCGGAAGGTGGAGCTTGCAGTGAGCCGAGATCATGCCACTGCACTCCAGCCTGGGCTACAGAGCGAGACTCCATCTCAAAAAAAAAAAAAAAAAAAAAAAAAAAAAAAAAAAAAAAAAAAAAAAAAAAAAAAGATCCAAATGTGAAATCTAAATTTCTTCATTTTTTTAGTAACTTCAAAATACTAAAAAGTTACTAAACTGCTTTTATCTTCCTACTTAAACCTCTTAATTGGTAAAACACCAAAAAAAGTAGATACTGACCATGGAATCATATATTTACATTCTTCTTATCAAATAATCATTTATAGGTGCACATGCATAGTATAACTCTAGATAAATATACTACACAATTGTATGAGATACTTCATAAAGTTTTGAGCCAAAACATTTGTAATTCTATTTATTAAACCATCCTATCTCACCTTCAAGATTTGGCAAAATATGTCTAACAGATGAACAGAGATACATTCATATTTCTAAACACAAAGATGCCACATCCAGCAACTCTCCAACTTACTATATTAAGTAACTGCTATGTGAAAAGCACTACGCTGGGAGATATGGGGGATATAAGTGTTTCCCTGAAAGTTTAGGATTAAAATAGGAGACTAAGACATGGAAGCAAAAAACTACAAAGAAAAGCATACACATATTATTATTAATGGAAGTTCAAAAATAACATAAGACTGGTTGAAATGGAAAAAAAGGAGGGTTATGATAAAAAGGATGAGGCGAGTATTTAAGTGATATCGCCAGTTGTAACCTAGAATAAACTTTCTTTGCTGGTGACCTAAAGTAGTTATTTAAATCAGAGGACAACTCCTGTAAGCACGAAAAGTTGGCGAATCTGAAGAGTATAAATATTTCCTTTACTCTGAAGGTCATTTTTCCTGCTTGTTAAAATGATTTCCTACGCCATTTATAAACGAACTATAATCTAGACAGACTTCCAAGCCTATAAAATATTATCTAAGGAAAAATATTCATATTAACTCTAGCCTCAAATATCAAATTAAGGTGTAGAGAATCAGCCAGTATAATATAATGTTTACTGGCACATAAAAAGCATTCCACAAATATTAGTAACTATTTTATAAACTCCAATAAGACGAAGAAGCAAATGCTAAATAAAAAACTCACACTCTTAAATCTGATAGAATTCCCAGGGATTGTATCATTTTATCCATTAAACAAATATTTACTGATCTAGTAAGTATATACTTCACTAGGCACTGAAAAGTACAAAAAAAAAAAAAAAAAAGACAAGCATGTTTTCAACTCTTACACTAGTATGAGAAATAATGACATGCAAATAAAGAAAGTACTTTCTAAGTTGTTAGTTATGAAATCAATGTTAAAAGGGCTAAGACAGAGAATCTCCTGTACCAGGAAAACACCCTGGTAGGGTGGTCAAGAAGGCTTCTGAGCAGGTAACTAAGAAGAACGTAAAAGTTAATTTTTACCTTATACACTGTTGGTGGGAGTGTAAATTAGTACAGCCATTACGGAAAAAGAGTATGGAGGTTCCTTTAAACATTAAGAGAACTACCAAATGATGCAGCAATCCCACTACTGGGTACATAGCCAAAGGAAATAAAATCAACATGCCAAAGAGATATCTGCATTACCATGTTTATTGCAGCACTATTCACAATAGCCGAAGATGGAATCAACCTAAGGATTCATCAATACCTGAATGGATAAAGAAAATGTGGTATACATATGCAATGGTATATTATTCATCCCTAAAAAATGAAATCCTGTCATTTGCAACAACATGGATAGACCTGGAAGACATTATGTTAAGTAAAATAAGCCAGGTACGAAAAGACAAACACCAAATGACCCCACCATATGTGAAACCTAAAAAAGCTGATTTCAGAGAAGTACAGAATAGAATAGTAGTTACTAGAGGCTGAAGAGGGTAGGCGGAAAGTGGAGACATGGAGAGATTGGTCAACAGGCACACAATTACTGTTGGATTGAAGAACTAAGTATGTTCTAATGAACAGTAGGGTGACTGTGGTTAACAATATTGTATTGTACATTTCAAAATAGCTAGAAGAGAGGATTTGAATTTAATTGTACATTTTGAAATAAGTAAAATAGTATAATTGGATTGTTTGTAACAGATGAATGCTTGAGGGGATGGATATCCCATTTTCCATGATGTGATTATTTCACATTGCATCCCCGTATCAAAATATTTCATGTACTCCATCAATATATATGCCTACCTTTAGGAGGCCGAGGCGGGTGGATCACGATGTCAGGAGTTTGAGACCAGCCAGACCAACATGGTGAAACTCTCACCTCTACTAAAAATACAAAAATTGGCCAGGTGTGGTGGTGTGCACCTATAATCCCAGCTACTCAGGGGGTTGAGGCAGGAGAATCGCTTGAACCTGGGAGGCAAAGGTTGCAGTGAGCCAAGATCACATCATTGCACTCCAACCTGGGCAACAGAGTGAGATTCCATCTCAAAAAAATAAAAATAATTATACACACACACACACACACACACACATATATATATGTTATACCCACCAAACTTAAAAATTAAAAAAAGTCTGTTGTTGTCATCCAGATGAAAGACAGTTATCAGATCTAAAGTGAGTGAAATGATGTAAGAAGTATATAATTTCAAGAGAAAACATAAAGATTGAATTCCCAGGACATTTGAATGCATGGCTAAGAGGAAAACAAAGAATTCAAGGATGACTCTTATCTTTATGATTTGGAAGGTTAGGGTAAATGAAAATCAAGAATTCTTTTTGAAATATTAATTATCATGCAATGAAGATGATACAAGTTGAGTATTCCTTACCCAAAATACTTGGGGCCAGAAGTGTTTTGTATTTTGGATTTTGGGATATTTGCATTATATTTACTGCTTGAGCATCCCTAATCTAAAAATCCAAAATCCAAAATGCTCCATTGAGTATTTCCTTTAAAATTCATGTCAGCACTCAGAAAGTGTTAGATTTTGGAGCATTTTGAATTTCAGAGTTTTGAATTAGCAATACTCAACCCATAGCAGCTCACATTTATTGAGTGTTCACTATATGCCAGACACTGTTCCAAATGGATCTTACTTCTCACAACTGCATTACAACTCTTAATTTCACAAATAAGAAAACTGAGGGCTAAGAAGTTACTCAAAAAGGTTAAAAATTTGAAACGTGTTAGTAAAAATACGAAAACTTAGGTTGTTTGAATCCAGAGCCCTTGCTCTTAACAATCCAGTTACACAGTACTGTGATGTTTGTGAGACAGCCAAGTACATATATAAAATTAGGTTGAACATGTATGGCACTCAGAAAAAGAATTTGAACTAAAGTTTCTGATTTTTAAATTAGAATATTATAACATGTAAGAGCTATGGAAACAGACTGAATCAACTAGCAAATCTAAACAAAAAGAGAAGGTGTAGGATAAAGTCCCAAGGAAATCCAGTATGTAAACACAATAGAGAAAAAGAAAAAAATGCAATGGAGAAGGAGTGATTAAGAGAGCGAATAAGATTCTGCTGATGGTCAGGAAAGGGAGAACAGTCAACAGCATCAGATACTGAGATGAGGTTTATGAAAATGAAAAAAAAAAAGATAAACATTGGCTTTGGTTACACTGAGGTCAATGGTTCCCACTGAGAAGTTTCAAGGGAGGGTGGTGGTGGTGGTGGTGGTGGTGGTGGTGGTGGTGAAGGAAACAGATTCCCTTGAAGCCAGGTCGCCATGAGGAAGCTCAGACGAAAGAGAGACAATATATGAAGGAAGCTGACAAAGATTTACCATTAGACTGACAGCAAAGTACTATATTGAGTCAACCAATTCAAAAGCTAATCTCATTTGGAAATACCCCCACAGACACAACCAGAAATAATCGTTACTCTGGGTACCCCATAGCCCAGTCAAGTTAACACATGAAATTAACCACCAAAGTTTTTTTTCCACATTTTGGCTATTGTGAATAGTCCGCTATGAACGTGTACATACATGTATTTGTCTGAGTAACAACTTTCAAATCTTTTGGGTATATATATAGAAGTGATATTGCTGGGTTGCATGGTAACTCTATGTTTAAGTTTTTGAGAAAACAGTTTATGCGAAACTGTTTTTCATAACAGCTACACCATTTTACATTCCACCAACAGCATATGAAGGTTCCATCTTCACCAATGTTCATCATTGTCTTTTTACCTTAGCCATTCTAGTGGGTGGTTGTGGTTTGGATTTGCAGTTTCCTAAATGTGTCCAAATAATATCAAACATATTTTCATGTCTTTGTTGGCAATTTGTATTTCATTTTTGGAGAAAAATCAACTCAAGTCCTTTGCTCATTTTTTAATTGGATTGTCTTTTTGTTTTTAAATGGGAAGAGTTATTACATATTCTGAACATAAGACTTCAGTATATAAGTGATATAATATTTGCAAATCTCAGGCTGGGCACTGTGGCTCATGCCTGTAATCCCAGCACTTTGGGAGGCCGAGGAGGGTGGATTGCTTGAGCTCAGGAGTTCGTGACCAGCTAGGCAACGTTACAAAACTCTCTCTCTACCAAAAATACAAAAAAAAAAAAAAAAAAAAATCAGCTAGGCATGGTGGCACATGCCTGGAGTCCCAGTTACTCAGGAGGCTGGAGGCAGAAGGATTGCTTAAGCCTAGGAGGTCAAGGCTGCAATGAGCCACAATCTCACCACTGCACTCCAGCCCAGGTGACAGAGAGAGAGAGAGAAACCTTGTATCAAGTAAAAAAAAATTTGCAAATCTTATACTGTAGACTGTCTTTTCACTTTCTTGATAAAAGTAAAATATCTTGTGATGCACAAAATTTTTAATTTTGATGACATCCAATTATCTTTTTTTTTTTTTTTTTTGAGACGGAGTCTCACTCTGTCGCCCAGGCTGGAGTGCAGTGGCCGGATCTCAGCTCACTGCAAGCTCCGCCTCCCGAGTTTACGCCATTCTCCTGCCTCAGCCTCCCAAGTAGCTGGGACTACAGGCACCCGCCACCTCGCCCGGCTAGTTTTTTGTATTTTTTAGTAGAGACGGGGTTTCACCGTGTTAGCCAGGATGGTCTCAATCTCCTGACCTCATGATCCGCCCGTCTCGGCCTCCCAAAGTGCTGGGATTACAGGCTTGAGCCACCGTGCCCGGCCCAATTATCTAATTTTTATTTTCTTCTTCATGCTCATAGTATTCTAAGAAACTATTTCCAAATCCAAAGTCATAAAGGTTTACCACTATGTTTTCTGATAAGAATTTTATGGTTGTCATCACTGATGGGCTGATACTCTGCTAAAAACAATGGACAATTAAAAGTAATTAACAATTTAATCAAAAATATTTGCATTGTTACTACCCTTCTATTTTATATCATGTCATTTTATTATTTAAGCAGATTGTATTTAACAATATTATGTAAGGTAAAGAACAGAAAAGCAAAGTAGATTTGGGAAATAAGGCCAGTAAATACTTAAAACTGCCTAAATAATCATACACCATGCATCCGTTGGTCAAATCAGAATCTCAATAAGGGACCTGAAATATAACATATACTATAATTTTAAATAAACCCACAAGTGAAAACTATACCCAGGTTTCTATTGGTTGCTTATATATGAACCCATTAATATTTTAAAGAATGGCCATTTGAGATATTAAAACTAGTGAGCTGTAGGTATATGCTTATATTACAAAGAACGACATTACCTACAAGAAGTGCTTAAAGTAATGGAGAATAAAGAGCACTGAATTATAGGCATAATACTCTCTTTAGACAGATACGTGACTTGGTGATATCAGTAAACACCTTCCAAAAACACTATCTACATCAAAAAGCATCCCTCATATAATTGCTTTACAGTTTCTTAAATAAAGTACTGTAAAAGAAAAGACATAGATTTATTTATTCTTTTTGTTTCTCTTTTTATTGAGACAGGGTCTCATGCTATTGCCTCAGCTGGAGTGTAGTGGAACCATCATGGCTCACTGCAGCCTTGACACCCTGGACTCAAGAGCTGGGATGACAGATGCATGCCACCATGCTCAGTGAATTTTTTTTTAATTTTTTTGTATAGATGGTGTCACCCTATGTTGCCCAGGCTGGTCTCAAATTCCTGGACTAAAGTGATCCTCCTGCCTTGACTTCCCAATGTGTTGGGATTACAGGTGTGAGCCAACACATCCAGCCTATTTATTCTATTTAAAATTACTCTGCTATGTTATAATCAAAGACTCATTAAATAATGATGGTAATCAGTTCAACTTGTAGATCTGTGTAACTGCTTATATCTATGCTTAAAAAGAGAAAACAGGTGTCTGAAATTACATATCTTTAAAAATAATCTAGTAAGATATTCTAAGAAAACAAAATGTAGGCCTGGCACAGTGACTCCCACCTGTAATCCCAGTACTTTGGGAGACTGAGGTGGGCAGATCACGAGGTCAAGAGATTGAGACCATCCTGACCGACATGTTGAAACCCTGTCTCTACTAAAAATACAAAAATTAGCTGGGCATGGTGGTGTGTGCCTGTAGTCCCACCTACTCGGGAGCCTGAGGCAGGAGAATTGCTTGAACCCAGGATGCGAAGGTTTCAGTGAGCCGAGATCACACCACTGCACTCCAGCCTGGGCAACAGAGCGAGACTCCATCTCAAAGAAAAAAAAAAGAAAAAAAAAATCTAAATACCTTCTAAACTACCAGAAGGAAGCCACTCAGTGTGATTACATATCTGATATACATCAGATTCACATTTAAATAAACAAGTAAGATTAATATTTTGATTCCTTTTTAAGATTGATGAAAGCAAACCATTCACAGTATATAACTGCTGAACTCAGCCTATATAATTGTACTCTGAAAGAATTAAAAATATGTGGAAGTCTTACATTTTACGCATGAGGAAACACAAATGAACAGAAAAGGCCAACAAATTTTTCAGCAGCTGGAAATGCTAAATTTAATTACTGAAGAGAAATCATGCAGAGAAGTTGGCTGCTGAACATGATTTAGAAAGAATGCAGGAAGTCATGTAAAAGTATGAAGAAATTTTACAGTATCCAATAATACAAAACTTAGAATTCAAAAATATATGGATAATACACATGATCCTGAAAAAATCTATAGATTAGGAATACATTACAGTTTTAGACCCAAAGCAACAACAAAATATTTTTTAAATATTTAAACCTAGACCGTTAATATAACAGAAGTTATGAATTAATATTAAATATGAAACAAAATAGGTAACACTATTTGTCTTTAATTAGACAGAAAAAACAATCAAAACACTAAATGAATATCTAAGAATAAAACTTGTTGAAAGGAATATCTGTTGGAGAATTATATTTTCTTCTTCATAACAAATCTCTGACATAAGAATTTTATTTATACAACTTGTGATTTCAATTCTTAGAATTTATATATATACATCTATATAAATATATAATATATACAAGCACACACGATACAAGTACATACACATGAATAATATTTCCTTGTATGGAAAACTTACTTTTTATGTGTTCATCCATTGATAGAAAAGGTATTTGAATAGTTTCGTCACTTTAATTTGCATTTTTTCATTACAACTGGTATTCTCCTTCCTGTTCATACCTTTCCCAATTGTCTATGAATCTTGATATTCTCAAATTTTATAATTTTACATATTTAAAAATAAGTAAAATTTCTTCACCCAAATTTTTTCTTTATTTTCAGTTTTAATGTTTGTTAACTTTTCATTGTAGAAATATCTAACATGACGAATCTACTGATATACTCCTTTGACATTATCTGGTATGTTTAAAACACCAGAAAATTATTATCTTCAGAAACCTGAAAAATGTTATGCTGTGTTCTGATACCTGAGCCATAATACAATCCCCACATTTAATTTCCGAAAGCACAAAAAATCAGAATGCTCAGTATATGCTCACATGAAGATGTTATTTTAAGTAAAAAAGAAAAAAGCAAGGTACACAACAGTATGTACATGATACATCCACCCATGTAAAAGAATACAAAACGTATTTGTATGCCCTGTATAAAATATTTCAGGGGCAGAGGGGAACGTAAGACTGATAATACTTTTTTTTTTTGAGACGGAGTCTCGCTCTGTCGCCCAGGCTGATTCCCCTAAGACAGAAAAGTTTTTCCTGTAAACTCTTTTGTGTGCTTAGAACTATGAATATATTATCCATCTTTAAAACAATATTTAAATTTTAAACATTTAGATGGATGTTGGCTTCTAAGTAGGATGTACAAAAGTTGCAAGAAATTACTGCTCCAACACTAATGATAGGATGCAAAGAAACATAAATGAACTAAATTCCAGAAAGTGTCCCATCCTAAAATCTTACCTTCTTTCATCCCTAGAAGATCTATTCTTAAAGTTGAAAATACTACGTTAAGTAAAACAAGTCAATCACAAAACGCTGCATATAAAACTATAATTACAATGTTATCAAATCAGCAGAATAGGCAAATCAATTACAGACAGAAAGCAGATTCATGGTTGTCTAGCGGTAATTTGGGGACAAATGGGGAGTGACTAATAAACGGTCCAGGGTTTCTTTTTGGGGTGATTAAACTGTTCTAAAATTGATTGTGATGATGGTGGCAGATCTGTCAACACACTAAAAACCAATGAATTGTACACTTTAAATGGGTGAATTGTAAATTATATGAATTATATCTCATTAAATTTGTTTTTTAAAATATTGTTCAGTACTTGAGACATTTCTGTAAGTTTTGGTTGTCCCAACATTTTTTTTAAAAAATTAAAGAAGTTTAACAACTATTTGTAATGTGTGGTTCTTCAATGGATACCTGTTAGAAGAATTAGGGTGGTAAAGACATTTTTAAAACAACTAGGGAAATCAGGATATTAAGTATTAGAACACATTCGTGAATTATTGTCACTGATTTTTACAAATGATAATGATATTGTAACTATATAGGAAAACATCCTCATGTTTTAAAGATTCATACTAAAGTACTAAGTGGTCAATTGTCACAAAGTCTATAATGTACTTTAAAACACTTCAGCAAGAAATAAAAATCAAGCAAATTGTTAAATGTAGATAATGGGTGTTCATTATACTATTCCCTCTACTTTTATATATTTTTATATTTACATAATAAAAAGAGAAAAGCCAAAAAAATGTTCCATTAACTTAATGACTGGGTGATGAATGATAAGGAAAAAAATTTATGAAACACAATATAAACCCTTGAATTAGTCCCTAAGAAACATGAGAGTCATATGTAGTAAAGAAAGCTTGGCAAACCAAAGAGAGATCGTTTTGGAGAAACTGATTAAAAGCATTTAAAGAAAATAAGATTAGAGTCCTATATAATACAAATAAAAATATCTCAGATATTTTAAAGATTAAAAATCAATCAGGTACATTGGTTTATGCCTGCAATCCCAGCACTTTGGGAGGTCAAAGTGGGAGGATTAGTTGAGCCCAAGAGTTTGAGACCAGCCTGGGCAACAGAGTGAAATCCCCATCTCTTCCAAAAACAGAAAATTAGCCAAGCATGGTGTCACACACCAGTAGTCCCAGCTGCTTAGGAGGCTGAGGTAGGTGGATTGTTTGAGCCCAGGAGTTTGAGACCAGACTGGGCAACATAGCGAGTCCCCGTCAATACAAAAAGTTTTTTAAAAAATTAGCTAGGCATGCTGGCACACACCTGTGGGGCCAACTACTCAAGAGGCTGAGATCACTTGACCCCAGGAGGTCAAAGCTGCAGTAAGCCATGATCACGCTAACACCCTACAGCCTGGACAACAAAGTGAGACACTGTCTCAAAAATAATAATAATAATAATAATAATAATATATATATCCTTACATATATTCTATACGTTTATATATATTATTTATATATTTATTATATATATTCTAGATTTTCACATAAAAAATATATATATTTAAACCACATATATATAAATATATATAAAACCAATAAAAATTGTTAAAATGTTTTTATATATATAAATACATAAAACCACAGAGAAACAAGAAAAAAGTATATATATATAAAACCACGGAAATTCTAGAATACACAAGAGAACACTTAAATAATCTTGAAATGTAAAATAATTTACTAAACTTAAAAATAAGGAAAGCTATAATAAAGGAAAAACTTTAAATTAAATTGTATTACAATTTAAGAGACTATAAATCTATAATACAAATCATGATAAAAAGAAAGTTCTGGGGGAAAATATTACAACAAATAAAACAGGAAAAAACCCTTATCATATAAAGTCATATAAAAATCAATAAGAAAATCGCTAACACAGATTTTGTTTTAATGAGCAAAGGAAACAAATAGACGTTAAAAACATTAAAACTATCATGATTATAATGAAGCAGTGTTCATTCTCACTAGAAATTAAATGCAATGCGAACTGTAAACAAGATTCTACATGCTTTTATTTATCAAACTGAAAATTATTCAATTATCGCAATGGAACACAGAAACAAGAAAAAAGTATAAAGTTTCTCAAAATTCATTCTCTGATCCTAGATTTTCACTTAAAAGACTTTAGACAACTAAAAAATCAGAAACGTAAATAAAGATTTCTGAACACTAAATTCCTCAAAGCTTTATTTACAAAAGCAAAATATACATAATTTAAATGTGTAAGAATGGAGACTGATAAAATAAATAAGTACATATTTATATTGGAAATATAAATAGCTGTTACAAATCACATTTTCAAAAATTTTCACAAATGGCAAATTGCTAGCAATACATTATTTTATTGTCAGATTTTAAAGAAGCATGCATATGACTCTAATTTGGTGAATGGGTAGATTCAGTTAATAAGTTAAATGAGTATATGTGTATAAAACAAAAAGAAAATAGGGGGCCGGGCACGGTGGCTCACGCCTGTAATCCCAGCACTTTGGGAGGCCGAGACGGGCGGATCACGAGGTCAGGAGATCGAGACCATTCTGGCTAACATGGTGAAACCCCATCTCTACTAAAAAATACAAAAAACTAGCTGGGCGTGGTGGTGGGTGCCTGCAGCCCCAGCTACTCGGGAGGCTGAGGCAGGAGAATGGCGTAAACTCGGGAGGCGGAGCTTGCAGTGAGCTGAGATCAGGCCACTGCACTGTAGCCTGGGCGACAGAGCGAAACTCCGTCTCAAAAAAAAAGAAACTAGGGTAAAAAATAGATAGGACCTTTGCATTAGCTTCGCAACTTGTTTTACATCTATAGTTATTTCAAATTAGTCAAAAACAAAAAGCAAAATCCAACAAAGATAAACAGATGTTCAAGCTAGACAATAAATGACTTTTATTATTTACATTTCTTATTTTCTAAATTTCCTATATTAAAAAATACTTCATTTCTATAATTAGAAAAATAAACATTTTTAAATTTAAAAATCCATCACTGAGGAAAAAAGCAACCACTTAGGAGAAAAATTGAATAATTTATCATGATTAGCTCTAAAATTGGTATATACATTGCCCTAAAATACATAACACTAAAATATGTAATTGTTAAAACGTTTCACATTCCTTAGAACTGTCAAGAATATGTTCAATAATATAATATATTATTACAATAGGAAAACACTGCCATGAAGTCGACAGAGGCAATGGGGACAGACTGTCCTGGGTTATTGTTATGAAACCTGGGTTCCAGTTCAGAATCATGGATTTAATTGTTCTGTGATCAAAGCTAAATCACATTCACTCAATCTACCTTGCATACATACATCAAAGATGTGTCGTGGTACTGAAATGAGACAATGCGTACTAAATCACTTAATAGATGATATTAGAGAGGCCACATGCAAAAAGATCATCAGTTTATACTGGGTATCAGACTACCGGGTTCAAGTTCAAGCTTCATTACATACTAGCTATATGACCTAGAACAAATCACTGAGCCTCGCTATAGTTTTCTCATATGTAAAACTGGGCTGAAAATAATAACATTTACCTCAAAGGATTGTTTGATAATTTATTGTATATTTGTTAAGAATTCAGAAAAATAAGTGGTACTATAAAAATGTTTATTTTTAGAAATTTAAAAGTACTCACAAAAATGTTCACTATTTTAATAAAAATATTTTGCTTGCTAATTGGAAAAACATATTTGAATTCTTCATCTAAAAATATATAGAGACTGCTATATTTGCCAGACATAGCAGCTCATATATATAATCCCAGCACTTTGGGAGGCCTGAGCTCAGGAGTTTGAGACCAGCCTGGGCAATATGATGAAACTCCATCTCTACAAAAAACAAAACAAAAATTAGCCAGGTGTGGTGGTGTGCACCTCTAGTCCCAGCTACTTGGGAGGCTGAGGTGGGAAAATCACTTGAATCCAGGAGGTTCAGGTTGCAGTGAGCCAAGACTGCACCACAACATTCCAGCCTGGGTGACACAGTGAGACTCTGTCTCAAAATAATAATGGTAATAATAATCATAATAATAATCAGTGTTTTCATGGTCTTTATTTAATAAAAAAAGACTCCATTTTCATTACTTCAAAAAAACTGAGAGACCACCTGGTTTGCAGTTCTACTGAAGCTAGCAACAAGTGAGCTCTACAGCATGTTAGATAAAATTCAAAGCAACATTGGCCCAAAGAACATTTGAAAATTCTTACTGAAGTGGATTTTAACTCATATACATTCCTAAAAGTAAAATCACTAAGTGATAATCATCAGCACATATGTTTTACAGATATATCACATTAGTTCAAAGAAACTAAAATTCTGAAAGACAACATTCTTTACAAAAATGATTGCCAGGAAACGTGTATATTAACACATGCACAATGTTTACAAGGTACAATGTTCTGCATGACATAATTTTTTTCATAAATATTCTGTTTATAACCATAAGATTCAGAAACAAAGTTAAGATGTACAGCTAATCAATGATGTCATGACATTCATGGAACCTCTCCATAAACCAACAGCATAAAACGTCAAGGATATCCCACTCCAATGATAAGCATCCAATGAACTAAAGAGATGCACATTGCACATCTACACTGTCATCAATCCTTTGATAATAAATGAAACAAGTCAGCTACTTTACAACCACAAATGGTACATTCAAAAGATGACAACATCTCTTTTTTTGCAGAAGGAGGTAACTAGCAGTAGATAAAATTCAGTTATATTATTTAAGAATGTACAGCATGAATTCAAGGCTGAATACAGATAACCTTTAAAATATAAGCTGTCTCAAAAAAAAAAATGACTCATCCTGCAGAGTATTGTTTAAGAGCAATACAGTTAAAACATGAACATGCTTCAACCAATTGAAGTTTGTTGAAAAAGGGTAAAGACTAGTATACACAAGAAAAAATATACGTTTGCTCTCTTAAAATTGACTCTGATGTAGAAGACATGAACAAATATATTTTCTTTGCTAAAATTTTAAGTAAAAACAATGTTTATTTGGAAATATTTCTTGTTTTATTTAGATATTTTATTGTAACACCTTAAAATATTACTATACAATATTGTAAATCTCACAGCACAATAATGATTAAAATGAAAAACTGTATTAGACAAAACATAAAATTAAATAGCTTAGAATAAAGCTGTAATGTATTCCAGGATTAGATCTTATTCACACATTCTTTAGAAATCTAATAAAATTTGAACCAAATTCATAGATTAGTAATTGGAAGACAGAGTACCCGGATATGGATCCAAGCTGTAACTCTAGGTTATTTCTGCTTTATGCTATTTTCAAACTTATAAAATGAGGGATAAAATCCATACTACCTCAGAGGTTTGTTGTAAGAATTAGTTACTACTTATACACACCTCTAATAGCTACTGAAATAGCATAAGGATTCATGAAATATTAGCTACTGTTGGCACCATCATTCTTTACCTAAATCGAAAATATATATACTGTTCAATTTAATCTCTTTCACGACAGAGTGTTTTAGAAACATTTCTTCAATTTTCAATTCCACATTTCCACCTTCCTCGTTCTCTCTCATTCATACACCAATTCTACGTTTACTCCATTATTCTCTCTCATTCATACACAAAAGAACACATACATACACTACCCACCACCACAATCACTAAATTTCAAATTTTTAAAAAGTGCACTCTTAACCCACAGTTACAACAAAGAAAACTTCTCCATAATTAATTAGAAAGTACACTAAGAAATAGGTTCCAGGTTAGGATGGTAGGCTGATATTGCAATTACATTTTTCTTCTTCCTCAATTCCAAAAACAAATCAGCAAAAAATAAATAAATAAATAACAAAAATAATTTTTAAAAATAATGAAACAATGTAAGGAACACACCATAAATCACCAAACATCAAAAAATTGGTTGCCAAGGGGAACAAAAACAAACTGGTTCTAGAACTGAGGGAGCAACAAAGCTTAGTTCTTAATCATGTCCCCATGCCCCCAAAGCAACATTGGTAAGTTGACAAAATTCTGATAATTTTCTTAATGCCTTCAAATACAGAGAGAAACAGATTGAGTAGGTAACATTACCTCTTTCTCCTTCTACCTGGAGATGTCAGAAAAACTTACAGAACAAATACTGATGAAGCAAGAAACTGAAAAATGGTGCTGATTCACTAAAACTGAAGTAAACTCGACTCGACTCTCTTCTGTTAAATGACTGAGGAAAATGATTCAAAGCCGAAGCACATCTTCCCATGAGAACTGTCTATAGTCTAACGAGATAGAATGAACTTGGTAGGAAATATTGAACAAAATCTTAGAAAAAAATTGAGGATTTCTAAGAAAGTCCCCTCACCTATTTCAAATAGTGCTTTCTCTTCATGATAGGCTATAGGATACTCTACAAAAATCAAACTGTAGCTCAGATGGGGGAAATATTACCTTTACACAGAGGATGGAGAGGAAAGTAAGTCACTAAGATATCCCGTTGTGTAAGCCAACAGAATATCTGCACAGAGCATTCTAACAATGAACACAACGAAACAAAAAAGCATGGTAGCTACACAAACATGCAGCACCAATCAATCAACAAATAGATAAGTTAATAGATTTAAAATAAAACTTTAGAAAAGACAAAAAATCTGATGAGAAAATATAACTCAAAGAAAATTATTCATGATTATTTTTTCTATTGAACAACATAACAAAAACATAATGCAAATAAAATTCAAAATAAAGTAAGTGACTAAGGAAAGAGGCTAAAGTCCTAAATAAACAAAATTAGAAACAAAACATAAGCTTTATAGACATAATAAATAAGTTACAAATAAATATCCCAGAAAAAATAAAACATTAAAACATTAAAAATGTACTTACTGGTGGAAAAATAAGGCTAAGGGTTAAAGAAAGTCAAGCAACTAAGGAATAACTAATATATGTGAAAGACAAACATATAGCTAACATAATATTATTAAGTGTTACTAAGTAAGGAAAAACAAAACAAAGTGAAAATGGTATTTCAAATCTAAAAAATTTGCTAAGAACTGAAGGAAAAGTCAGAATCTGCCGATTATAACAAGAAACTATGTCCCAGGATAATTTGATAAATAATGTTCAATATTGAGCCATATTCCTCTTTTTTTTTTTTTTTTTTTTTTTTTTGAGGCGGAGTCTCGCTCTGTCGCCCGGACTAGAGTGCAGTGGCGAGATCTCAGCTCACTGCAAGCTCCGCCTCCCGGGTTCACGCCATTCTCCTGCCTCAGCCTCCTGAGTAGCTGGGACTACAGGCGCCCGCCACCTCGCCCGGCTAGTTTTTGTATTTTTAGTAGAGACGGGGTTTCACCGTGTTAGCCAGGATGGTCTCGATCTCCTGACCTCGTGATCCGCCCGTCTCGGCCTCCCAAAGTACTGGGATTACAGGCTTGAGCCACCGCGCCCGGCGAGCCACATTCCTCTTAAAGAATTTTGTGGACAAAGAAATCACAGGCAGAAGACACAAAAAGCAAATCAAAAATTGAGGCAAAATATCAGACTGTCCTCTGAAAGCAACATTCAAAGTCAAAAGATAACAAAGCAATGTCTACAAAGTTCTAAGGGAATTTAAGTGTTACCCAAAAAAATTAAGTTAAGCAAGGCAGTCATGGCACAGAAAGAGGGAGATGTTAGAGATTACAATTTTACTGAAGAACAGAAGGCGATCAAGGCCAACTATCCACCAGTCAATAGGAATTACGAGTGTCTGGATCATACAGCAGATGTCCAGTTACACACATGGGGAGATACTTTGGAGGAAGCATTTGAGCAATGTGCAATGGCCATGTTTGGTTACATGACAGATACTGGGACTGTGGAGCCTCTCCAAACAATAGAAGTAGAAACCCAAGGAGTTTCTACTTTTCTTTTTCACTTTTTAAATGAGTGGCTTTGTAAGTCCAATGCTGATGAATTCTTCATACCCTGGAAAGTAAAAGTACTTTGTATTGATCAAAAACATTTCAAATTACAATCAACTGGGTGCAGAGAAGAATTTTCATTGTCCAAGTACCCTCACGGAACAGAAGTCAAAGTTATAACATATTCGGCAATGCAGGTCTATAATAAAGAAAACCCAGAAGTTTTTGTGATCATTGACATTTAAGACCAAAAAAGAAAAGACTCCTAAGAACTGTTTTTTATTTTTTTTCTCTTCCTTTGGGGAAGACAATGTGAATTAATTTCTACAGTATCTTTTGATATACGGTAACTGTAGAACAGAAATTTATAACGTTTTTTTCTTTTTTTTTTTTTCTGAGATGGACTATTGCTCTGTCACTCAGGCCGGAGTGCAGTGGCATGATCTCGGCTCACTGCAGCCTCTGCCTTCCAGGTTCAAGCAATTCCCATGCTTCAGCCTCCCGAGTAGCTGGGACTACAGGCATGTGCCACCTCATGCCTGGCTAATTTTTGTATTTTTAGTAGAGATGGGGTTTCACCTTGTTGGCCAGGATGTTCTTGAACTCCTGACCTCAAGTGATCCGCCTACCTTGGCCTCCCAAAGTGCTGGGATTATAGGTGCGAGCCACCACACCTGGCCAGAAATTTATAACTTGAACTGTGACTTTCAGAAATGCAAAATCAGGGCACATCCTTGGTCTGTGTTCCCCAAAGAGTCAAACTTTAAAGAATTCTTCAATTCCTAGGGGGCAGTTATGGTCATTCATTTGTTGATTATCTGCTGTGGCAGCAGGTGCCTCATGCCCTTCCATTGCAATGTGAGCCCTCCAGCCTCCCCCTAGAATGGAACGCTGATGTCAGCAGCAGCCTGGTACTAAACCCAATTTGGAAAAAAAAAAAATAATTTGAGAAAATATATTTCCACACCCAGAAGAAAAATATATAAAGTTAAGCAGAATGCCATTCAAATATAAAGACAGCAAGCAAATATTCTTAAACATGGAAGAACCTTAAGTTTACAACACACATAAGCCCCTTGTGGAAAACAGAATAACCATGAAATGCAGCCAATTAAGAACTGAGTCAAAAGAAAGAATCCAGAAATTAAGTTGCGACTAATAAAAGGGGGTGAAATGAAGAGTGTGTATTGAATTCACCTAAATAAAGAACAAAAATTCAAGTACTACAAGAAATGTGATTATAAACATGAATGTTATAAATTTAGACAACATGAAAATTAAAATATAACTTTAAAAATAGTTTTTATAAATATTTTATAAAATAGGAGGTGAGGGTAGAGAAAAGAAAAGGAACATACAAGTGTTTAATATCCTCAGCTTCCATAAGAGGGTATGAATTGACATATGTAACATAAAAATCAGCAACATCAGAGAAGGGTAGAGCACAATGGCAGAATACAGGCCTATCCCGTTCGTTCACCCTGCTGCAACACCAAATTTTAACAATTATCTGCACGTAGTAAAGCACCATCACAAGAACCAAAAATCAGGTGAGTGATCACAGTACTTGCTTTTAACTTCATATCATGGAAAGAAGCATTGAGCGGGGCAGGAGAGACAGATTTGAATGACTGATGCCACCTCTGCCCCATCGCCCATCAGTGGCCATGCACTGCAGACAGAAACTACACTTTGAGGAAAGAGAGTTCAGTGACTGGAGGACTTTACATTCGTCTCAGTGCTGCCCTGTTACAGCAGAGAATGAAGCTATGCTCGGCTCCTTCCACAGAGGGAGCATGAGGACCAGCCCTAGCCAGAGGGGAATCACATACCCCATGGGACAGAACATGAGTTTCTTGCAAGTCTCACCACCCAGGCTAAAGTACTCTAGGGTCCTAGATAAACTTGAAAGGCAGACTAGGACCCAAGGACTGCAATTTCTAGGCACCTCCTAGTGCTAGATTGGGCTTAGGACCAGTGAACTAGGGTGGCATGTGACCTAGAGAGACACCAGCTTGCATGGCGAAGGAAGTGCTTGCATCATCCCTGCCCTAATCCCAGGCAGTGAAGCTCTCATAGCAATGAAAGTTACTCCCGGTTCTGCTTAAGGAGAGGAAAGCAAAGAATAAAGAGGACTTTGACTTGGACACCAGCTCAGCCACAGTAGGAGAGGGCACCAGGCAGAGTCATGAGGCCCCATTCCCAGGCCTTAGCTCTCGGATGGTATTTCAATTCTAGACACAAACTGAATCAAAAGGGAAGCCACTGTCTTGAAGGTGAGAACCCAGGCCTGGTAGGATTCATCACCTGAAGATTAAAGAACTCTTGGGCCCCGAATAACCAGCAGTGATAATGAGGGGAATATATCATGTGTCTTGGGCTCTGAGACTTACTAGCTTCAGGGGTGACCCAGCATATTCCCAGCTATGGTGCCTAGAGTGAAACACTACTAATTTTTCAGAAAAGCAGAGGGGAAAAATAAAGGGAACTTTGTCTTGCATCCTATGTACCAACTCGGCTGGGGGCAGAGCAATAAGCTGGCTCTTGGGGTCCCAAAGTCCAGGCTTAGGCTCTTGGACAGCATTTCTGGATCTGCTCTGGGACAGAGGGGAGCTCACTGCCCTAAAAAGCGAGTCTCAGGTGTGGCAGCATTCACCACAAGCTGCAAGAAGAGTCCCTAGGCTCTCAGTAAACATCAGTGGTGGTCTGAAGGAATCCCCTGTGGACCAGTGGTGGGGTTGGCCACAGGGAGAGGCACCTCTGCCTATGGAAAGTGAAGAAAAGAGTAGGAAAGACTGTATTGTGGTTTGAGTGCAGGCATAACGACAATAGAATAGAATATTATCAAGTAAATTGCTAAGCTGTTTAACTCCAGTCCGTGGCTCCCAGACAGCACCTCTGGACATTCCTGGAGCCTGTGGGAACTCATGGTCCTGAAGGGAAGAAACTTGGGCAAGACCCAGTGCTGTGCAGGTTTCAGGTCTAACCCAGTGCAGTCCCAGTCGTGGTGGCCACAGACTTAATTGCACCACTACATCCTCAGTTCCAGCTGGCTCAGCAAAGAGAGACAGACTCTGTCTGTATGGGAGAAAAGGAAAAGAACAAGAGTCTCTGGCTGGTAATCCAGATAATTCTTCCACATATTATCTAAGACCACCAAAACGGTACCTCTACGAGTCAGCAAAAAACACAGACTTATTGGGGTTGGGGTCCAAGTCCTTTCAAATACCTGGAAAGCCTTCCCAAGAAGAACAGTCACAAGCCCAGACCGTGAAGAGTATAATAAATAACTAACTCTTCAATGCTCATAGACTGAAGAACATTAGCAAGTATAAACATCACCCACAAAAACATGACCTCACCAATGAACTAAATAAGGCACCAGGGAACAATTCTGAAGAAACAGAGACATACGACAACTCAGATAGACAATTCAAAATAGCTGTTTTGAGGCAACGCAAAGAAAATCAAGATAACACAGAGAAGAAATTCAGAATTCTATCAGATAAATTTAACAAAAGGATTAAAGTATTTTTTTAAATCAAGCAGAATGAGTCGGGAGGTGGAGGTTACAGTGAGCTGAGATCCTACCACTGTACTGCAGCCTGGGTGACAGAGCCAGACCCTGTCTCAAAAAATAAAAATAAAAAAATTTAAATATATATATCAGAAATTCTATAATTGAAAAATGCAATTAACATGCCAAAGAATGCATCAGAGTCATCAGAGTCTCATAATAGCAGAACTGATCAAGAAAGAAGTAGTGAGCTTGAAGACAGGCTATTTGAAAATATAGAGAGGAGAAAAAAAGGAATAAGAAAAAATGAAGCATGCCTATCAGAAAACAGCTTCAAAGGGCCAAATATAAGAGTTAATAGCGTTAAAGAAGAGGTAGATAAAAAGAGAAGGGTAGGAAGTTTATTCAAAAGAATAATCAGAGAACTTCCCCAACCCTGAGAAAGATATCAAATTCAAGTAAAAGAAGCTTATATAACAGCAAGCAGAAAGAAGCTTACCTCTGGGCATTTAATAATCTGAAGGTCAAGAATAAAGAAAGGATTCTAAAAGCAGCAAGAGAAAAGAAATAACATACAATGGTGCTTCAATACATCTGGCAGCAGACATTTCAGTGGAAACCTTACAGGCCACAAGAGTGGCATGATGTATTCAAAGTGCTGAAAGAAAAACACTTTTACTCTAGAATAATATATCCAGTGAAAATATCCTTTAAGCATGAAGGAGATAAAAAGACTTTCCCAGTCAAACAAACACTAAAGGATTTCATCAACACCAGACCTGTCCTAAAGGAAATGCTAAAGGGAGCTCTACAGTCTGAAAGAAAAGGATGTTCATGAGCAAGAAGAGACCATCTGAAGATACAAATCTCACTGGTAATAGTAAGCACACAGAAAAACACAGAATAGTATTACATTGTAATTGGAATGTATAAATACACCAAGTAGAAAGCCTAAATAATGAACCAATGAATAATAACTACAAAAACTTTTCCAGACATAGATAGTACAATAAGATAAAAAGAAAAACAACAGAAAGCGTAAAACTAGAGAGACAAAGTTATAGTGTACTTTTTATTAGGTTCCTTTTTGTTTATGCAATCAGTGTGAAGTGTGGTTTCCATTAGTTTTACATAACAGGTTATAAGATTGTGTTGGCAAGCTTTATAATAACCTCAAACTGAAACAAATACAACGGGTACACAAAATATAAAAAGCAAGAAATTAAATCATACCACCAGAGAAAACCACCTTCACTACAAGGAAGACAAGGAAGAGAAAAAAGGAAGAGAAGTCCGCAAAACAACCAGAAAGCAAATAACAAAATTGCAGCAGTAAGTCTCTGTACTTATCAATAATAACATTAAATGTAAATGTACTAAACTCTCCAATTAAAAGAAATAAAGTGGCTGAATGAATTTAAAAAGAAGACCTAATGATCTGTTCCTTATAAGAAACACACTTCACTTATAAAGATACACATAAACTGAAAATAAAGAGATGAAAACAGATATTCCAAGCCAGTGGAAACAAAACAGAGCAGGAGTAGCTACCTTAATCAGACAAAATAGATTTTAAGAAAAAAATTGTAAGAAGAGACAAAGACGGTCATTATATAGTGATAAAGGAGTCAATCCAGCAAGAGGATATAACGATTGTAAATAAATATGCACTGTATTAGTCCGTTTTCACACCGCTATAAAGAACTACCCAAGACTGGGCAATTTATAAAGGAAAGAGGTTTAATTGACTCACAAATTGACACGGTTGGGAGACCTCAGGAAACTTACAATCATGGTCGAAGGGGAAACTGGCACCTTCTTCACAAGTTGGCAGGAAAGAGAAGAGCGAAAGAGGAATTTCCAAACACTGATAAAATCATCAGATTTCATGAGAACTCACTCACTATTACGAGAACTGCATGGAAGAAACTGTCCCCCAGGGATCCAATCACTTGCCTCCCTTGACACATGGGGATTTATAGGTCCCTCCCTCAACTTGTGGGGATTACAATTCAAGATGAGATTTGGATGGGGACACAGAGCCAAACTATATCATGCATCCAACACTGAAGCAACCAAATATATAAGGAAAAGATTATGAGAACTAAAGAGAGAGATAGACTCCAATACAGTAATAGTTAGAGACACCAAAATATCCCACTTTCAGCATTGGACAGATCTCATAGACAAAGAAAGTCAAAACAGAGACAGCAGACTTCATCTGTACTACAGAACAGTGGATCTAAAGATATTTACAGAACTTTTTTTGTTTTGTTTTGTTTTGTTTTTGAGATAGTCTTGCTCTGTCACCCAGGCTAGAGTGCAGTGGCATGATTTTGGCTCACCGCAACTTCCATCTTCCAGGTTCAAGCAATTCTCCTACTTCAGCCTCCTGAGTAGGTGGGATTACAGGCGCACGCCACCACACCTGGCTAATTTTTGTATTTTTAGTAGAGACAGAATTTTGCCATGTTGGCCAGGCTGGTCTCAAACTCCTGACCTTAGGTGATCCACCTGCACCAGCTTCCCAAAGTGCTGGGATTACAGGCGTGAGCCACCAAGCCCAGCCATATATTTACAGAACATTTCATCCAACGGCTGCAGAATATACATTCTTCTCCTCAGCACATGGGTCATTCTCAAGAACAGACCATATGTTAGTTCACAAAACAAGTCTTAAAACATTCAAAAAACCTGAAATATCAAGCATCTTCTCTGACCACAATGAAATATAACTATAAATTAATAATAACAGGAATATTAAAAACCATACAAATATATTGAAATTAAACAATATGTTCCTGAATCACCAGTGTAATGACGAAGAAATAAAGAATAAAATTGAAAAATTTCTTCAAACAAATGATAATAAAAACACAACATACTAAAACATACAGGATACAGTGAAAGCAGTATTAAGAAGGGAATTTATAGCTATAAATACCCACATCAAAAAAAAAGAAAAACTTCAAATAAATAACCTAATAATGCATCTTAAAGAACTAGAAAAGTAAGAGCAAAACTGAACTCAAAATTAGTAGAAGAAAAGAAATACTAAAGTTCAGAGAAGAAATAAATGAATTTGAAATGAAGAAAACAATACAGAAGAGCAATGAAACAAACAGTTGGCTTCTTAAAAAGATAAACAAAACTGACAACCTTTTAGTGAGACTAAGAAAAAGAGAAGCTCCAAATAAATGAAATCAGGTATGAAAAGGGAGACATTACAACTGATACTGTAGAAATTCAATGGATCATTAGTGGCTACTATGAGCAACTATATGTCAATATATTTTGAAAATCTAGAAGAAATGGATCAATTCCTAGATACATAAACCTACCGAGATTGAATCATTAAGAAATCTAAAACCTGAACAGACCAATAACAAGTGACAAGAGTGAAGCCTTAATAAAAAGTCTCACAATAAAGAAAAGCGTGGGGCCAGATGGCTTCACTGAATTCTAACAAACATTTTAAGAACTAATACCAATCATACCCTAAGTATTCCAAAAAATAGAGAAGAGGGAAGAATTCCACACTCATTCTACAAGGCCAATATTACCCTGATACTAAAACCAAAGACATATTTAAAAAAGAAAACTACAGGCTAATCTCACTGGTGAATATTGATGCAAAAATCCTCAAGAAAATACTAGCAAACTGAATTTAAAAATACATTAAAAAGGTCATTAATCATGACCAAGTGGGATTTATCTTAGGGATGCAAGGATGGTTCAACATATGTAAATCAATCAATGTGATACAAGGTATCAACAGAATGAAGGATAAAAAAAAATGATCATTTCAATTGATGCTAAAAAAGCATCAGATAAAGTACATCCCTTCATGATAAAAACCCTCAAAAAAAACCTGATACAGATGGAATATGCCTTAACATAATAAGCCATATATGACAGACCCACAACCAGTATCATACTGATTGGAGAAAACTGAAAGCCTTTCCTCTAAGATCTGGAACATGACAAGAACGCCTACTTTCACCACTATTACTCAACATAGTACTGGAAGTCTTAGCTAGAGTAACCCAACAAGAGAAGGAGATAAAGAGCATTTCAATTTGAAAGGAGTAAGTCAAATTATCTTTATTTGCAGACGATACTATCTTATTTTTAGAAAAACCTAGAGTCCACCAAAAAACTATTAGAACTGATTTTAAAAAATCAGTAAAGTTGCAGTATACAAAAACCAACACACCAAAATGAGTACTGGCCGGGCATAATGGCTCATGTCTGTAATCCCAGCACTTAGCGAAGATAAGGAGATGGACTATTTGAGCCCAGGAGTTCGAGACCAGCTGGGCAACATGGTAAAACCCTGCCTCTATAAAAAATACAAAAATTAGCTGGACATGGTGGCACATGCCTCTAGTGCCAGCTACTCAGGAGGTGGGCAGACTGATTGAGCCAAGAAGTTTAATGCTACAGTGAGCCATGACTGTGTCACTATATCCCAGCCTGGGTGACAGAGTGAGATCCCATCTCAAGCAATCAGTCAGTATCAGTGTCATACCTATGTGCCAACAGTGAACAATATGAACATGAATTCAAAAAAGTAACCCATTTACAACAGAAACATATAAAATTAAATACCTAGAAATAAATTTAATGAAAGTAGTGAAAGATGTCTATAATAAAAACAATAAATCACTGATAAGGAAAATTGAAGAGAATATTAAAAAATGGAAGGATATTCTATGTTTATGGATTGGCAAATCAATACTGTTAAAATACCCATATTACACAAAGCAATCTACAGATTCAATGCAATCTCTATCAAAATGCTAATGACATTCTTCAAAGAAATTTTTAAAAAATCCTAAAATTTATGTGGAATCAAGACTCAAAATAGCCAAAGCTATCCTGAGCAAAAAGAATAAAACTGGAGGAATTAGATTATCTGACTTCAAATTATATTACTGAGTTATAGTAACCAAAAGAGAATGGTATTAGAATAAAAACAGACACATAAGCCAATGGAACAAAAAGAGGACCCGGAAACAAACCCACATAGCTACAGGAAATGAATTTTCAACAAAGGTGCCAAGGACAAACATTGGGGAAAAGACACTCTCTTCAATAAATGGCACGGGGAAAACTAGTTATCCATATGCAGAAGAATGAACCTTGATCCCTACAGCTCACACCTTATGTAAAAATCAAATCAAAATGGATTGAAGACTTAAATCTAAGACTTCAAACTGTGAAACTACTCCAAAAAAAAAAACTGAGGAAACTCTCCAGGACACTGGTCTGGGCAAAAATTTCTTCAGTAATACCCCATAGTCACAAGCAACCAAAGCAAAAATGAATAAATGGGATCATATCAAGTTAAAAAGCTACCACACAGCAAAAGAAACAGTCAACAAAGTGAAGAGACAACCCATAGAATGGAAGAAAATATTTGCAAAGTTACCCATCTGACAAGAGATTAATAAGCAGAATATGTAAGGAACCCAAACAACCCTATAGGAAAAAATAATAATCCAATTTAAAAATGGGCAAAATATTTGAATAGACATTTCTCAACAGAAGACATACAAATGGCAAACAGGCACATGAAAAGGTGCTCAGGCCAGGTGCAGTGGCTCATGTCTGTAAACCCAGAACTTTGGGAGGCCGAAGCGGGCAGATCACTAGAGGTCAGGAGTTTGAGATCAGCCTGGCCAATATAGCAAAATCCCATCTCTACTAAAAAAACAAGAATTAGCTAGGCATGATGGCACAGGCCTTTAATTCCAGCTACTAAGGAGGCTAAGCCATGAGAATCCCTTGAACCAGGGAGGTGGAGGTTGCAGTAAGTCAAAAATCGCATCATTGCACTCCAGCCTGGGTGACAGAGTGAGGCTCTGTCTCAAAGAAAAAAAGAAAAAAAGAAAAAAAAGAAAGAAAGAAAAGGTGTTCAAGGGCTGGGCACTGAGACTCACACCTGTAATCCCAGCACTTTGGGAGGCTGATGAAGACAGATCACTTAAGGCCTGGAGTTCAAGACCAGCCTGACCAACACAGCGAAACCCAATCTCTACTAAAAATACAAAAATTAGCTGGGTGTGGTAGCACAAGTCTTTAATCCCAGCTACTCGTGTGGCTGAGCCATGAGGGTCGTCCGAAGCAGGGCAGTGGAGGTTGCAGTGAGCCAAGATCATGTCAATGTACTTCAGCATGGGCAACAGAGCAAGACTGTGTCTCAAAAAACAAAACAAAACAAAACAAAACAAAAGGTGCTCAATATCATTGATCATCAGAGAAATGCAAATCAAAAGTACCACGAGATATCATCTCACTTGAGTTAAAATGGCTGGTATCCAAAAGTCAGTTAATAACAAATGCTGTCAAGGATGTGGAGAAAAAGGAACCCACATACACTATTGGTGGAGGGTAAATTAGTAAAAATCACTATACGAACAGTCTGGAGGTCCCTCAGAAATCTAAAATAGAGCTACTATACGATCCAGCAATCCCACTGCTAGGTATATATCCAAAAGAAAGGAAATCAATATACTGAAGAGATATCTGTACTCTCAGGTTTGTTGCAGCACTGTTTATAATGGCTAAGATTTAGAAGCAACCTATATGTCCAGCAAAAGATGAATGGATAAAGAAAATGTGGTACTTACACACAATGGAGTACTATTCGGCCATAAAAAGGAATGAGATTCTTTCATTTGCAACAACATGGATGAAAATGGAGATCATTATGTTAACTGAAATAAGCTATGCACAGAAAGACAAATGTCTCATGTTCTCATTTATTTGTGGGATCTAAAAATCAAAACAATTAAATTTTTTCAATTGAACTCTGAACAACTGAACTCTGAGATTAAAATAGTTGAACTCAGAGAGATAGTGGAAGGATGGTTACCAGAGGCTAGGAAGAGTAGTGAGGGTGTCACGGGGAGGTGATGATGATCAAAGGTATAGAAAAAATAGAACGAATGAATAAGATCTAATATTTGATAGCAAAACAGGAGACAATAGTCAATAATAATTTAATTGTGCATTTTAAAGCAACTAAAATGGTATATCTGGATTGTTTATAACCCAAAGGATAAGTACTTGAAGAGATGGATACCCAATATTCCATGATGTGATTATTATGCACTGCATTCCTGTACCAAAATATCTCATGTACTACATAAATACACCTACAATGTACCCACAAATATTACAAAGAAAAGAATTAATAACAAATTAATAAAAAATTAATAAAAAATCATAATTACACTGAAAAGAATTAACTAAAATGGCTGGGTGGAATTCTATGTCAAAACTCATGTTTAAAAACTGAAGCCATCAACTTCTTAAATTTTTCATAATTTATTAACCTTCTATTCTTTCAGAAAATAATTTTCCTTTAGTTAAAGAAACACTTCCTTGTTTTTTCCATATTTTTATTTTGCTAAATTTTATACAATACTGCAATAAATAGCCATGTATACCTATCTTTAAATACTATTATTTTTATTCCTAACAGATACATTCACAAAAATTGGATTACTCGGACCATATTGTTTTCCCATAAGACTAAAAATGTACTTTCCGTTAGCAATACAAAAGAACAGCATTGCCCCTTTCATCTCCTTTACTCTCTTCAACAGTATGTTATCATCCTATTTACTTTCTCTCAGTCGAAGACTGGAAAATTGATAGACAATAATTTCTCTAATTTGCATTTTCTTGGATATTTGTGTGAGTATCCTTCTCATGTTTACTAGTCACTTTTAGGTTCTCTTGTGAATTTCTTATTCATATATTATATTCAGGATATATTCTTTATTCTTTACTTTTACTTTATTCTTACAACTTTCCTGAATATATACATATTCATATATAATAATTCATATATAATAATTCTTATAGGAATTATTAGTACAGTGAATATATTAATCATTTATCAGTCATAAGAATTATGTTTTTCCAAGTTGTTCATGGTATCTTTCCTCCACTTAATGTTATAGGTAGTAACAGATGCCTACTTTTATATTTCTACTTTCTAAATATCCTATATTTTGGTTACCAAATTCAAATATATGCCCAAGTTCTACTTTTACAGTTTTCCAAATATGTTTCTAAAGTATTTACCATGTCATCTTCCTCCCTATTGCTCATTTCATCAGGAAGATTCTTAATATATGCTGCCTTTATAGTGGTGTTTTAATTTCTGGAGAGGCAAGTACAATCTCATCACTTTTTCACAAATGGTAGGACTATATTAAAGCATTTATTTTTTCACATTAACCGAATATTTAAATATCCAAATATAAAATTTGCATGTCTTAAATTTGTTATGAAGAATATTTAAATGCCAAATCAACTCTACTGTTATTTTAATGGAGTGGTTTACATTAAATGGATATGTTGAGTTTACACATTAACTTAAGAAAAACGAATATTTTTGTGATGTAAAATTTTCTATCTTTGACTATAAAAGACAGTATGGAGTCTTTTTTCCAGTTGGAAAACTGGAAAAATACAAGTAATGTTGGCATATTAAGTAACAGCATCCTGCCAATGTTAATCTTCTGATTTTGATAAGAGTACCAGAATAAGACAGAGAATTTGCTTAGGAAATTTCCACTCAAGTATTTTGAGGTAGAAGGGAATCCTGACTTTAACTTACTCTCAAATTCAGAAAAGCAAAGCATAAAGAGAAAGAGAATAAACGTAGCAAAAATTTAACAATCACAAGATCTGGGAGAACAGTGAATAGGAGTTCCTGCTTTATTCTTACAACTTTCCTGAAAGCCTCAAATTATTTCAAAACAAAAGACTGATTCTCTCTCTCTCTCTGACTCTCTCTTTCTCTCTCTCACACACAGACACATACACACACACACACACACACACCTCAAGACCCCAAGATAGACTATCCAGCATGGAATTAGTTTATGTCAGGCCTTTGAGCCCAAGCTGAGCCATCGCATCCCCTGTGACCTGCACTTATGTGCCCAGATGGCCTGAAGTAACTGAAGAATCACAAAAGAAGTGAAAATGGCCTGTTCCTGCCTTAACTGATGACATTCCACCACAAAAGAAGTGAAAATGGCCAGTCCTTGACTTAACTGATGACATTACCTTGTGAAATTCCTTTTCCTGGCTCATCCTGGCTCAAAAAGGCTCCCCCACTGAGCACCTTGAGACCCCTACTCCTGCCCAAAGAATAACCCCTCTTTGACTGTAATTTTCCTTTACCTACCCAAATCTTATAAAACAGTCCCACCCCTATCTCCCTTCCCTGACTCCCTTTTCCGACTCAGCCTGCCTGCACCCAGGTGAAATAAACAGCCTTGTTGCTCACACAAAGCCTGTTTGGTGGTCTCTTCACATGAACGCGAGTGACATTTGGTGCTGTGACTCGGATTGGGGGACCTCCCTCGGGAGATCAATCCCCTGTCCTCCTGCTCTTTGCTCCGGGAGAAAGATCCACCTATGAACTCTGGTCCTCAGACCAACCAGCCCAAGGAACATCTCACCAATTTTAAATCAGGTAAGGAGCCTCTCTTTTTACTCTCTTCTCCAACCTCTCTCACTATCCCTCAGCCTCTTTCTCCTTTCAATCTTGGCGCCACACTTCAATCTCTCCCTTCTCTTAATTTCAGTTCCTTCCTTTTCTGGTAGAGACAAAGGAGACACATTTTATCCGTGGACCCAAAACTCTGGCACCAGTCACGGACTCAGGAAGACAGTCTTCCCTTGGTGTTTAATCACGCAGGGACGCCTGCCTTGGTCCTTCACCCTTAGTGGCAAGTACCGCTTTTCTGGGGGTCAAGAACCCCCCAACCCCTTCTCTCCCAGTCTCTACCTCTTCTCCGCTTGTCTGGGGGGCAAGAACCCCCCCTCAACACCCCTTCTCTCCGTGTCTCTACCCCTTCTCCACTTTTCTGGAGGGCAAGAAACCCCCAACCCTTTCTCTCGGTGTCTCTACCCCTTCTCCGCTTTTCTGGGGAGCAAGAAGACCCCAATCCCTTCTCTCCATGTCTCTACCCCTTCTCCACTTTCCTGGGGGGCAAGCACCTCCCACCCCTTCTCTCCGTGTCTCTACCCTTCTCTTTAAACTTGCCTCCTTCACTATGGGCAATCTTCTACCCCTCCATTCCTTCTTCTCCCTTAGCCTGTGTTCTCAAGAACTTAAAACCTCTTCAACTCTCACCTGACCTAAAATCAAGCGTCTTATTTTCTTCTGCAACACCGCTTGACCCCAATACAAACTTGACAGTGCTTCCAAATAGCCAGAGGACTGCACTTTCAATTTTTCCATACTACAAGACCTAAATAATTTTTGTCAAAAAATGGGCAAATGGTCTGAGATGCCTTATATCCAGGCATTTTTCACACTTCGTTCCTCCCAAATCTCTGTTCCCAATGTGATTCCTCCCAAATTCTCCTTCTTTCCCTCCCGCCTGTCCCCTCAGTCCCAACCCCAGTGTCACTGAGTCTTTCCAGTCTTCCTTTCGTACAGATCCATCTGACCTCTTCCCTCCTCCCCAGGCCGAGCTGTCTCAATTCTTCCTCAGCCTCCGCTCCTCCACCCTATAATCCTTCTATCGCCTCCCCTCCTCACACCCAGTCTGGCTTACAGCTTAGTTCCACGACTAGCTCTTCCCCACCTGCCCAACAATTTCCTCTTAGAGAAGTGGCTGGAGTTGAAGGCATAGTCAGGGTACATGTACCTTTTTCTCTATCAGACCTCTCTCAGATCAGTCAGCAGTTAGGCTCTTTCTCTTTAGACCCCACTAAATATATACAAGAATTCCAATATCTAACTCTGTCCTACAATTTAACCTGGAGTGACTTAAATGTCTTCCTGACTTCTACCTTCTCCTGAGATGAACTGGAAAGAGTTTTTTCTCTAGCCCAATGTCATGCTGATAACTGCCAGCTTCACGAGCCAGACCTCCAGGAAGGCATTAGAGCAGTTCCCCTAGAGGATCCCCAATGGAACTATCAGGAAGAGTCCCCAGGTATAGCTAGGCGAGATTACATGATTTCTCACCTAGTTGAAGGGCTTAAAAAGGCAGCTTACAAAGCTGTTAATTATGACAAGCTTAAAGGAACTACGCAAGGTAAAGACGAAAACCCAGCCCAGTTCATGGCCTGCTTAGCAGCAACCCTTAAATGCTTTACCGCCCTAGACCCGGAAGGTCGCCTTATTCTTAATACGCATTTTATCACCCAATCCACTCCTGACATTAGGAAAAAACTTCAAAAATTTGAATCTGGCCCTCAAACACCACAACAGGAATTAATCAACCTTGCCTTCAAGGTGTACCAGAAGGCAACGCATTTCTGAGTTACAATTACTTGCCTCTGCTTTGAGACAAAACCCAGTCACACGTCCAGTATACAAGAACTTCAAAATGCCTAAGCTGCACACGCCTAAGCCACAGCAGTCAAGCATTCCTACAAGACTTCCTCCATCAGGATCTTGCTTCAAGTGCCAGAAATCTGGCCACTGGGCCAAGGAATGCCCACAGTCCAGGATTCCTCCCAAGCCGTCCCATATGTGCAGGGACCCACTGGAAATCAGATTGCCCAGCTCACCTGGCAGTCACTCCTAGAGTTCCTAAAGCTCTAGCCCAAGGCTCTCTAACTGACTCCTTCCCAGATCTGCTAGGCACAGCGACTGAAGATTGACACTGCCTGATCGCCTCGGAAGCCCCCGGGACCATCACAGACACCAAGCTTTGGGTAACTCTCACAGTGGAGAGTAAGTCCATCTCCTGTTTAATCGATACGGGAGCCACACACCCCACATTACCTTCTTTTCAAGGGTCTGTTTCCCTTGCCCCAGTAACTGTTGTGGGTATTGACAGCCAAGCTTCAAAACCCCTTAAAACTCCCCACTCTGGTGCCAACTTGGACAACATTCTTTTAAGCACTCTTTTTTAGTTATCCCCACCTGCCCAGTTCCCTTATTAGGCCAAGATATTTTAACCAAATTATCTGCTTCCCTGACTATTCCTGGAGTACAGCCATATCTCATTGCCGCCCTTCTTCCCAACCCAAAGCCTCCTTTGCGTCTTCCTCTCATATCCCCCCACCTTAACCCACAATCCCTCAGACCAACCAGCCCAAGGAATATCTCACCAATTTTAAATTGGGTAAGCGGCCTCTCTTTTTACTCTCTTCTCCAACCTCTCTCACCATCCCTCAACCTCCTTCTCCTATATCAACTCTACTCCCCCCATATTTGGACCTCTCACAACACAAACTACTATTCCTGTGGCCCCTCCTTTATCTCTCGGCAAAAACCCACTGGAATTCCCCTAGGTAACCTTTCACCTTCTCAGTGTTCCTTTACTCTTCATATCCAAAGCCCAACTACATACATCACTGAAACAATTAGAGCCTTCCAGCTCCATATTACAGACAAGCCCTCTATCAATACTGGCAAACTTAAAAACATTAGCAGCAATTATTGCTTAGGAAGACACTTACCCTGTATTTCACTCCATCCTTGGCTACCTTCCCCTTGCTCTTCAGACTCTTTTCCAAGGTCCTTTTCTTGTTTACTTATACCCAGTCCCAAAAATAACAGTGAAAGGTTGCTCATAGATACTCAACATTTTCTCATACACCATGAAAATCGAACCTCTCCCTCTACAGTTACCTCATCAGTCCCCATTACAACCTCTGACAGCTGCCGCCCTAGCTGGATCCCTAGGAGTCTGGGTACAAGACTCCCCTTTCAGCACTCCCTTTCATCTTTTTACTTTGCATCTCCAGTTTTGCCTCGTACAAGGTTTCTTCTTCCTCTGTGGATCCTCTACCTACATGTGTCTACCTGCTAATTGGACAGGCACATGCACACTAGGTTTCCTTACTCCCAAAATTCAATTTGCAAATGGGACCGAAGAGCTCCCTGTTCACCTCATGACATCGACACGACAAAAAAGAGTTATTCCACTAATTCCCTTGCTTGTCGGTTTAGGACTTTCTGCCTCCACTATTGCTCTCGGTGCTGGAAGAGCAGGCATTTCAACCTCTGTCACAACCTTCCGTAGCCTTTCTAATGACTTCTCTGCTAGCATTACAGACATATCACAAACTTTATCAGTCCTCCAGGCCCAAGTTGACTCTTTAGCTGCAGTTGTCCTCCAAATCCACCAAGGCCTTGACTTACTCACTGCTGAAAAAGGAGGACTCTGTATATTCTTAAATGAAGAGTGTTGTTTTTACCTAAATCAATCTGGCCTGGTGTATGACAACGTAAAAAAACTCAAGGATAGAGCCCAAAAACCTACCAACCAAACAAGTAAATATGCTGAACCCCCCTGGGGACTCTCTAATTGGATGTCCTAGGTCCTCCCAATTCTTAGTCCTTTAATACCTATTTTTCTACTTCTTTTATTCAGACTTTGTATCTTCCGTTTAGTTTCTCAATTCATCCAAAACTGTATCCATGCCATCACCAATCATTCTATGTGACAAATGTTTCTTCTAACAACCCCACAATATCACATTTTACCACAAAAATCTTTCTTCAGCTTAATCTCTCCCACTCTAGGTTCCCATGCCACTCCTAATCCCACTCGAAGAAGCCCTGAGAAACATCGCCCATTATCTCTCCATGCCACCCCCCAAAAAAAAATTTTCTTTGCTGCCCCAACACTTCAATACTATTTTATGTTATTTTTCTTATTAATATAAGAAGCCAGGAATGTCAGGCCTCTGAGCCCAAGCTGAGCCATCGCATCCCCTGTGACCTGCACTTATGTGCCCAGATGGCCTGAAGTAATTGAAGAATCACAAAAGAAGTGAAAATGGCCTGTTCCTGCCTTAACTGATGACTTTCCACCACAAAAGAAGTGAAAATGGCCGGTCCTCGCCTTAAGTGATGACATTACCTTGTGAAATTCCTTTTCCTGGCTCATTCTGGCTCAAAACAGCTCCCCCACTGAGCACCTCACAACCCCCACTCCTGCCCGCCAGGGAACAACTCCCCTTTGACTGTAATTTTCCTTTACCTACCCAAATCCTATAAAACGGCCCCACCCCTATCTCCCTTCCCTGTCTCTCTTTTCGGACTCAGTCCGTCTGCACCCAGCTGAAATAAACAGCCTTGTTGCTCACACAAAGCCTGTTTGGTGGTCTCTTCACACAGACATGAGTGATAGTTTATATTTTATCTTATTTGTTTCGATAAAATGTTGTAGCTTCATTCCAAAGAGCATGTGTACTTTTCTTGCAGAATTTGGCCCAAAGCATTGTTTTTGTCATATCTACGAACACACTGTATTTCTGATGTCCATTCTTAGCTGGTTACTGACTTTCAAAGAAAAGCTATTAATTTTTTGCATAACTCTCTCATATCTAATAATCTCACCAAATTCTTTTATTAACTCTGGTAGAAAAATGTTTAAGATCCAGGTACACCTCAGGACACAAGAATTAGATTTTCCTAGACCATAGCATTAGAAATTTGAAACTAATCTTATTTTTTTCTTTAATAGCATTTACATTAGCTATATCTTACACTTGCAAGAACATCAAAAAATATGTTAACAACACTGATAGTAGGTATCACTCATTTTTCCTGATTTTAAAAGAGATGACTTTAATCATTTAAAATATTTAATAGTCTTTACCATATTTGTATTGTTTTCTTATATAAATCTTTTTCTCTGAGTTTTAATAGGGCTGGCAGCTAAAAATCATCATATGCTTTTTTCTACCTTTACTGATATCTTCATGTGTTTTCTATTTTTAATTTGTTGATGTAATTTTTTTGCAGTAGATATCCAAAATAAACATTTTATAATTCCAGTAAAAGTTTTCAGTCATCATACTATATAATTCATTCTTTATATTGATGAATTATGTTATTTAAAGCTATAGTTTAAATATTGTACTTATATTTTTTTTTTTTTTTTTTTTTTGAGAAGGAGTCTCACTCTGTCACCCAGGCTGGAGTGCAGTGGCCAGATCTCAGCTCACTGCAAACTCCGCCTCCCGGGTTTACGCCATTCTCCTGCCTCAGCCTCCCGAGTAGCTGGGACTACAGGCGCCCGCCACCTCGCCCGGCTAGTTTTTTGTATTTTTTTAGTAGAGACGGGGTTTCACCGTGTTAGCCAGGATGGTCTCGATCTCCTGACCTCGTGATCCGCCTGCCTCGGCCTCCCAAAGTGCTGGGATTACAGGCTTGAGCCACCGCGCCCAGCCTGTACTTATATTCTTAAGCGAAATTGGTCTTCTAGAGTTTTATTTTTCTAGAATAATTTTCAGATTTGCTGGTTGTGTAAAATTCACTTGGAAGATTTTTCATCTTTTCTAATGTACCAGAAAAATGTCAGCAACATATGAGTTTATCTGTTATTGACATGTTAGAAGCCATACAGTGCTTTTAAATATTTTTCCAATTCTATAGCAAATGTACTACTTGTCAAATTTTCTAGTTTACCTTCGGTGAATATGGGTCATTTTTATAGCTACAAAACCATTAATTTCCTGTAGAAATTTATATTTCTTATACATGTTCAGGCACAACTACTGAGATAAGCAATGGTCCCGGGATGGGTTTATCACTTAGTCCTCTCCTATGATAATCCAAGGAGAGAGGTGTATGCTCCCTCATTTCCTCAGCTACAAATAATATTATGCTCCAAACCCTAAAGACAGAGAAATCTCACACCTGTGTGTTCAGCTCCTCTCGAGAAACCTGGATGATCTTACCTTTGCCATAGAGATTTTCATTTCTGGCTAACTAGCTCTGTTTTGCCCAGAAAGGGAGAACTCCTTCACCAGTTTTCTTTATAGGAAAACCATCAGAGTCAAGACTCACCTCTCATTATTAACATTATATCAGCCAAACAAGAAGCTTCTCTGATCAAGCTTCTCTGGTAGTTCAACTGCAATTGAGACCAGAGGCTAAATAGACATGTACTATCTCCCAGAACCCCCATGACTCTCCCATAAACCTAGATTTTAATTTTTTGATGACATATACTATGTTTCTTTGGACCTGCCATTTTACCGGGACAATTTGCCATGATTATCATTAAAAAACGGTAATTTCCACACACCAACCACATGTGTAACCTACCTCAAATTCCGCATGTCTGTGAATATCTTCTGCTCTCTGCCTGCTCAGGATAAATTCAGCTTCATTTGCTACTCTTACTAGATGATCTTTCATTGTCTGGCTAAGCAATCTGTAAAAAATGAATGTTATCAAATAAATATATGTATTCACACACAACATAAACGATTATTCACTGCTTACTGTGGAGAGGAAGGAATCCTTACTTTCTTCTTTTGACATCATACACAATGAGGTACCATTATTTCACACTAAATAATTGAGGAATATAACAACAGCAAAAGGTTACCCTTCTGGCAATAGCAGATTGGCTTCTATCAGACTAGACACGTAACAAAAGCAACTAAAAATACTAGATTAAAGTTGTGTTTTAACCTTTTAAAATGCATTGGAAAGTTACCAAGGCAGCCAAAATCAACCAGGGAAGATCACAGAGAAGAAAGCACACAAAAGATAATCAGTTTGACTTTTTACATTAAAGCATTTGCTATTCCCAAGTGAGAACAGAGGAGCTACACAGACCTGTCACTAGTCTCACAAAGATTAATAGAAAAAAAATGAGGTTCGCAGTCTGTCAACGTGGAGGAGTCCTGCCTGGTAGACTACCCAAGAGTTACAACAGGTATCAGGCATACCCCAGAAAGCAAGAAATAGATCAGGCCTCAAAACACTGAAACAGACCTTCAGAGAACATCTGGTGATTGGTATTTAGGTTAACTGGCAGCCAAAAAGCTAAGCAAAGCTTTCAGGGTGGGGAGAAAAAATCAGAAATACCAATGCAGGAGGGCCATGGTAAAACCCCAGGTTTTCAGAGGACCTCAGAAGGGCTACATACTAGGAGAAGTCAAAACAGGCCAAACTCTCACAAGAACTTTAAAAAAAAAAAAACCCAGCCCTTGAGTCAGCTCAGACCCTAAATTAATACAATCAGCTATTAGTCTAACTGCTAATCAGAAACCAAAAGGAAGTCCTTTCTAAAGGAAGATAATATCATAGAGGCTTAAATTTACCCTTGCAATTTTAAAATACAATTTTCAGCATTCAGTCACTAATTAACAGGCACAAGAGACAATAACATACAAATGAAAACTAAATAGAAACTGGCTCATATCTGGACATTGAAATGAATGTAGTTAATATGTTTAAAACTCATTGTGTAATAGAGAATTCCAGTAAAGAATGAAAACTGTAAAAGTACTGAAAAAATAAATAAACATAAAAATAGATTTGCTGGGTTATTAAGCTCAGCCAAAAAAGGAAAAATTAACTGAAAGATAGATCAGTGACAACTAGACTGAAACACAGTAAGAAAACTTAATGAAAATTGAACAAAATAAATAACAGACATACAGGACATGGTAAAAGGATCTAATATAAGTGTATCTATAGTATAAGAAAGAGTAGACACATAATTAGAAAAAAGCAATATTTGAAGAGATAATGGCCAAGATTTTTCAAAATTGGGAAAAAACACTGAGCGATATGTTGATGGAGTGCTACAAAACCCAAGCAGGGTTTTTAAGGATACCCCGCTTAGGCAGTAATAGTAAAACTATCAAAGAAAAAAATTCTTAATAGCAGACGGGGGAGAGGCCTTCAAAAGAACAACAATAAGCCTAATGGAAGCCAGATAAGAATGCAATGATCTATTTAAAATACTAAACAAAAATACTACGTAAAAGGCCAGGCCAGTGGCTCACACCTGTAATCCCAGCACTTTGGGAGGCCCAGGCAAGGGGATCACATGAGGCCAGTAGTTCAAGACCAGCCTTGGCAATGTAGTGACATTCCATCTCTACCAAAAAAGTTTTTTTTTAATTAGCTCGGCATGGTGGTACATGCCTATGGTCCCAGGTACTCAGGGGCCTGAGGCAGAAGGATCACTTGAGTCAATGAGTTTCAAGTTATAGCGAGCTATGATCCCACCACAGCACTCCAGCCTGAGCAACAGAGAGAGATCCTGTCTCAAAAACAAACCAACCAACCACCTAAGAATTCTTTCCTCTTCAAGATCAGCCTGGCTAACATAGTGAAACTCTGTCTCTACTAAAAATACAAAAATTAGCCAGGCATGATGACAGGTGCCTCTAATCCCATCCCAGATACTAGGGAGGCTGAGGTGGAAGAATGGCTTGAACTTGGGTGGCGAAGCTTGCAGTGAGCCGAGATCGCGTCATCACACTCCAGCCTGGGCGACAGAGCGAGACTCCGACTCAACAAAAAAAAAAGGAAAGAAAGAAAAGAATTCTATCCTCAAAAAGTATCCTTCAATAATGAAATTTAAAGGGTCCAGAATATACCACTGTCGGATAAAAGAGTCTTTTTCTGAACTTCCTTTATCTGCCTAAACGGAGAAGCTCCCAAAAGAATTTAGCTTTCATCAATCCCTTCCCAGGGAGTTTTGCAACCAAGGAAGATTGACTATTATCAGTAAAGATGAGAAGTTAGTACCAGGATAAGAAATTATCTAAATAGACATTGTTACAAAACTGTAATATCACTTAACTATTCTCCTAAGGGCCCACTTACTGTTTGCAAAATCATTAGCTTCCCCAAATGTGTCCTTCATGACCTCACTTTTACCCTATTAAAATGGTATGTATATAACCCCAAATTCTAACCCCCTCGTTGAGTCACATTTTTCTGTGAATTCTTTTTTTTTTTTTTGAGACGAAGTTTTGCTCTGTCGCCCAGGCTGGAGTATAATGGCACGATCTCGGCTCACTGCAACCTCCGCCTCCTGGGTTCAAGCGATTCTCCCGCCTCAGCCTCCCAAGTAGCTGAGATTACAGGCACCCGTCATCATGCCCGGCTAATTTTTGTATTTCTAGTAGAGACGAGGTTTCACCATATTAGCCAGGGTGGTCTTGAACTCCTGTCCTCAGGTGATCCACCCGCCTTGGCCTCCCAAAGTGCTGGGATTACAGGCGTGAGCCAAAGCAGCCAGCCGAATTCTGACATACTTATTTATGACTAAAAATAGATCTTTTTTCTTGCTAATCTGTGTTTGTCTGTTTAATTCACAGGTCCCCAAACAACAAACCTAAGAGGTTAAAGGAAAACTTTTCTTCATCACCAAAAGCAAAATAAGAACATTCCATGACAAATAAAATAGTGAGAATTTGTCACCAGCCAACCAACATTCTTCACAAGGATGAAAAATAATGTAAGATTGATACAAGTCAAGGAAAACAATCGGAGCAATGAAAATGACAAATGTGGGTAAATCTAAAAGATACTGAATATTTGCAATAATTATGTAACTTCTAGAATTAAAAAATACTACAATCTAAAATATATAACCACAGCATACAAGGCAAGAGAAACCAAATGAATTACTGTTATAAGTTTCTTGTATCGTACATAGATTGGCAAAAGAATCAGTTTATGTAAGATGTTAATTATAATATTCATACTACAATCTCTGGGTAACCACTAAAGGTATTTAAAATAATATATAACCATCAAGTTAACGGGGAAAAAATTAAGAAACAAATACTTAGCTCAAAAGAAGGAAAAAAAAAAAAAGAAACACAAGATATGGAGCAAATATAAAGGACATAAATAATAAGATGATAAATTTTAACCTAAACATATCAGAAATACATAGAAAGTAAACATTTAGTAGTAAAATTATTGTCAAATCAATTTTTTTAAGTATATGATGCTTGTAAGTGACACGATTTCAATATAAGGTTGAACAAAAATTGAAAACTATAGTTTCAGAAAACGAACAATTTTTAAAAGCTAAAAGAAAGGTAATAAACTTCTATTAGTATGAGAAGCAAGCAGAAATAACAAGATAAGCCTGTTAAATTAATAAGAGGATAAATGAACTACAGATACAGAAATTTAGTATTTTGAGATTCTAAATTTGTATGCTCCTAAGAATATGCCCTACTATCAGATACAGAATATAAAAAGTTATAGAATATTTTTTAACCTGACCTGACTGACATATCGAGAACATTATACCCAGTAAGTGAATAATAAATATTATTTTCAGGTAAACATGGAATATATACAAAAAATAGGCAAAATGTGGGGTCATAAAGCAATTTATAGTGAATTTCAAATGATGAAATCATACCGAATATGTTCTTTGATACATTTCAATTAAACTAGAAATAACAGGATACAGATCACTCTGCAAGAAGCTCTAAGCTGACCACAGATTTTCCTAACCTCCTGTTATCCACAGCATTATGTAATCTTCTCCTTTACAGTGTAGGAAGGAGATGGGGCTTGCCTCTAAGCAAGAAAATACGGCAACAATGAAGGAATAACACTTCAATAATTACATTAAACAAGATGGTAACTTGCATCTTGCTAGCAGACTCTATTGACACTCTCCCTTAATGGCTAAGCTAAAGAAATCTGCCATGTTATGAGCTGCCCTGTGTAGAGGCCTCCACAGCAAGGAGCTGAGTAGAGCCCCAGACAACAGCCCACAAGGAATTCAGATTCTCAGTCTAACGACTCAAAATGAACTGAATTCTGCCAACAGTCACATGATCATGGAAGCAGATCCTTTCCCAGTCAAACCTCGAATAAGACTGCAACTCTGGCCAACACCTTAACTGTAGCCTTGTAAGTGAACCTGAAGGAGAGGCCCAGCTAAACCATGCCTAGATTCCTGACCAAAAAAAATTGAGATAATAAATGTATGTTTCTTTAAGGCTAAGTTGTGATAATATTATTAACACAGCAGTAACTAAGTAATATCATTCCGTGTCTAAAAATTAAAGAATGCACCTCTGAAAAAAACTCACACATAAAAGAATATATCATAATGGAAATTAGGAAATGTTTGCAGTAAAACGTAGTAAAAACAATGTGCCAAAATCTGTGGATTTAGAGAAACCTTAAACCAATGCTTAGAGGGAAACTGATATACTGAATAAAAACACTAAAAAAGAAAAAAATTGTCAAAATAAATTATGCAAGTATTGAACTGAAGAAATCAGAAAAAGAACAGCCAGTGAACACTGAAAGTAAAATAAGGATAAGAACAGAAATTAAATAGAAAATAAAAATACACTTTAGAAGATAAAGTTAAAAGTTATTTGAAATACTGAAAAAATCCAAAAGAAATATGTAAACAATTAAAATTAATAATTGAATTTAAAAGGTCATTGGGTTTAAGGCAAATACACAAAAATCAACTAGATTCTATTTACAGGTTACTAACAAAGTAAAAATGATTTTTAAATACTATTTTGAAAAGCATTCAAAACCATCAAAATATGCAGGAAAAGGAAACAAAAGAATTCTGCATGTCAAACAGAAAGAATGGTAAAAGAAGTTAAAAAAAAACTTAAAGAAAAAAGTATACTATGTTCATGAAAGGGAAAGGCCTGTATTATAAAGATATCAATTCTCCACAAAGCTACTTATAGATACAGTCCAATCAAAATCCTAGTAGGTCTTTCTGCATAATCTGATGAGTTCAAATTTAATTCTAAAAGCCATAGAAAATGTAAACAAACAAGAATACGTGAGACATTCTTGAAGAGGAGAACAGAGATGATAATCATGATAATGGTATTAAAAGACTTAAAAAGTAAGATGGTCTTTTCCAAAAACTTGTCTTAGATCAACTGATGCTCATATGGACAAATTAACCTTGACTTCTACCTCAAACCATACAAACAAACCAATTCCAAATGAATCCTAGAGAAGACCTAAAGATTTCAGGAAGTTTAAAAAGTTTCTAGAAGATTACATAAGAAAGCATCTTCCTGGCTGGGTCAATGTAAAGACTTACTGCACCAAACAAAAAATACACAAAACATAAGAAAAATAGTGACAAAATGAACTACATCAAAATTTAAAGACTTGTGTTTATGAAAGCCACCCCTAAGAGAATTAAAAACCAAACTTCAGAGAGGGAGAATATATTTGGAATAATTACAACCAACGAGAAACTGATATCTTAAAAATATTAAAAAGCCTTTTACAAATAAAAGAAAATGATCACAATTTTTAAAATGGGAAAAGAACACAAGCACTTCACAAAAGAAAATTTCCAAATGGTGAATAAGATTATGAAAAGTTGTTCGGCAATACTAGTAATCAAGGAAATAAAAATTAAAACTATAAGATACACTATACTCCACCAGAATGGCTATATATGTTTAAAAGGCTGGCATTACCAAGTTATATCAAAGATGTGAAGTAACATGGACTCTTATAATCACAAAATACATTAATTAAAATGTTCATGGCAATTATTTACAATAACCAAACATTAGCAACTACCCAAGTGTCCATTAAAAATAAGGCTAATTTTTAAAATGTTGGACTTTCATAAACTAAAATCCTAAGTAGGAACAAAAAGAATTAGTATTATGCATAACAATATGAATTTCACTAACAATATTGAGCAAAAATACACAAAAAATATAAAATGTATGAATTGCCTTATATAAAGATAAAAATTTTTAAAATAAAACTATGGTATTACAAGTTAAGAGATTAATAAATGGCTACTTTCAGTGCTACCTCTACATAAAAGGACTCATATGGAACACTGATAATGCCTACAGAGTTCTAAATCTTTTAATAAAATGTCTTGGATGTACAAACAAGTGACCCATTCTGATTAATGCTTTTATAACATCATTTACTTATAAACATATCAACAGAATGATTCACTTTATGTAATCTGGAACATGTCTGTTATGTATAGGTCTTCTAAATTTCCTTCTTTAATAGGAGTTGGGAAGACAGAGTGTGCAGGGATAGAATTATTATTATTATTTTTATTTTTATTTTTAGGGACAGGGTCTCGCTCTGTCACCCAGGCTGGAGTGTAGTGGTGCAATTACAGCTCACAGAAACCTCAACCTCCCAAGCTCAAGTGATCTGCCTACCTCAGTCTGCTGAGTATCTGGGACTACTTACATGTGCCATCGTATCCTGCAAGTTATTTTGGTGTTATAGAGACAGGGTCTCACTATGTTGCCTACATTGGTCTCAAACTCCTGAGCTCAAGGGATCCTACTGCCTTAGCCTCCCAAAGTGCTGAAATTATGGGCATGAACATACATGGCCTCAAGGATTATTTTTTTAATTTATATAACAAAAGTGGCTAAAAAGTGCCACTAGAAAATGCCCGCCTACAAAAGTTACACCCAGCAGTCATCAACAATGACATGAACTTACTCGCATTCCACAGGGCACTTGCCTCACTTTGTAGCAATGTTTTTATTTAAAATATAAATAAGGCCAGGAACAGTGTGGCTCATGCCTATAATCCCAGCACTTAGAATTAAGGCTGCTTGAGCCCAGAAGCTTGAGACCAGCCTGGGTAAAATAAAGAGACCTCTTCTCTACAAAAAAAATAAAAAATTAAATTGAAAAAAAATTAGCTGGGCATGGTGGTGCATACCTGTAGTCTCAGCTACTCAAGAGGCCAAGGCAGGAGAATCACCTGAGCCCAGGAGGTGGAGGCTGCAGTGAACTGTGATGGCATCACTGCACTCCAGCCAGGGCGACAAAGTAAGCCTCTGTCTCAAAAACAAACAAACAAACAGAAACTTGGATCCACAGCAATGATTATATTTTTTTTTTTTTTGGAGACAGAGTCTCACTCTGTTGCCCAGGTTAGAGTGCAGCGACAGGATCTCAGCTCACTGCAACCTCCGCTTCCTGGGTACATATGATTCTCATGTCTCAGCCTCCCAAGTATCTGGGATTACAGGTACATGAGCCACCACCCCTGGCTAATTTTTGTATTTTTAGTAGAGATAGGGTTTCACCATGTTGGCCAGGCTGGTCTTGAATTTCTGACCTAAAGTGATCCACCTGCCTTGGCCGTCCAGGGTGCTGGAATTACAGGCGTGACCCACTGCACCCGGCCAGCACTCTTAATAATGTGCTATATGAACATGTTCCCACAGTGCAGAAAAACATGTGGAAAATATTCCTTGAGAATCAATGAATTTCACTACAACACTATTTATGAAAGTGAGAATCTTAAATAATCAAAATATACAATCATACAATAAAAGTAGATTGTTCCAAATTGACACAATGATGTCCACAATATATGTTAAGAGGAAAAATAAACCTGAGGAATATTATGAACAATATAAGCTTGGGGAACATATAACAGAAAATACACTTTCTTTTAATTGCCAATAATCTAGCACAGGGGTCAGCAAATTAAGGCCTGTGTATCAAATCTAACCTGCCAACAGTTTTTGGTTAGTACATTCTATAGGAGCACAACTAGGCCCATTTGTTTAAGTGTTATCCATGGCTGTTTTCAAATCACCATACTACACTGAGTTGACCAGTTGTGAAAAAGACCATGTGTACTGCAAGGCCTAAAGAACTATCTGGCCTTTTATAGAAAAAGCATGCACATGTCTGGGCTAGCGGGTGAGGCTTAAGTCCTCCTCCTTATATTTCTCTGTTCTTTGAAGTTTTACAACAATCAACAATCAAAAGAAAGGAAAACAGAAAATCCTTAAAGAAAATAAAAAAGCTTTCTGCCATTCTATCACTTTGTTTCGATCTCTATTAGGCTGACATACACTATCATAATTTGACTCCAGCTATGTCAGACTCTCTCTTCTATCCCCAAACTGTCTTCCAGCTACTTTAGAAGTTAGTGCAATACCTTATCTGTGATTTTGGGGTGACATCATCAGGGTATTTCTTTTCAAATGCTATTAAACAGTACTCATTTAGGCATTACAGACAAAAACAATCCCTAGTGTAATTTTAAAACCCACTAATGAATAACTTCCTCTGATTCTACAGATAGAGAAAGCAAGGGCTTTCAGAGTACAGATGTGAAATACTGGTTTGGGTTCTTAGTTTCCCTCTAGAGACCTAAAACCACATTGTGAATTCAACATCAATATATTGCCTTGTACTTTCAAACATTAATGAAATTGATTAGTCAATGGCACACTATCCTACTAGTCCCCAAACAAGTAACCTCAAAGTTACTCTAGTCTCTTCCCTCTTCTCTACCACCATCCTCCAGGCCCCTAATCAATCAACAAATCTTGTCAATATTTCCTTTATAATATTCTCAGCTTTAATTTATGCTGTTTCATAGCCAATGCCCTAAAAATAAATGTTTCATTATTTCATACACATAATAACAATAAATCTTTTGAGTGCTAATTCTGATCTTTTAACATTTTTGTGCCTCTGCCTTTTAAAAACACTGTCAAACATCTGTTCAACACCTATTACATTATAGACTAGGCTAAGCAGCAAAGATGACCTTTCATTATATTTTAGTTGGGGGAAAAAAGAGAATACACTGGAGTCCTTTCCAGCTTGAAATTCACACTAATATAAGTGCTATGGTGGACATACCCTAATGTGACCTCCAGTGAGTCGTGGCTTTATATGATCCCAACCCCTTGAGTTCAACCTGGGCAAAATCTGGCACTTCCTTCTAGCAAACAGAATATGGTAAAGATAATGGGATAATCATTCCTTAATTAGGTTACTTTACATGCCAATGGTGATGGGATAATCACTCTGGTACTTATGTAATAAAGCTCTGCCCTAGCACACTGCAGAGATTCTCCTGCCACCCTTGAAGAAGAAGTAATGTGTGACAAGGCCATGAGACAGGGAAGTATGGACAGCCTGTAGGATCTGAGAGCATCCTCGCAGTGACAGTAAACAAGAAAATGGGAAACTCAGTCCCACAACAGCACGGAACTGAATTCTGCCAAGAAATTTATGACCCCAAGCTCCAGAAAGAAATGCAGTTTGACCAACACCTTTATTGTAGACTTGTAAAACCCTAAGCAGAAGATCCAGGTGAGTCTAGACTGCTGACCCATAGAAACTGTAGGATAGTAAACATAAAATTGCTTCAAGCTGCAAAATTCGTGGGAATTTGTTATAAAATAAGCAACACAAATAAAATTAGAACATAAAAATACATTTGCTATCATATGTCTACAGAAGCAAAGATCACAATAATCTACTAAAGATGAAAAAAAGCTCCAATAGAAAATTAGAGCACAAAGGTGAGCCTTAAATAAATGGCAAAAGCAATAAAGAGAGAAAGATACTTCAGATAACAGTGTGAACAAAGTTATCAAGAGAAAAAAATCTTTTTTCTTCCTTGAGATGGAGTCTCACTCTGTCACCAGGCTAGAGTGCAGTGGCGCAATCTCATCTCACTGCAACCTCTGGCTCCCTGGTTCAAGCGATTCTCCTGCCTCAACCTCCTGAGTAACTGGGATTACAGGCATGTGCCACCACGCCCAGGTAATTTTTGGATTTTTAGTAGAGACGGGATTTCACTTTGTTGGCCAGGATGTTCTCGATCTCCAGACCTCATGATCTACCCGCCTTGGCCTACCAAAGTGCTGGGATTGCAGGAGTGAGCCACCACGACCGGCCAAGAAAAAATCTTGTATGTTCTATTTTCAAGAGAACCAAAACATCCCTTTCTATTATTTAGTTTTCAAGATGTCCATTTACTGACATATACACTCAGATAGGTAGATGGATAATTTTCTGTCTTGATGTTTCATTCATTTTTCTGGTTATGTAGCATTTAAAAACCATGCAACACTTTAATAATGAAGCAACAAGTGAAAGCTCCCAACCCTCTTTCCTGTTCACTTTTCGGAATACATCACCACCATCAGTAGTTTATGTTCCTGTCCTTACATGTATCTAAACTTATAGAAACACAGTATTTATGTTCGTATATATGAAACACATACGGTATTTATGTGCATATATATACAAATGTACATGTTCGTGTGTTTTGTAAAAATATTTTTAAATATTTAATAAGTCATACTATACTGCTTGTATATTTTACTTAACCATATACCATTATGTAATCAGAACAGCTTCAAGTGACTCATGTGGATGGAGTGTACCGTAATTTATCAAAATAGTTCCTTATCCAGAGATCATTCATTCTTTCATTCTCTGCCCCATTAAGATATCCATTATTTATCCAGTTACTGAAGCTAGAAATACCAGTCAGATCTTCCTTCTTCAGCATCCTACAGATCTAATAGACTAAGTACTGCCCATTCTACCTCTGCAATAACTTTAAAAGTTATTTTTCTCTTTTTTTTTTTTTCTTTTGGTGAGACAGTCTCGCTCCGTCGCCCAGGCTGGAGGGCAGTGGCATGATCTCAGCTCACTGCAACCTCCGCCTCCCTGTTCAAGCGATTCTCCTGCCTCAGCCTCCGAGTAACTGGGATTACAGGAGCCCACCACCACACCCGGCTAATTTTTTGTATTTGCAGTAGAGATGGGGTTTCACCATCTAGATGTAGCCAGGACGGTCTAGATCTCCAGACCTCGTGATTCGCCCGCCTCAGCCTCCCAAAGTGCTGGAATTATAGGTGTGAGCCACTACGCCTGGCCAAAAGTTGTTTATCTTTGTAACATTTTCCAGTGCCCTTCACTGGAAACTCACTGGCACTCAGGATCACGTCTTTGGTTATTATAATAGCCTCCAATCCAACTTCTTTCCATGAGTCTTACTATTCTTGCCCATTCTTCACGGGGGTCATCTTTCTAAAATGAAGATCTGATCATCACTGTATCATTAACAAGGTATCAGTCATCAGCCAGCTTCCCATGATCTACAAAAGAAACTACTTTGCATGGCTTATAAATCAGTCTCATTGTTATTAAAATTTTATACTCTAAGAACTCCAGGCCAGGAACTACTTTCCCAAACATTACACCCTGTTACTGTACACTCCTTTGCCACTGTTCCTACTGTCCCAGGAATGACTTCACTTCATATTCCATCTAACCTACCTTCAAAGCTAAACCAAAGTAAAGGTTCACTACAAAACCTTTCCTGATCCCACACCTGCTTTCTCTCCATAGAAGTAATCCCCTACCAAAGTGCATAAGCCTCTTCTTTAGTACTTATTACTTTGAAACTTTCTGTATAACACATTTTCAATTATGTATTTACAAATCTGTCTTGCATTTGACAACGCACCAACCATTTATAATTTTTCTTTACATAACCAAAGCATAGAACAGTGCCTGATCATTGCTGGGGATCCAGCAGTACCTATAAGGAAAAGAAACTCTTTGACTATCCACTTCTGCCAGTCACTTTTAAGCTGCTAACTGTAAGGAATACAAACATGCATAACACTGTCCACAAAGAGTTCACAATCTCATATGGAAAGTTATAGGACTATATACAAATAGCAAGATAACTGTGAAAAGGTTCTTAAGGTTCTTAAAACATTTTCTTCTCTTAACTTCTGCAATAATATATAGCACTTTCTTGGTTCTCCTCCTATCTAGCGGCTGTTTCTTCACTGTCCCCTTTGCTACATCCTCCGCTGCACTACCTATAAATCTTGTAATGTCCAAGAGCTCAGCTGTGTGTTCTTTCCTCCCTCTAAATTATTTCATCCAGTTCTATGACTTTTAATCCCACCTACATAGTACCTGTGTTTATATCTCTAACACTATCCTTAGTCTCCTATATTTCAGACTCACAGAGCCAACTGTCCAACTAGAATCTTAACTTGGATACCCAATAGGGCATTTCAAATCCAACATTTCCAAAGCAGAGCTCTTGATTCTACCTACTCACTGCCAATAATACCTCTTCCCCATCACTACCTCAGTTTGTTCCACCACAATAAATAGCACCAAAGTCCACTCAACCTCAAGAAATAATCTTGGATTTTGTCATTTTCTCACCTCCAAATCCCATTCATAAAAGCAAGTTCTACTGCCTTAACTATTAAATACATCACATATATGTTTACTTCTCTCCATCATCATTGCTACCACATCATTCTAAGTCACCACTCCCTCTTTTATAGAATACTTCAGTAATATCTTCACTGATTTCTCTGCTCTCATTCTTGCCCTGTATACTGATCCTATCACAATTCATACTTCTAAGAATGTAAGTCATGATATTGGGAAAGCTGGATATCAACATACAAAAGAATGAAATTGAGCCAGGCGCAGTGGCTCACACCTGTAATCCCAACACTTTGGGAGGCCGAGGCAGGCAGATCACAAGGTCAGGAGTTCGAGACCAGCCTGGCCAACATGGTGAAACCCTGTCTCTACTAAAAATACAAAAATTAGCTGGGCATGGTGGTGGTCACCTATAATCCCAGCTAGTCAGGAGGCTGAGGTAGGAGAATCGCTTGAACCTGGGAGGTAAAGGTTGCAGTGAGCCAAGATGGCACCACTGCACTCCAGCCTGGGCGACAGAGCAAGATTCCATCTCACACCAAAAAAAAAAAAGAAAATGAAATTGGATACTTGCTGCTATGGTTTGAGTATCTGTATCCCCTCCAAAATTCTTGCAGAAACCTAATCTCCAATGCAATGGTATTAAGAGATGAGGCCTTTCTGAGGTCATTAGGTCATGAGGGCTCCTCCCTAGTGAATGGAATTAAGGCCTTTAAAGAACAGTCATCACACAATGCTTAAGCCTCTTCTGCCCTTTCGGCTTCTACCACGTGAAGACAAAGTGCCATCTTAGAAGCAGAGACCCAGCCCTCATCATACACTAAAACCTGCCAGTGTCTTAATCTTGGACTTCCAAGCCTCTAAAACTGTGAGAAATAAATTGCTATTATTTATAAATTACCCAGTCTCAGGTATTTTTTAAGGCAGCATACAGAGTCTAAGGCACTTATATCATATACAAAATTGTCTCAAAATGAATCAAAGACCTAAATGTAAGAATTATAACAATAAAACTCCTAAAAGAAAACATAAGGAAAAGCTTCATGACCCTGAATTTGGCAATGATTTCTAGGATGTAATACCAAAAGCACAGGTAATAACAGAATAAAAAATAGATAAACTGGACTACATCAAAATTTCTGGGCCAGGTAAACTGGCTCACACCTGTAATCCGAACACTTTGGGAGGCTAAAGCAGGAAGATCGCTTGAGCTCAGGAATTTAGACTCCATGTCTATTTTTAAAAAGATAAAGGAAAAAGGAAAAAACAACAACAATAACAACCTTCTGTGCATCAAAGGACAAAACCAACAGAGTGAAAAGACAACTCCAGTGGCTCATGCCTATCATTCCTGCACTTTGGGAGGCCAAGGCAGAAGGGCTGCTTGAGCCCAGGAGCTGAAGACCAGCCTGGACAACATAGCAAGACCCCATCTCTACCCAAAACAAAAAAAATAGCTGGGCATGGTGGTACGTGCCTGTGGTCTCAACTACTTAGGAGGCTGAGGTGGGAGGATCACATTAGCCAGGAGTATGTAGCTGCCATAAGCCACTGCACTCCAGCCTATATAACAGAGAGACCCTGCCTGTCTCAAAAACAAAACCAACAAATAAGCAAAAAAAACAAAAAACAAAAAAACCCCTGTAAGTTATATCATGCCACTTCTCTATTAAAAACTCTGCTCTTACTGAACATGGTTTAATCCAAATTTCTTAGCAGAGCTTACAGGGCCTTATATGAGCTGAATATTGAATAGCTCTCTTGACACTCCCAAGCCTTACTCTCTTTCTTGCTGATTTTGTTCCAGTCACTCTGGCCTTCAATTTGTTTAAATAATACACAAATACTATTCACTCCTTAAGGCCTCTGCTCTTGCTGTTTCCTCACCTTAAAATGTTGTGACATACATCTCAAAAGGGTTAGTTAATTCTCTTCATTCAAACTGTTTCCCCTTCACAAGATTTTTCTAAACACTCCATACTCCCTAAAAGCCAGTATGTTTATTCTCATAACATTACTCTGCTTTGTTTTCTTCTAAGCATTTATTACTATCTAAATTGTCTTATTTTGATTACTTGTTTATTATTTGTTCTCTCCTTTATGACAGCACAGACTTATTCACAGCTATATCCTCAGATTCCAGAATAGTACCTGGCACACGGATTATAATCAATAAATAGATACTGAATGAATGATAAAAAATGAGTGCCATAAACCACTCCCAATCTACTTTTTTGTCCTTTCCTTATATCCAAAACCTTAATTCCTTCATATCCATTTCATTCCTCTTTCCCTCTGAGGAGTATTCTGCAATTCTATCCTACAAAGACCTTTACTTTATGTCAACCTTTATTTTTAATATCGTTTTTGTAGAGACAGGGATCTTGCTATGTTTTCCAGGCTGGTCTTGGAAATCCTGGCCTCAAGTGATCCTCCCACCTCAAATTCCCAAGTAGCCAGGACTACAGGTGCATACTATCTAATTTTTTGTAAAGAGATACAGGATCATGCTATGTTGCTGAGGCTGGTCTTGAACTCCTGGGCTCAAGCAATCCTCCCACCTTAGTCTCCCAAAGTGCTGGGATTACAGGAGTCAACCACAATGCCCAGTTTATTTTATGTCAATCTTATCCCTAATGATTATTGTAGATACAGCATATACTTGTTTATAGAATATCTTATAAACATTCTGTTAGAATTATATGTGTATTACTCTATTCTCTCAGAAGATGAGCTTCCTTAATCAGAACTGATTAAGAAAGCAGGGAAGGAAAAAGGAAAAATCTTTTAAAAAAGTAAAAAAAAGTTTTTTGCTTTTTTTTTTTTTTTAAATAAACATAATATCTAACAGGTACTGTTCAGGTAGGCTATACCCCATCATTATTTGATGAGTGGATAGTTTGTGGAAATACTTCAAACCAAATATTCTCAAGCATTTAAATTTATCTAAGCAATTAACAGCAAAACCATGGAGCTTTTAGACTTAAACCATGGAGCTTTTAGACTTAACTGTGTCATAAATTTAAGTTTGAAATATTTTCACTGCATAATACAAAATGATTACCATCTAACCTTACTTATTTAAAAGAATATTATAAAAAGTGACTAGGATATATGTAAACTAGTTAATAATACTTTCAGAGAAGAAGGGAAGCATATATATCTTTTCCTTCACAATTTACAAAATGTTTTAAAATCAAAGCATCTGAGAAAGTTCTGACTACATACCTCTCATTGTTTTAAATATACACACAATATTATTTGTCCTTTCATTAAGGAAAATATTAAAATGACTTCAAAAATTAAACTAATAAGATATCTAAACGATTTTTTTTTTTTTTTTTTGCTATTGTAAGGGGTCAATTTTTCTCATCTATATGCTTATTTTCCTAAATATGCAAATTATACAATATTTAGGAACAGTAATTTTATCTAACAGATGTGTAAACTATTCAAACAAAGAATTAAAGGTAAATTGAAGTTTTAATTATTATAAGCAGCCTCAAAATGTTGCATTTACTGTAGATTAAATGTCTAAATGCAGAGCATAAAATGATTCACATATTTTATTATTAAGAAGAAAAAACTATGTATAATTTACACCTACAGTGCAAGAAGGAAGAAAAAAATGCTTGTGTCAGCCTTAGGAAACAAACAGCCCTATCAAGTGACCAACTAGAAAAGATTCACACTAGAGGCTCAATAAATAACAGTAATGATGACAACCATCTCCCATAACTACATTACAGCCCATTGGCCACATCTGATTATACTAGTCTAGACCTTGGGTAAGCACATACACATTTTCACCAAGAGTTTTCCAATATTACTGCTCTGTTTCCTGGGCTTTCTGTGACCCCCATTAGCAGCAACTGTCATTTTCGCTACTAGACATGACCATTGATGGGAAAGGAAAGTTACCACCTTTCTACACTCTAATAATTGAGAATGTGGAAATAATGTTCCTGAATTGGCAATCCTTCTAAATATAGTAATTTCTTTAGAATTAGCTACAGAGAAGGGGATAAATTGCTTCCAATGATTTTCTACAGTAATATGAGAACTACTAAAGCCTCACTTTTCAAAATATCATCTCCATATATTAACATAGCCTTTATTCTTATAGTGAAGAATTATTGCCTAACTCTCCAGGTACCTGCCTCCTCGTGACATCTATCTCTCTCTGTCTCTCACCCAGCACATCCAATAATTAAGTATCACAAAAATCCCTAAATTGTTTTCCCTCTGCACCTTTCTCAGTTAAAGCACTCAGTAACAACTTTGAATAAGGGATGTAAAGGCTCTAACATCACAGAATACATACACCTGAAACCTTAAAAAGAATAGATTTTGTTGGTGACTGAAAAAATTAATTTAAATTTTTTAAAAAAATTTTAATGGGCTTCATACACATTTAAGGCCAATTTAGATCTTTCTTGATTGAAATTTAGCCCAGGTAGTAGTCAATTTTTCTGGAAGGCAATATCCTTGATCGGGGAGACCACAAGGTATCCATACGCTTTACTACAGTTTAAATGGAGATAGCAAATACTCCATAAAGTTATTTCATCCTGAGAATATAAAACCTTAGTAATTTAATATAAATGTTACATCCTGATATCAACCTGTTTTTCCAAACTTATTTTACATGATAATCCCTAGTTGAGCATTTTAAAACAACTCATGGTATTACAGAGGCTAGAATGGAAGCAAAAGGACCAGGCTGCAAGCCTTTATCTGATTATTTTAGATAAAATAATTTCTTAGGACTATGAAAGAATCTATTCTCTAGGATGTGCAAATAAAAAGAGAGAGAAGATAGTTATATGTAGAAAAGCAAAAATACAGAGAAATGGCTCTCCTGACTCTCCACTTGGAATTCAGCAGATTCCTCTGCTGCACAGTATCTACCACCTTCTATCTTCTTATAATTGCCTTTGTCTCTTCATTGTCAGTGACATTTCCTTAGTGATTCATAGAAATTCATCCTTTCAGATTCCACTCTGACCACTCATTTAACACTGCAATGTCCTCTGTATCCGATTGTACCTATTCTCTCCCCCTCTCCTTGTTTTAACTTTCTCATATCACTTATCAGCTGAACATACTATCAACTTTTTAATTTCTTTATTGTCTAACTTTACCAATTGAAATAAACCCTATCAGGGCAGGCATGTCTATTCTGACCATTGCTAAATTCCCAGAGCTGAGAATATGGACCTGCATGTGGCCGGTATGGATTAATATTTGCTGAATAAAGTGAGTGACTCTATTTTCATTTTATTCTTATTTTACTCTTCTCAAAGGTTATGAGAGTTCCTTTTTTCACCTATCCCTAATACATATCCATTTTTTCTATAATCATGTTTATTTAATAAACGATCCTACTTACATAGAAGCTGTTGTAGTTTTTTAAAATGTATAAGGCTATGAAACATCTACACAAACATAAGCATATTCTACAGGCGCGTTACATCCAAGCCATCTTTGCTAAACGTTATATACATTTGGTCTTGGTAAAACAAAATGTCAAACAGCAAATCCTATATAGCGAAACATTTAAAGCTCTGAAATCTAGTACAATTTAGCATTTTTAGGGGGTGAAAAAGCACCATTCAAACGCACCATTTTTTTACATAAATCAGAACAAAACAAGCTTAAAAAGTAGCCACAGATCAGCGTGATGCCTCATGCCTGTAATCCCATTACTCTGGGAGTCCAAGGTGGGAGGATCACTTGAGCAGGAGTTCAAGACCAGTCTGGGCAGCATGGCAAAACTCCAACTCCACAAAAAATACAAAAATTAGCTGTGGTGTGGTGGCAGGCACCTGTAGTCCCAGGTATTTGGGAGGCTGAGGTGAAAGGATCATCTGAGCCAGGGAGATCAAGGCTACAGTGAGCCTTGGATATTGCCACCGCACTCCAGCCTGGGCAACAGAGTTGAGATTCCATCTAAAAAAAAAGTAACCATTGAAAAATCATTTAATTATAAAATCCCATATAAAGTGCACAAAACAAGCCTCTATATTCAAAATCTATTAAAGGAAGTATATTAATGATAAGCTGAAATCAAGCTATAAAACTAAAAATAAAAAATAACCTGACTATGTAAGTACTTCAAACCAAACATATGAATAAAATAAGAAACATATGCTTATCCTAATTAAGGAGAGAAAATTCTAATCTTCTTTGATAAGCCATTAAACTTTCACAAAATGATAAACATTAATTTAAATAATCTAATCTTTAAGAGCATATACTTCATTCTAAATCAATCAGAGAAACTTCTATACCAATACAATCCAGAATTGAAGTAAACAGAGATAAAGACATGAGCCCAGGAGGTAAGAGGTTGCAGTCTGGGTGACAGAACAAGACACTGCCTCAAAAAAAAAAAAAAAAAGATAAAGTCTCTGCTCAACTAATCCATTGTTGATCTCTGACTCTACCCCCAAAATAGCATCATTTCCAAACAACTGTTTACAAGATGCAATTAAGCAGAACACAGTGACTCACGCCTGTAATCCTACCAACTTGGGGGGCCAAGGTAGGAAGATCACTTGAGCCTGAGTGACAAGGCACGAACTTATCTCTTAAAAGAAAAAAAAAAAATTATAATAAAAAAATTTAATTGGCGTTTTTCTATAAAGTATCTTCCTATATATATAATTTTAAAACTGAAGCCAGAGAAAGCATATGGCTCTTTAAGTAACACTCAAGGATTTCCAAGTGATAATCTCTACCTCAATTCAAATTTTATCTTCCAATGGTACAGATGAGAATATATTCTAGCCACACTGTTTACTTATGTGCAATAAATACCTTTGTCTTTTTATCAAAGGATAACCCAGATCTAAAACACAAGCGCTAATGGCCAAACAGGGTCTAAATGAAATCTTTTCTGGCCTCTCTCCCTGTCTCCCTTTTCTCTCTTCACCTTCCCTTCTAGTCATTCTTCTTCTCATTCCACCAACATTACTGGTAATCATGCTATTTAGAGAAGTAAAGACAAAGGCTGGAGCTGCTAAATGAATGCTCAGAAAGAACACATGCAACCTAAGCAGATGAATTTTGAAGACAGACCAGTGTATTAGTACTCGAAGCACTATGTCTTTTATGTGAGCTATTCATATATTTGGATACAAGTCTGAGTTACTGCTGTAATAAGCAGACATTGACTGTCCCTAGAGGATGATTAAGCAACGTGCCCAAAAGTATGTGGGATAATCGCCCTTTCTGTGCTTTCCAAGGAAGGGGTAAAAAGAAGAGTCACACCAGCACGTCTAAAAGTAAAGTTATAGGAGGCTATGAAAGTTCTTAAAATGTGTTTTTATTAAATTAAACACAAAACTATAATTATTGGTTATTTTCATTATTTACATATTTAACAAATTACAAGATTCAAGATGAGAATTTAAATCTTAAAATTTTTACCAAATATTATACTTTTAAACTAGGTTTCATAGTCTACTACTTCCCTGACTTTTACTATCAAACATTTAAAAAATTAACCAATAAAACTATGCCTGCTTTTTAATTTAAAATATAAATGAAATAGAAACAATGAGAGAAACTAATAGAAAATTTAAAAAACTAGAAACAAGAATGAAAGGAGGCCAGGCACAGTGGCTCATGCCTGTAATCCCAGCACTTTGGGAGGCTGGATGACTTGAGCCCAGGAGTTCAGGACTAGCCTGGGCATCAAGGCAAAACCCCACCTCTACAAGAAAAAAAAAAAAAATTTAAAAATGTAGCCAAGTGTAGTGTCCTCAATAGCAGTCCCAGATACTTAGAAGGCTGAGGTGAGAGGATCACTTGAGCCAGGGATATCGAGGCTAAAGTGAGTCGAGACCGTGCCACTGTACTCTAGCCTGGGCAACAGAGCAAGACCCTATCTAAAAAAAAAAAAAAAAAAAAAAAAAAAAGACAGAAAACTCTGATAGAGGATTTACACTGATTTTTCAAAATTCTAGAGGTTAAGAACAAAAAGAGCACTACCTAAATACATAAAATATTCATCCTTCTCTCTAAGAGATACAAGTCATAAGACAGGAGACCATCAACAAATCATTACAAATTTCACAGAATAATGTCTCAGAGCAGCTGCCTTGATCACAGCTACCTAGAACAACATCAGGAGCTTAAAATGCTCTAAAAAGTATTTGGAGGGATCACAAGCAAGCTGGCAAGAAGAAAGGTGGCAACCTAGCAGCCAGATCTATTTCTGCCAGCAAAATTAACATCAATACTGAGACACTAAAATTTTTTGCAAGTAATATCACCAAAACCTCCAAGAAAATAAGAATAAAAGGGAAAATAAGAACTTGAAGCCCTTTATTTATCCAAATAAGAAAAAACATACAAGATTCACTGGCAAAGAATTGAGTTGAAAAACATAAGCAACAGTGTTATGGAATTTAATTAAATATATGTTTCAATTCAATTCAATTTCAATTAAATACATTTGTAAGGTGAAAAAAATAACTAAGATAAAGACAAATCGAATATACAAATAAATCAATTTAGGTCCAATATACATAAACAACGTAACCTACACCAAATCTAAATTTAGTATAACACTGAACCCTCAGATTTCATTCAAGAGGGTCAAAGGGAGTAGTAATAACTGTACATTATTTTCTGTTGATGTGGTGCTACAGCATCACAGACTCTAAAAGTTGGCTTTAATATTCTTTAAGTTCTTTAAAACTATTGGTTTAAAGAAAGTTGTGCCTTTCAAGAATAAGAAAACTCTTTTAGATCTATCACTTGCATATTTAAAACATAAACAGAGGTGGTGATAATGATTCAAAATATCATAAAACACTCATAAACAAAATTATCATTCAGGAATAACAACGTTCTTGCTCATAATATGTGAAAATTTCTTTTTTTTTTTTTTTTTTTTTTGAGACGGAGTCTCGCTCTGTCGCCCAGGCTGGAGTGCAGTGGCTGGATCTCAGCTCACTGCAAGCTCCGCCTCCCGGGTTTACGCCATTCTCCTGCCTCAGCCTCCCGAGTAGCTGGGACTACAGGCGCCCGCCAGGTCGCCCGGCTAGTTTTTTGTATTTTTAGTAGAGACGGGGTTTCACCATGTTAGCCAGGATGGTCTCGATCTCCTGACCTCGTGATCCGCCCGTCTCGGCCTCCCAAAGTGCTGGGATTACAGGCTTGAGCCACCACGCCCGGCCGAAAATTTCATTTTTAACTGAAATCTTTTATTATAAGTATGTGTATTTTTTTCTCTTTTAAGTCATCAAGGTGGTAACAATTATGTCAGTGATTATCAATTATTATAGCTCTATAAATTTGTTTAAAATGGAGTGTTGTTTACATAAAAAATACCAATAATTGAACTCAGAATTACCAAAACAATGTATTTAAAAATATATTATTAAACAAATGTAAGTTAAAGAGACCATCAGCAAATCACTATAAATTTCACAGAGTAATGTAACATCTCATAGAGCAGCTGTCTTGATCATAGCTACCTAGAACAATATCAGCAGTTTCTACTAAACAACAATCACTTATGTCTGAACTTAGTAATTGATTTGCTAATGATACTCTTCAAGTCTGTTAGACCTTATGCTGTAGTCTGTCTACAAAGGTCTTCATGTTATTTACACTAATAAAACATTAATCAAGGGCAAAATTTATAGCAGCTACTCTATAAATGAGGTCAAGGCAGGTCAGACTTACATAAGAAGAAGAAAAAAGGTTAGTCTTTGCAGTAAAAAGGAAAATCCTTATTACTATTCTTCCTGCCCCTGAGATTAAGTCTAGTAGTCAAACACTCCAAACTATTTCACAAACACATCTATTCCTATGAAAACTCATTTAACCTCAAGGCACTAAATATTTATAAAATGAAAGCCAAATCCACTGATTTACAAAAATAACCCACTAAAATTTTCCCTTAAAATATATTATACACTGTAAATAAAGAGAGAACGAAAATTTCCAATTTTGCCTCCACTATTTTACTAATGAATCTTAGCTTCCACCACTGTTTATTTCAAACACTTAAAAGATAAAGGCTGAGTGTTCTCTATAGGCTAAGCAGTGAAGTAAAGAAAAGAGTTTCTAACTATGGGAAGCTAAAAAATCTAAACAGAATAAGAAAAGCAAAGGCAAAATGTCAGAGAAAGGGTACTATGAAAATAGTAACAGATGATATAAAAGTAAATTTTTCAAACAACTGTTTCAACAAATCTTCAGAAATAGCAATAGCCAGAGTATTAGCATTTGTGCCAGTACCTTCAAGTCTCAGTTCCCACAGAATAACACAGGTCCAGCAGACACCTGTATGTGCAGTAAAGTGTGTTACAAGAGAGGAACTCTGAGCTTATGGCACTTGAATCTTTTGTGATAGCCAGTAGGTCTGTTGGTCTTTGGCTCAGAGAGAGACATTATTGTACTAGACAGTAAATGATCTTGCTTTGTTCCAAATGGAGACACTATGTCTATATTCCAAAGATGTCTGATATATAAAGATCTTTGAATGATAATGCAAAACAAAGGCATTTCGTATCTCTACTTACAAGGCCAAAAATCTTAAGAGTGATGCCTGGCTTTAAACCCACATCCAAGCCATTAGGATATCCTGTCAGGTCTTATCTTCAAAATAGGTTCACAATCCTACCACTTCTTACCTCCTCTACCGCTAGCAACCTTGTCCCAGTCACCATCATGTTTAATCAGACTTACTACAATAGCCCCCTAATTGATCTCTTTGTTTTTTGTTTTGTTTTGTTTTGTTGTTTGTTTGTTTTTGAGATAGGGTCTCATTCTACTGCCCAGGATGGAGTGAAGTGATGTGAACACAGCTCACTGCAGCTTTGACCTCCTGGGCTCAAGTGATCTTCCTGCCTCACTCTCCCATGTAGCTGGGATCACAGGTGCATGCCACCACACCCAACTAACCCTTTTTATTTTCTGTAGAGACAGGGTCTCACTATGTTGCCCAGGCTGGTCTCGAACTCTCAGGCTCAAGAGATCCTCCCACCTCAGCCTCTCAAAGTGCTGGAAATAGACATAAGCCACTGCTTCTGGCTGATCTCTCCACTTTTATCCTTAAATTCCTACATGCATCAGTCATAGTAATTCTTTGTTCCCCAAAGCAGGGTCTTGCTCTATCTCCCAGGCTACATTGTAGTAGCATGATCACAGCTCATTGCAGCCTCGTCCTCCTAGACCCAAGGGATCCTCCCACCTGACAGCTTTCCAAGTAGCTGGTACTACAGGCACCTGCCTCCGTACCAGGCTAATTGTTTGCATTTTTTGTGGACAGTTTCACCATGTTGTCCAGGCTGGTTTTGAACTCCTGGGCTCTAGCAAGTCACCCACCTCAGCCTCCCAAAGTGCTGGGATTTTTAATCCAGAGTGATCTTTTTAATCCTTAGGGAGACTGTCTTCCTCTTCTTCTCAAAATCGTGCAATGGCTGTCATTTCCCACAGAATAAATTATAAAGCCTCTACACAAAATATTGCCCTATGTTATATCTCTGACCTTACTTCCTATTTCATTCTACTTTAATCACTCTTTTCTTGCTATATTGGCCTCATTCCTCAAATACATTACAGAGGCTCTCACTTGTACACTGGCTGTTCCCTACGCTCTTCCATACATGGCCCTTTGACTCCCTGTGTGCTTCAAGTGCTTGCTTCAATGTTACTTTCTCAATGAGTCCTAATCCTGCCACTCTATTTTAACTACAAACCATACCAACATTTTCTACTTCTTCAAAAATTTCATTCCCCTCATCTGCTCCATATTGTCTTTTCTCATAGTACTGACCATCATTCACATATTATATAACCTATTAATTTTTCTGTTGTTCATAATCAGTCAATGCCTATTGAATATACAATCCACAAAAAAAAAAAAGAATCTTTATCTATTCTGTTTATTGCACTGTATCCTCAGTAGCAATAATAATTCCTGGGACATAGTATATAATAAATGGATGAGGAATTGAAGCTCAAAAACCAAAAGCACTTGCCAAGTATCAAAGCTGAAACCTGAACCCAGGCCTATCTTCAAAGCCAGTGCTCTTAATTATAAGTCTATGTTGCCTCACCTATTAAATGTAACAGTAACATACATAAGTAAGGGTAGTTACATTTAGTAAAGTCTACAATGATCAAAATCACCTCATATAAATTTTTCTTTTAAAAAGCCCAGGAATTACACTTCAATAAACACTAAAAATTATAAAAAATCTGCTCATAGGTGTTTTGCATTAAGCAGAATATTTGTATATTTAATCAACTGCTCCAGTTACCTCTTTTCTGTATATAAACTTCAATATCATCCAATAACTTAGTGTTAAAATCAGCCAAAAGCTATTTTTCAATAACTATACACTTTGAAATGTTTACTAAAAGGAAGAGTAAAGAATTAGTCATTATTTTATTCATTGCCCTATGAATTAGTAATCACTGCTATAAATCATATCAGTTTTTATTGATCATCTACTATTTGCTACACTCTACATGAAAATGTAGCTCTATCTTTCATATAGATCATTGTAGTAACCTTCCTACTGTTGTTCATTTCAATCAGGTCTTCCCTCCTTCAACCTATGCTAAATAATTCTGCCAGTTAATCTTTCCAAGCCCCAAATATCACAATGACTTCTGTTTGAAATCTTCCAAGGTTTCCCACTCTCTTGAGGAATCTAGATGCCCAATTCCAACACCACCTCTCCAACACACACAAACACACACGCACACGAATATCCTATATACCTTCCCACATTACAATGCCTTCAGATATTCTGTTACCTGTGTTTGAAACATTTTTCACACAAACGTCCTCCAATTTTTCCATATCCTCCAATTTTCTAATGTTTACATGACAAATCGTACTGATCCTTGAAATGCCTCTCAAGAATCATGTTTCCTGGTTAAGTTTTAAGCATCCTGTACTTACATATTTCCATCACAGAATTCAGCATTAAGTATTATAATTGCAGGTTACTAGTCTGTGAGCACCTGTAATTATTTCTGACGGAAAGGATTTTAGTAGTATTTAAAATCAAATAAAGTTACGAATACTCTTTTCTCCCTTTTCCATAACATTTATGAGAGATAGAGAGCAAGCTTTGATTCCTACATACAAGTTCAAATAGTTACCAAAGGACTGATAGGGTCAATCTTCCAACAACATCACCCAAAACACTAATCGAACACTGCTGAAACAGTAAGTTTGTTCAGAATACTATCTCAAAGGGGAGTCAGTAGCATCTTTTAATCTATACTCTGGGTCTTCAGTTCCATTAATGCAAAATCAGCTACTACAAATCAGACAAAAAGTGATCCACTAATCATTTCCTCAATTTCTTTTTACCTTTTAATTCTTTCACTCTTTTACATTTGTTTTCTCCCTTTTATCTCTCTTTTCATCTCTGCACTTTCTTCCCTTCTTTTACCCACCACTGAATTTTCATTCCTTGAATTCTTCTGTTTCTGCTCTTTAAGTGGAAAACATACCTACTTATTTCCTCTATCACCTTTCTCATCACATCATATTTCGAAACTTGTTCCCCCTCCCCTTACGGTCAGCCTGTGATATAAGTATCAGTAAGCATGTCTCTAAAGAAAATTATTAAATGGTTAAATATTAACAAATACATAATGATTGATATATGAGAGCTCCATTACATTACTGACTGAACAAATAGTAAATAGAACCCAAAAATATCAATGCCTATGGGAAAAACACAAGATTTTAAAGAAAAATACAAAATGAATTAAAATAAAATAGATTACCTTCCTTCATTGACAAGTTCGATAAAAGCAAGGCCTGCGTTCTTCTGAATAGAATTTTGCCACTCCTATAAAAAAAAAAAGCAAAAATAGCTGAAGAAATGTCACTCAGTAGGTTCTTTTAAAACAATAATAATGAAAAAATCACCCATATCAATTTCATACCTAACTCTTAAAAGTTATTTTAAACCATATGAATAGGTGATATTGACACTAAACAAGCTAGCAACAATTTGATTCTATATAAATTAAACAAGCCTATCTATATTTATCTTGCCCTTTTCATTCTATAACACAATATACTAATTTATCTGAAATAGCTGGGATTTGGGAAAGAAGGTAACAAAGAAAACCAAGGACAAATAGATATTTTTGTTTTGGCTTTGTTTTTTGATTTTTTAAAAATATGTATTATCCAAACTGAAGAGAAGAAACAATTAAATAGTTCAATAACCGTAATACAAACAGCATAGTTTACCATAAAAATTGACGTCTAGTAATTGAAAATGAGATGAGAAAAATCAGTGAATTGAGCTAAACCAGTTTTGAGTTAGAAAACTATAATTCATTACTCTATGAATTAGTAATATCTGGTATAAATCTACTAACTATATTCTTGATCCATTTGAAATGTATCCATTAAATTTTATCCACTAAAAAGCAATCCATTAAAAAGCCTAGGAATGAAATCAATCAATAGAGTGTGTACAAATGAATATTTTAATCCTTATAATAAAATACATATATAATAAGCATTAATACAATAAGAAAAGGCCTACATGAATTGAAATATACCTAGATTTGAAAAATGTTAGTAAATGCACTTGTGTATGTGTGCATCTGTGTGCGTGTGTCTGTGTGCCTACATAAACACACACACAGAGATTTGTTTTTAAAGAACTAGAGGCCGGGCGCGGTGGCTCAAGCCTGTAATCCCAGCACTTTGGGAGGCCGAGACGGGCGGATCACGAGGTCAGGAGATCGAGACCATCCTGGCTAACACGTTGAAACCCCATCTCTACTAAAAATACAAAAAATTAGCCAGGCGAGGTGGCGGGCGCCTGTGGTCCCAGCTACTCGGGAGGCTGAGGCAGGAGAATGGCATGAACCTGGGAGGCGGAGCTTGCAGTGAGCTGAGATCCGGCCACTGCACTCCAGCCCAGGCGACAAAGCAAGACTCCGTCTCAAAAAAAAAAAAAAAGAACTAGAAATACATATATAAGCTTCCTATTTCTTAATATTTAAGGAACTCTTTGTATTCTAACTACGTAATATCTCTCAACTGATCTTTCTTTGTTCTTTCATAAAACCCAAATCAAAAGGCCATGTCTGGCTACTTATCACTGCTCACCAGAAACCATATTCATATTTTCTGAGTGCAATAACTTTAAGACTTTCAAATTCCAGGCAATTTCACCCTAATGGCTATTCTGTTCCACTCCAAATTCTTTTCTTTTTCAGTCTCATCCTTTCTCTTCTACTTTCTCTTTTCTATGTCCACTTTTGTACTAACTCCCTTTGTGTTTTGAAAAACTCAAGGTGGTTCTTGAGACTAAAACAATCACACGACATGATTTGTCAAAGAATTATATTTTATGAATAGTGTTAGCATAACTGTGCTAAGAGAACATATACAGTAGAATAAAAATTAAATAGAAAATCAGTAAGACATTGGAGGATAGTCACTGTCTAGAACCAGCAGAGAAGAAAAGGTAATGTATTCTTGAGGAATGAACAAGAAACAAAGTCATAAAATCCATGTTCTTATTGTGATACTAACAAAATATATCCTTAGGCAGATCATGCTACATCTGCAGGTCTTAGATATTCTCTTTTAAAAGTTTATTCTAGGTATAATTTTTATTACTCTAAAATGTACTAACATTTAGAAATTCATGACTTGTAATTGTACAATACATACTCTCTGAAAATTCATACTGAATTCATATTTTACTGAAACTGTAAAACAGATATTAATTTTTTCCAATGAGAAAAACAAACCTATATAAAACAGAAATATGAATCTAATTTAAAACCATTTACTTTCCATCAAAATAAAATGAAGACAAGTTGTCCAAAGGGAAGCAATCAAATTCCACAAGACGATTTTCTTGAGAGAAGGGCAAGTGCCACAACTTCCTCTCTTTTCAAAAGGTAGGAGAATGATTGAAAAAAGCAGAAACCTCCAATTTTTTTTTTTATTTTGGTACAGAGGGTCCCACACCTAACTTCCCAAGCACAGCACAGAGAGATAATAAGACTCAAAGGCTTACCCTAAATCTAGTAATGCACAAGAACAGTAGAACAGAAACAAATTTAAAGACAGATAGACCTCAACTAGGAAGATTCAAAAAATTATCACAGAAGGATGCAGAAGCAGCTTAGGATTTAAGAAGATGAAGAGAACGTAACTGTGACCCTTGTGGACAGGCAGCAAGTGATCAGCAAGAAGTATGATGCCTCAAGAGATGCCACAGCCAAACAACACAAGCATGAGTTCACTCCTCAGCTCTTATACCTAACATAACATTCTTGGAAACCCAACTAGAAATTTAACATAATACAAGAATAGGAGGGAAGGTGGGACCTCAAGTTGAGGGAGTTTTCATTTACATCATTTAACTTACAGAAAATTTCAAAATACAAACCTAAAGAAGAAAATGAAAAAAAAAAAAATGCTTTTCTTGCTAGAAAAAAAGAAGCCAGTAATTACAAAGGAACTAAAATTCTATACATAAATCTTTAGTCATTTTACTTTTATAAGTATCCACTGTCAGGAAATAAGTCAAGAATGTCCCCTTTCACCACTATCTTTCAACATCATTCTGGAAGTCTTGGCTAATGCAGTAAGACAAAAAAAGGATAAAAATTGAGAAAGAAGAAATAAAACTGTCTTTGTTGATGACACAATCATCGATATAGAAAATCTTAAATAATCTACAAAAAAATCCTGGAATAAGCAATAAATAGCAAGGTTGCAGCATACAAGGTTAATATACAAAGTAAACCACTTTCCTATGTATCAGTAATAACAAGTCACAGACTGGGATAAAATCATTTGTAATTGACATCCGATAAAGAATTGTTCTGCAAAATATACAAAGAACTCCTAAGAGTCAACAAAAACGGCAAGATGGCCGAATAGGAACAGCTCCAGTCTCCAAATCCCAGCGCGAGCGACACAGAAGACCAGTGATTTCTGCATTTTCAACTGAGGTACTGGGGTCATCTCACTAGGGAGTGCCGGACAATCAGTGCTGGTCAGCTGCTGCAGCCTGACCAGCGAGAGCTGAAGCAGGGTGAGGCATTGCCTCACCTGGGAAGCACAAGGGGGAAGGGAATCCCTTTTCCTAGCCAGGGGAACTGAGACACACAACACCTGGAAAATCAGGTAACTCTCACCCCAATACTGCGCTTTAAGCAAACGGGCACACCAGGAGATTATATCCCACACCTGGCCGGGAAGGTCCCACTGCCACGGAGCGTCCCTCATTGCTAGCACAGCAGTCTGCGATCTAACCGCAAGGCAGCAGCGAGGCTGGGGAAGGGGCGCCCGCCATTGCTGAGGCTTAAGAAGGTAAACAAAGCCGCTGGGAAGCTCAAACTGGGTGGAGCTCACAGCAGCTCAAGGAAACCTGCCTGTATCTGTAGACTCCACCTCTGGGGACAGGGCACAGCTAAACAACAACAACAAAAAAAGCAGCAGAAACCTCTGCAGACGCAAACGACTCTGTCTGACAGCTTTGAAGAGAGCAGTGGATGTCCCAACACGGAGGGTGAGAACTGAGAAGGGACATACCAGAATCTCTGGGACACATTTAAAGCAGTGTGTAGAGGGAAATTTATAGCACTAAATGCACACAAGAGAAAGCTGGAAAGATCTAAAATTGACACTCTAACATCACAATTAAAAGAACTAGAGAGGCAAGAGCAAACACATTCAAAAGCTAGCAGAAGGCAAGAAATAACTAAGATCAGAGCAGAACTGAAGGAGATAGAGACACAAAAAACCCTCCAAAAAATCAATGAATCCAGGAGTTGGTTTTTTGAAAAGATCAACAAAATTGATAGACCGCTAGCAAGACTAATAAAGAAGAAAAGAGAGAAGAATCAAATAGACACAATAAAAAATGATAAAGGGGATATCACCACCGACCCCACAGAAATACAAACTACCATCAGAGAATATTATAAACACCGCTATGCAAATAAACTAGAAAATCTAAAAGAAATGGATAATTTCCTGGACACTTACACTCATCCAAGACTAAACCAGGAAGAAGTTGAATCCCTAAATAGACCAATAGCAGGCTCTGAAATTGAGGCAATAATTAATAGCCTACCAACCAAAAAAAGTCCAGGACCAGATGGATTCACAGCTGAATTCTACCAGAGGTACAAGGAGGAGCTGGTACCATTCCTTCTGAAACTATTCCAATCAATTGTAAAAGAGGGAATCCTCCCTAACTCATTTTATGAGGCCAACATCATCCTGATACCAAAGCCTGGCAGAGACACAACAAAAAAAAGAGAATTTCAGACCAATATCCCTGATGAACATCGATGCAAAAATCCTCAATAAAATACTGGCAAACCGGATTCAGCAGCACATCAAAAAGCTTATCCACCATGATCAAGTGGGCTTCATCCCTGGGATGCAAGGCTGGTTCAACATTCGCAAATCAATAAACGTAATCCAGCATATAAACAGAACCAAAGACAAGAACCACATGATTATCTCAATAGATGCAGAAAAGGCTTTTGACAAAATTCAACAGCCCTTCATGCTAAAAACGCTCAATAAATTCGGTATTCATGGAACGTACCTCAAAATAATAAGAACTATTTATGACAAACCCACAGCCAATATCATACTGAATGGGCAAAAACTGGAAAAATTCCCTTTGAAATCTGGCACAAGACAGGGATGCCCTCTCTCACCGCTCCTATTCAACATAGTGTTGGAAGTTCTGGCTAGGGCAATCAGGCAACAGAAACAAATAAAGGGTATTCAGTTAGGAAAAGAAGAAGTCAAATTGTCCTTGTTTGCAGATGACATGATTGTATATTTAGAAAACCCCATTGTCTCAGCCCAAAATCTCCTTAAGCTGATAAGCAACTTCAGCAAAGTCTCAGGATACAAAATTAATGTGCAAAAATCACAAGCATTCTTATACACCAGTAACAGACAAAGAGAGAGCCAAATCAGGAATGAACTTCCATTCACAATTGCTTCAAAGAGAATAAAATACCTAGGAATCCAACTTACAAGGGATGTAAAGGACCTCTTCAAGGAGAACTACAAACCACTGCTCAGTGAAATCAAAGAGGACACAAACAAATGGAAGAATATACCATGCTCACGGATAGGAAGAATCAGTATCATGAAAATGGCCATACTGCCCAAGGTTATTTATAGATTCAATGCCATCCCCATCAAGCTACCAATGAGTTTCTTCACAGAATTGGAAAAAACTGCTTTAAAGTTCATATGGAACCAAAAAAGAGCCCACATTGCCAAGACAATCCTAAGTCAAAAGAACAAAGCTGGAGGCATCACGCTACCTGACTTCAAACTATACTACAAGGCTACAGTAACCAAAACAGCATGGTACTGGTACCAAAACAGAGATATAGACCAATGGAACAGAACAGAGTCCTCAGAAATAATACCACACATCTACAGCCATCTGATCTTTGACAAACCTGAGAGAAACAAGAAATGGGGAAAGGATTCCCTACTTAATAAATGGTGCTGGGAAAATTGGCTAGCCATAAGTAGAAAGCTGAAACTGGATCCTTTCCTTACTCCTTATACGAAAATTAATTCAAGATGGATTCGAGACTTAAATGTTAGACCTAATACCATAAAAACCCTAGAAGAAAATCTAGGTAGTACCATTCAGGACATAGGCATGGGCAAGGACTTCATGTCTAAAACACCAAAAGCAACGGCAGCAAAAGCCAAAATTGACAAATGGGATCTAATTAAACTAAAGAGCTTCTGCACAGCAAAAGAAACTACCATCAGAGTGAACAGGCAACCTACAGAATGGGAGAAAATTTTTGCAATCTACTCATCTGACAAAGGGCTGATATCCAGAACCTACAAAGAACTCAAACAAATTTACAAGAAAAAAACAACCCCATCAAAAAGTGGGCAAAGGATATGAACAGACATTTCTCAAAAGAAGACATTCATAAAGCCAACAGACACATGAAAAAATGCTCATCATCACTTGCCATCAGAGAAATGCAAATCAAAACCACAATGAGATACCATCTCACACCAGTTAGAATGGCAATCATTAAAATGTCAGGAAACAACAGGTGCTGGAGAGGATGTGGAGAAATAGGAACACTTTTACACTGTTGGTGGGATTGTAAACTAGTTCAACCATTATGGAAAAGAGTAATGCAATTCCTCAAGGATCTAGAACTAGATGTACCATATGACCCAGCCATCCCACTACTGGGTATATACCCAGAGGATTATAAATCATGCTGCTATAAAGACACATGCACACGTATGTTTATTGTGGCACTATTCACAATAGCAAAGACTTGGAATCAACCCAAATGTCCATCTGTGACAGACTGGATTAAGAAAATGTGGCACATACACACCATGGAATACTATGCAGCCATAAAAAAGGATGAGTTTGCATCCTTTGTAGGGACATGGATGCAGCTGGAAACCATCATTCTTAGCAAACTATCACAAGAACAGAAAACCAAACACCGCATGTTCTCACTCATAGGTGGGAACTGAACAATGAGATCACTTGGACTCGGGAAGGGGAACATCACACCCTGGGGCCTATCATGGGGAGGGGGAGGGAGGAGGGATTGCATTGGGAGTTATACCTAATATAAATGACGAATTGTTGGGTGCTGACGAGTTGATGGGTGCAGCACACCATCATGGCACAAGTATACATATGTAACAAACCTGCACGTTATGCACATGTACCCTAGAACTTAAAGTATAATAATAATAATAACAATAATAATAAAGGTTGCATCTAAAAAAAAAATGTATGAACATAAAGGAAAAGACTGAAAATTGCACTGATAAATTTGAGTTTAAAAAAAAAAGTCAACAAAAACAAACAATAACATTAAACAATGGGTCAAAGACTTTGACACTTTGACACCAAGGAAGATATACAAATGGCAAATAAGCATATGAAAGATTCTCCACTTGTCATCGGGGAAAGGAGTAGATACCATTAGACACCTGTTAGAATGGCCAAAATCCAGTACACTGACATCACCTAATGCAAGGATGTGGTACAAGAATAAATGAAATCTCAGTCTTTGCTGGTGGGAATCCAAAATAATACAGTCTCATTGAAAAACAGTTTGGTGGTTCCTAACAAAACTAAACCTACTCTTACCATAAGATCCAGCAATTTCACTTTTTAGTGTTTAACCAAGGGAGTTGAAAACTTATGACCACTTAGAAATTTGTACATGGAGATTTATAGCAGCTTTATTCATAAATGCCAAAACTTAGAAGCAAACAAAATGTCATTCAGAAGGTGAATGGATAAATAAATTGTGGTACAACCAGACAATGGAATATTATTCAGTGCTTAAAAAAAAAAAGAGCTTTCAAGCCATGAAAGGACATTACTAAGAGAAAGAAACTAATATGAGAAAGTTACATACTGTATGATTCCTACTATATGACATTTTGGAAAAGGCAAAACTATGGAGAAATGTAAAAAAGATCCGTGTTTACAGGGGTTACTGGGAATGGAGGGGAGCACAAAGGATTTTTAGGGCAGTAAAACTACTTTGTATGAAACTATGATGATGAAGACACACCATTATGCATTTGTCTACACTCACAGAATGCAGACCACCACAGTGAACCCTAATGTAAACTATGGACTTTGAATGATAATATGTCAATGTAGTTTCATTGATTATAACACACACACCAGTCTGGTGAAGAATGTTGACAAGAGAGAAGGCTATGTGTGTGTAGGGGAAAGAGGAACGTGGGAAATCTCTAACTTTTGCTCAATTTTGCTGTGAACCTAAAACTGCTCTAAAAAGTAGTCTTTTAAAAATTAGTAATAAAAAAGTATTTACTAGTACTATTTTTCTCAAATCCATTTGGTCTGATCCAAAATTGCAATGGGAAAGGATTTTTGTTAAAACTCAAAACTACACACGGATGAAATAGGTAACAGCAGAAAGACTCATACATTAAGTAGGCAGGTAAAGGGTAAACATCATTTAGATTTTCTTTTCATCATATACAGAAACTTTCACTTACATTGTCAAATCAGAAATGGTGCCATTTAGATTTCACAAAGATTTTACGTAGTATTATTGAGGTTAGACTGAAAACAAGTTAAAGTTAGTATAACTATCAAAACTTAACCACACTAAAAATTTAGAACCTAAACTTATCTTGGTATGTCACATGAAATATTTATTTTCAATTAAAAACAAATTAGGGCCGGGCGCGGTGGCTCAAGCCTGTAATCCCAGCACTTTGGGAGGCCAAGACGGGCGGATCACGAGGTCAGGAGATCGAGGTCATCCTGGCTAACACGGTGAAACCCCGTCTCTACAAAAAAAATACAAAAAACTAGCCGGGCGAGGTGGCGGGCGCCTGTAGTCCCAGCTACTCAGGAGGCTGAGCCAGGAGAATGGCGTAAACTCGGGAGGCGGAGCTTGCAGTGAGCTGAGATCCGGCCACTGCACTCTAGCCCGGGCGACAGAGCAAGACTCCGTCTCAAAAAAAAAAAAAAAAAAAAAAAAAAAAATTAGATATGAAGGTACATATATAATTGAAGAAGTTCAGTGTTTTATGGAGGCTCGCAAACTCAAATTTATTACTAGTAATATATTATGCTTCTGGTTTTCTTGAGGATCATCTATAAGCCCATATTTGTTAACCTTCAGCAATTATTACATAATAGCCTGAAATAAAATGTTCTCATTAATTTTTAAAAATTGGCTAAAATTAGGAATAAAATGAAAATACAAATCTTACACTTCTGGTTATTGTTAAAAATTATCACAAATCTCAGGAATATCTTTATGTTTTCATTTCTCTATAATACAGTCCTAATTACTAATTATTACCATTTAATAAAATACCAAATGCCAGATATACAAATGCATACTAAAAAGAATAACCTACATAAAAAGAATCTGAAGCCCATGAGAATATTTTTTCAATTTGTTTATAATCCAGGTGTTAGTCAAAGCCAACCAGTTTTCTCCATAATAAAACATTCTCTATAGTAATTTACAGAAGTTGCCAAAACTAAAAAGAATATTCATGAACTATGCTATCCTAAACCATTTTTCTCCACTTCAGAAACAATCATCAAGGAAGGTGTTAGTCTAAACAATTTCATAAACCACAGTTCAATATAACCCTTAGTGAGTTTTAATAGTTAAAAGAAAAGCTTAATGGTCATCATCTTTCATGATCATTTCAATATTTCATCACAGTACTTACAATTATATAGTGATGCAAAATGCATAGTACATTTAAAGGTCTTGGTTATCCTTTTCCCAGAGGTGCTGATGAAAAACACGTTAAAAGCCTCAAATCCAACCACTAATGCAACTAAGTAATTTCAAAACACATTTCAGCACTTTGGAGAGGAAGAACTCAAAACAAAACAACAGAGTCAATAATTTCATACCTGTTCCTAAGCTGTATTTAATTGACTATCACTTCCTAAGGCCGTAATTGTTGACTTGTCAATTTTTACTAAAATACACTCTTAGCTTACTGATGCTTTTAAGTCACACAACAAAAACAATGAAGATAATACATATTAGTGAAATCTACTACATAGATCTCCACCAAATGTCAAAACTGTATTCTTGGTGGTAAAAGCTAGTTAGGGGGACAAAAGACTTCATTAACCTAACATTGTCTATTCTTCCCTATCCTCAACAAATAAATATAGAGAAAAAGATAGCAATTAATGTGCTATGCATTCATTTAAATTATTGTAATAAAATTCTCATTTCTTTAGACATGATCCTGAGTTTTCTATAAATTCAATAATCTCCTAGAACATATTTTAGTAACAAACACACTAAATAAATTTATCTCGATTTTAAAAGTAATTCCCAAATATTAGTATGTTCTAAAGCAGAAAAAATCAGGTCACAGATTTAAAAGATTACATATAATCTACACTGCTATCATTTTACTTTGTCAAGCAATTAATTCTGAATAATGTTAAATGCAGTAGCAATTGATTCTGGCAGGCAGATCTTTAACATAACTTTTAGTATCAAAAAAAATTTTTTGGCCAGGCATGGTAGCTCACGCCTGTAATCCCAGCACTTTGGGAAGCCAAGGTGGGCGGACCACGAGGTCAGGAGTTCAAGACAAACCTGGCACACATGGTGAAACCCCATCTCTACTTAAAAACACAAAAATTAGCTGGGCGCGGTGGTGCACGCCTGTAATCACAGCTACTCAGGAGGCTGAGGCATAAGAATCACTTGAACCTGGGAGGCAGAGGTTGCAGTGAGCCAAGATAACACCACTGCACTACAGTCTGGGCAACAGAACGAGACTCTGTCTCAAAAAAAAATTTTTTTTCTTTTAAGAAAGGTAGATAATGAGTGACTTCAGGTTAAACATAGTAAATGTGAAAATAAAGAGGAAGCAACAGTATATGAGATACATCAAGAAATTTATTTTACAACCTGGAAACACGAGTTAGTAGTAATAAACGCGTTTAGAGAACCAAAGAAAACAAACCTCTACACAACAAAGTAGAAGAATCAACATGAGAAAGGAAATCAATGCTTGTCACAAAACTCCAGAAAAGCTAGGAATTGAAGGCACTGAGTACATACGAAGGTGGCTGAGGCTAAGAGCTGTAAGTTGGTATAAAAAAAAAGTTAGAATCCCAAATCTTCTTCCTATGCCGTGTAGCCATCCTACCATAGTAAACATTGGAAGATAATTTTCCAGAAAAGTTATAATTAAGGAAATTATTTTAAAAAGCTATAATGAAAAAGACAAGATAAATCGAAAGTATACATACTGGACTATGACACTCTGAGTGATATCTGAAAACTTTTCTGAGAAAACTGAGAAGCTAGAATAAAAGGTAAGGCTCTACGAATGACAAAGGGAACTCATGCATCACTGGTGGACAACTCATACCTAGACATACAGATTTTCTCTGCAAATTGCCAAAATTAACTAGACATTTGAGGAAACCCTCTTCTGTGATGACAGACACCAAAGCAAACAAGCAGGGGAGAAAAAAAAAACTCACAGAAAACAGACAATATTGTTAAGAGGATGAAGAAAAGAAAATTAAAGTACAATTAAATATCATAGGAAAATTTTTTTTAATTTCATCTAAAATAACAAGATAGAGATTTTGTTTTATCAAGCGCTATCTCTTTTTTTTTTCTTTTCTTTTTTCTGAGACAGAATCTCACTCTGTCACCCAGGCTGGAGTGCAGAGGCGCGATCTCGGCACACTGCAACCTCTGCCTCCGGGTTCAAGCGATTCTCCTGCCTCAGCTTCCCAAGTAGCTGGGACTACAGGTGGGCATCACCATGCCCAGCTAATTTTTTTATTATAATTATTTTTAGTAGAGATGGGTTTTCACCGTGCTGGGCAGGCTGGTCTCTAACTGCTGACCTCAGGTGATTCACCCGCCTCGGCCTCCCAAACTGCTGGGATTACAGGAGTGAGCCACCACGCCCGGCATATCAAATGCTATTTCTATGCCCTGTTATCAATCAGGATTCTTCAGAGAAACAGAATGAATGCGGGGGCGGGGGGGGTGGGGGAGAGAGAGAGAGAGAGAGAGAGAAAGAAGAGAAGAGAAGAGAAGAGAAGAGAAGAGAAGAGAAGAGAAGAGAAGAGAAGAGAAGAGAAGAGAAGAGAAGAGAAGAGAAGAGAAGAGAAGAAGAAGAAGAGAAGAGATTTATTACAAGGAATTGACTCACACAATTACATTGGCTAACAAGTGCCAATATCTACAGGATAAGTCAGCAAGACCAACGGCACAGTGTGAAGGCCAGCAGCCTCTAGACCCAGGAAGAGACAAATTTGAATCCAAAAGTGAGAAAAAGTCAAAGTCATAGTTAGAAGCAGTTAGGAAGAAGAAATTCTCTCTATTGGGGGAAAGAGTCAGCCTTTTTGTTTTATTCAGGCATTCAGCTGATCGGATAATGCCCAACACTAACAGGGAGGGCAATCTTTTTTACTTAGTCTACCAATTTAAACATTAATTTCATCCACAAAAGACTCTCACAGATATACCCAGAATAACATTTAACCAAATGTCTAAACAGCCTGTGACCCAAATGACACACAAATTAACTATCACAAGTCCACTCCTTGTCAACTTGGCACTCATATATATCTACTTAAACCATACTTCATCATCAAATGAAGATTAATAACAAGGTCATAATTCCACCTCACATGATACAACTATTCTGCATACAACCAAAACCATTCTAAACCTGTGACAGTCAATTTTATGTGTCAACTTGACTGGACTAACAAATGCCCAGGGAACTGATAAAACATGATTTCTGGTTGTGTCTGTGAGGTTGTTCCACAACAGATGAGCATCTGAAGTGGTAAAGAAGATCTAACTTCACCAGTGTGAGTGAGCATTAATCACCCAATTTGTTGAGGGCCCGAATAAAACGAAACGGCAGAGGAAGTAGGAGTTCACCTGCTTCTGTTGGGAAAGACATCCTCTTCACTTGCCCTCACATTAGCACTCCAGGTTCTCAGGACTTCAGACTCAGGCTGGGACTGAACACCACTGGTTTTCCTGGGCCTTTAAGTTTTAGACAGCAGATCATGAGACCTCTCAGCCTCCATAATTGCATGAGCCAATCCCTCATAATAAATCTCTTTGTCTAAATCTATATATATTCTATTGGTTCTATTTATCTGGAGAACCCTAATATAAACCCATTCCCCACCTTAGGTGATATATACACTTCCCCCAATATCCCATAATTTACATATTTACATACTATGATGTACAGTTAACAATACTTAAATACTATGATGTTGATACTATAAATTCAATACATCTTAAGTTTCATGGTGAGGGATTAAGAAGAAAGAAAACAAAGATTTTATATATATATAAAATATATGTATATATACACATATATATACACACACACACAAACACATATATACACACAAAATAAGGAAATGTAACAATTACATTTCTTGTTTTGTAAATGGTCACGTGATCACAGTTGGTATCTACAACTACCTTTTTTTCACTGCCTATTCTATATTCCCTTTGTCTTCAGCAAGCACCTCAGCTGATCCTGGTACTGTACCTAATAGGGTGACTCAAAGCTTCATTCCTGAAGGGTATGGGCTGCTTTAGTAGTCCTACCTGGATTGTATTACCAGCGTTCCTCAACTTAATCACACAGTATGGTGATACTAAGATAAGCACTGAGGAACTTCTTGTACTACACACATATTCTTCCTTACTTTTATTGTGGTATAGTTCAATTTCCCCACAGTAGTCAGGATCAATCACTACTCTTAGCATGATAACTCCATTTTTGCCTGAGGATTCAGAGGCACGAGGAGCCCAAAGTGGCTGGGAAGCAATCTTAACTTCCAGTTCAATGGAATCATTGTTGTGCCTCCTGGTGGAAGCACTTCTCCCTTTGGAATGAAGACCTCTAGGCCAGCAAAGTGTAAGATCACAGGAACAGGAAGCAAAAATTTTGCTATTGGGTCACTAGAGGTAATAACAAGTGGTATCACTCCCATTTCCACCTGTTGATTCCTGAACCAGTGAATCCTACCTATGGGGAGAAACAGCACCATATACTGGATGCTGATTCAGTACACATATATCCTGGTAAAACCTTGTCCCAACCATAGAAGGTATTGCCACCTACATTCAGTTCTATCAAGCCAGCTGCTTGAGGATGGTGGGGAACATAGCAAGGCCAGTGAATTCCACCAGCATTCATTTGCTGTGAAATAGATTTCTTAATCAGAAGCAATGCTAAGCAATACAATGAAGGCTGACAAAGCATTCTGTGAATCCACAGATGGTAGTTTGGGCAGAAGTACGGCATGCAGGGAAAACAAATCTGTATTCAGAGTGAGTGTCTATTCTAATAAGAACAAAATGCTGCTCTTTCTATGATGGAAGGGGTCAAATGTAATCAACTTGCTACCAGGTAACAGGTTGATCATCCTAGGGAATGGTGCCTTATCAGGGACTTACTGTTGGTCTCCACTGCCAGCAGATTTGACACTCAGCAGTAGCCACAGCCAGGTTGGCTTGCTGAGTGGAAGTTCAGGTTACTGAGCCCTTGGATAACATTCATCCCTGCCACCATGACCACCTTGTTCATGAGCTCACTGGGCACTGATGGGTGGCTGGGGAAAGTGGCTGACTGGTATCCACAGAACAGGTCTTCCCAGCCACTTTATTATTAAAATTAGCCTCTGTTGAAGTCACCCTTCAGTAAGCATTCATACAGGACACAAATACACAGTATTCACATTTTTCTCCCATTCACAGACATCTATACACATAACTCTTCCCCCAAATTTTTTGGTCAACAATTTTCTACTCATGTCCCTTCCAAGTCTCTGACCATCCAGACAAACCAATGGCTATAGCCCATGAATTAATAAATAATCACATTTATCCTTCCGAAAAAAGTAAACAATCAGGTACACTCCTCAAAGTTCTGTCCACTGAGAAGGTTCTCCTTCACTATAGTCCATCAGAGATGTCCCAGAAAGGGGCTGTAGTGCTGCAGCTGTTCACTTTCGGGTGGTGCCTGCATATTGTCAGAACAATCTATACACCAGGCCCAAGTCTTCTCCTCTGGCAACTGATCACAGCACTCACCAGGCTGGCCAAGAGAAGGCAGTGTAGCAGAACTGAGGACCACTGGATATTTAGGCCACTTCATGCAACTTTCTTGTGTTTTCAAGCATTGCTTGGGCCTGATCACATGTGTCACTTCGATTTGACAACAGAGTGCTTCTGTGCATGCACAACTTGATGGCTTAGTGGGACAGATAACATTCAGTTCATAATAAGCAGCTCAGTCACTTGCTAACTTGGTGGCCCAGGGTTAACTGTTCAGTCTCTACGAAAACTTAGTGACAGACCAAGAGTTGTTTCTTAAAAGGAGAATATTTGTCTGGGAAGGATGGCAGGGTCTTGCTCCAAAATCCTATGGGTTTGCATTGCAATTTACCTAAAGGGCCTGCTAAAGACTCCAAACAGCATCCCCATCTGTCACTGAAACTTCAAGCACCATTAGATCTCCTGGAGTCTATGGCTTGCACAGCAGCCTAAACCTATTACAGAGCCTTCTCTTGTTCTGAGTTCTACTCAGAACTATCAGCTTTTCAGGCAACTCGGAAAATGGGAGAGTAACATACCCAAATGAGGAATATGTTGCCTCTAAAATCCATAGAGTCTACAGCCATACCACCCTGAAAATGCTCAATCTTGTCTAAAATCCGTGAACAGTCACTAGCGTGTACCTTTCAGTTGTAGGAGGGGCCAGATACAACTTATTTTTCACCTAAGAAGGGATTATCTTGACATGTTCCACAATACTGGAACCCTAGAAATTTCACTGAGGTGAATTTAGCTTCCAACTTCTGACATGCAAATACCTTACCAAAAATACCTTCTTGCTAAGTGGAACCAGCATAATGTCATCAATGTAATGGACCACTGTGATTTCTCTGTGAAAGTGAAAAGTGATAAAGATCCATGCAAACTATATTATGACATACAGCTAGAAAGCCAGATACTCCTAATATCAGGCAGTTAAGGGACACTGCTAGTCTTGCTAGATGAAAGAAAACTGCTTCTGGTGGTCCTTATTGACAAGTGTTGTTCTAGCCAACACTTATTACCCGTTTTTTGATTATACTCAACCACATGAGGTAAAGTAGTATCTCATTGTGGTTTTGATTTGCATTTCCCTGATGACTAATGATGCTGAGCATCTTCTCACATGGTTATGCTTATAATAATCCACTGTCATTCTCAAAGATTCATGTGTCTTCTGCATAGGCCAAATAGGCAAGTGAGATGAATACAGGCTGGAAATTACCACACCTGTGTCAAATCCTTGATGGAGGAAAATCCTTCCAGAAATACAGTATTGCTTTTGGCTTACAATTTTCTTAGGTAGAGGCAGTTCCAGCGGCTTCCACCTGGGGCCTTTCCCATCATAATAACCCTCACTCCATAGGTCAGGAAACCAATGTGGAGACACTGCCAGTTTCTGAGTATGTCTATTCCAACTATGCATTCCAGAATTTGGGAAATAATGACAAGATGAATTTGAAGGCTCACTAGGCCTATTGTGAGATAGAGCTGACCTAAAACTCTACTGATCATCTGGCCCCCATAAGCTCCCTGATATTTTAGGTCTCTTGGAATCATTGTCAGTTCAGAGCCAATGTCCAGTAATCTGATTATTTCATTTTCCCCAAGTGAACAGTAATCCTGGTAAAAGGTCATAGGTCCCTTTGGGGAAGAGTGAGGAAAAGATTAACAGTATAAATTTTGGTGGCATACCAGTGTATAGAGCACCTGTGACATAACATAGACATCCTTTCTATCTTAGAAAAAGATTCCATTTTATATTTCATGGAGCATTTTGCCAACAAGGATGTTTTGTTTAATTAAAAAAACAAAAATCAAAACCTAAAAATTGCATCCAACCAGATGAGGACACAAACACATTCTTCCACTATCAGTTCTGACCAGAGTACTCTGTGACTATGAAAGATTAGGCCCTCAGCATCTTGCAGTCACTTGTGATAAGAATTTGGCCTCTGTCGACAAAGGATCTACCACCTCAAAGACTTTTCTTTGCAAGACTGACTGACCACCCAACCGAGACCAGGACTCCTTTTGTCTTCTTCGCTCCCCAGGGACTGGTTTATTAACCCTTTCTCCTATCTCTTTTCCCTCTTGATGTTAAATGTTACTTTGTTGTAGAATGTTTAACTTATAATATTTATATACTGATTAAATATACCATTATGTATGGTATGCAATACTGACTGACTTGTAGAGTGGCTTGAGCCTGTGTGCCCACAGCTCTGACTACTGAGCGAATGGGAAGTATAAAGAGAATTGTCTCATTGAGAAATCCATGTAGCTTGTGGCTTCTGTGATTAAAATGCATCAATAAAAGTCTGACATTATGAAAAGACACATGTATGTGTGGACCTGGTTACTTCTAACCTTGCACTGGTCATGAGAAAATGAGTCCTTCTTCAAGGGGACCCAGCTTCCCCTCCCTTCACAAAGTTCTGGTCCTATAAATTGGCTCCAGTTGGGACACTGATTGAGGGGCCATGACTCACTGCTTTTATGATTAAAGTTAGGTATTTGTTCACTTGATCTAGAATTTCTCTGCGTATACAGGTAAAATAAAAAATTAAACGGCATACTATCTACTTCTCCCCTACATATACCATGATCAATTCACCAATGTCATAGATCTGCTCCAGTCTAATCAGCATCATAGTTCTGCTTGCAGCTTTGACTCTGCTGTCCATTATGGTAACCACATTAAACTTGCCTTTGGTGACTGAATGCCACCAACTGGCTCCCGCCACCTCAGGATCCAATTACTCCCCCACTGCATTCAGGTTTTCCAATTGACTGGCTGTAGTTCCTACCAAAAGGTCTGATCTACAAAGAAGGGTAGTTCCAGAGCTCTTCAAGAAAGCTGAGGCTCCCTTTACAAATTTTTTTCTCACCATACATGGAAGTGTAGCTTCAAGACCCTCCAGAGTGTGTAAGTAGGTCTTACATTATAAATCTACTCTAACGTTCCAATCTCCCCGAATTATTTTATTTGAGACAAAGCTTTACTACATCCCCAGTGCTAGAACAGTGACCAGTACATATGAATTAGTGATCCATAAATGTTGAATCAACATACATTTCTAAAAGGAAGTCTGCAATGGAACAAACACACACATATACATATACATACACACACACACACACACACACACACATACACAGTGACTACAGCATGAGAGAGGAAAGAGGGAAACACTAGGCTGATTATAAAAGAAGTCTCTGACATAAAAGCTTCCTATAGATCTAAAGGACAACCAGTCTAGATTGGAACAGGAAAAAGGGGACTCCTGGTGCTATATCTCGAAGCAAAACAATTGAACCAATAAATATCCAGTGGGTTTAACCACTTTTTCCAATGGGTTTTACGATTCCAGAGAAAAATTTAAAGATCAATTTGTGGTGAGTGCACAGAAATATAAGTAAAGGAAAAAGGACAAAATCATTAGTTCTAGACGAAAGAATGAAAAAAAAAAGAACCAGCAAGCAAGAGAGGGGAGAGGAAGGATGAGCAAGGGAGGAGAGGAGAAGGAGGGAAAAGAGAAAAGGGCAGCAGAAAGAGAGAGGGCAGAAGAGGAGAAAAGAGGGGAGAAAAGAAAGAAAGAAAAAGATGTAATTCATGGTACATTTTTTAGCTCTGGCATGAATACATGATAATAATGTAAATACTAAGTATGGTTTTAACAAATATTATTATGTAAGTATATTAGAAAGAAGTAGGAGAGTGAAAGTTAAAAGGAGAGGAGTTTAAGTACTCAGTGGTCATTTTTCACAAAATATTAATTTTAAAGTTTAAAAATCAAGAAATAGTAATTCATGGCCGGGTGCAGTGGTGCACGCCTATTATAATCCCAGCCACTCGGGAAGCTAAGGCAGGAGAACCCCTTGAACCCAGGAGGCAGAGATTGTAGCAAGCCAAGATCACGCCACTACATTCCAGCCCAGGTGACAGTGAGACTCTGTCTCAAAAAACAAAAAAAAGCAATAGTAATTCAACCATATCACTGTCAACAACTAAAAATATTTGAAAGACATGGCTGCTTCCAAGAGTTAAGAATCAATCACAGGGAAGAGTGGGGAATGAGGCAGAGAACTATTGCTTATTTGTTTCTGTACTATACTATTATTTGGGTGCTTTATTTGATGAAAAATAAGCTTTAAATTAAAAATCGTATGCCCAGCTGGGCATGGTGGCTCACGCCTATAATCCCAGCACTTCAAGAGGCCAAGGCCAGTGGATCACCTGAGGCCAGGAATTCGAGACCAGCCTGGCCAACATGGTGAAACCCCATCTCTACTAAAAATACAAAAATTAGTCGGGTATGGTGGCAGGCACCTGTAATTCCAGCTACTCGGGAGGCTGAGGCAGAATTAATTGTTTGAACCCATGAGGCAGAGGTTGCAGTGAGCCAAGATCGCACCACTGCACTCCGGCCTGGGTGACACAGTGAGAATCCGTCTCAAAAAAATAAATATAAAAATAAATCATATGCCCTAAATATATAGAATGGTAGATGAATAAAAAATAAAAATTATGATACACACATATTTTTGTAACTGGACAAGTATTTATCCAACATTATTCTCGAAAATCTCTAAGAAATAGAACATGCATTCAAGTTTTACAAATATGAAAAAAACTATGAAAATACAAAAGTATTATAAGCTAACTATATTAAGAATCTGTACTTTTTTTAGTCAGTTTTTTGAGGGTTTTTGTTGCTGTCGTTGTTGTTTGAAAAAGACAGGGTCTCACTCTCTCACACAGGCGAAAGTGCAGTGGCATGATGATTATAGCTCACCGTAGCCTCAAACTCCTGACCTCAAGCAATCCTCCTGCCTTGGCCTCCCAAAGTGTTGGGAATATTGGTATGAGCCACTGCACCGGACCTAAATTCAGTATTGCAACCTGCCAAATGAAATTGAGTTTATTTTCATTTCTACTGATAGTTATACCCTTTTTTGTAAGTTTTGCTCTCAGAACCCAAACATAATTTATATTAAAGAAAAGAATAAAGAAAAAAAATTTTTAAACCTGAACTCATGTCAAACTGTTTCATTTTCCTTAGTATAAAAATACAAAAATTTAAAGGTTTAAGTTCTTCAATGAGATATCCATATTGATTTGTTAAGATGTAGTTATCTATGCCCTTGTAAAATGAAGCAAATTGGATAGATGTACCTCCAATTACATAAACAGTTGACAGAAACACTCACAGGAATTCAGGGAGAAAGCCAGGAAGGATAGTTCAAATGAGGAAGGGAATGTATTAACACAAAACTGAGAAACACATTACACACAAGACTAAAGGTTAAAGCTAGGCAAAACTGGCCAGGTGCAGTGGCTCACGCCTGTAAATCCCAGCACTTTGGGAGGCTAAGGTGGGCGGATCACGAGGTCAAGAAATCGAGACCGTCCTGGCCAACATGGTGAAACTCCATCTCTACTAAAAATACAAAAATTAGTTGGGCGTGGTGGCGCGTGCCTGTAGTTCCAGCTACTCAGGAGGCTGAGGCAGGAGAATCACTTGAACCCGTGAGGTGGAGGTTGCAGTGAGCCAAGATCGCACCACTGCACTCCAGTCTGGGGATAGAGTGAGACTCCGCCTCAAAAAAAAAAAAAAAAAAGCCAAAAAAAAAAAAGAAGGCAAAACTGTTCATGTCAAGATACAGTAATCTTAAGTGCTCGAAGTATAAACTATCATTAACTTTTCAATAGTGTTTGCACTTTGGGTCAGCACTCTCTCCATATTATATCTAACACAAGCTTAAATAATCACATACCACAAAAGAATACAGCGTAACAATAAAGGAAAGATTTTATTCTATTGTTTCTTTAATCATTCTGTGAAATAGTAAAATAATATACTGCCCTTCGGAAAGTTTTGGTTTCCCTCATTTTTGTGAACATATTCGTCTAAAATGTACCTGTGGTTTGTATAAATATTATAGGTCAGTTAGTAAAGAATTGAATACAGAGAAAGTATTCATGGCATTTACAAAATATAAAAATATTTTAAAATCCAAAACATTAAGATAACCATGCAAATCAATTATGTAATTACACATTTTTAATTATTTGTAAATAATCAAAAAAATCCTCTTGCTTTTTATGTTTAGGTATATGAAATATTAATATATTTGCAAGTACCTCTAAAAATCTGCATTTATAGTTTTTCAGGTAAAACGTGTCTCCAGACAATAATGATCCTTCTAGGAACTTCCAAACTGGCATCAATTTAGTCAAGATCTTTCACTAATCAATACAGAAAGCTTGATTTCAATAAAGGTGGCAAAAAAGTTACTCTAACTCTTTCCAGCTACAAGCTCTCAACAGATGATCATCATTAAGTCTATATCAGGGCTCCACATTCAGGAGCTGTATAAATGTGTCCTATTAGTACATGGTCAGTCTGTTTAGCAACTCTAGTTCTTCAGACATATGGCAATTGCTGCCCTTTGAGGTCTGAAGTCAAGTCTTTAGGGAATCTCAAAGCTTGCACTGAAATTACAAGGAGTGTTCATTAAAGACTGCTAGAGGTGAAACATGAAAGACTTCCATTAAAACTATATAAAACAGCTAATTATTTTTAAAAGATTTTTAAACCATCTAATGTTCTCAACTATAATAAAAAGTATTTACCAACTGAATTATTTTTAGAAGCACTACTTCAGGACATGGGTGCAAACAGCTTTCTTCCTACCTCCTATCTCCCACCTCAATACACATTTATTTTGTAAGAATTATCAACTGAAGATTTTAATACTTTTAATTTAGAATTAAATTATCTCATACTTCTAAATTCTTTCTACAGACTACTAAAAACATTTTCTAAACAAAGTTATTTTTAGAGACAAATGTTTGTTTTCTAGTATTTAGCTTAGGATAATACATAGCTAATTTAAACCCAGCCAGACATACATATGTGTTTCTTTTAAAATGTTTCTTTTCTATTCAAAAGTCTGCATCTATTTTAATTTTTATTTTATTTTAAACTAATAATCATAAAAATTTTAAGCATAAAATGATATAAAGTATTAGTCAATAAAGTAGGATTTATTAGATAATATTATGCAAAATAGGAAAACACATGAAGGTTTAATGTCTACTTTTTTTAATATACTTAAGTTGATAAGGAGGAGTTCAAAGAAATCTCATATATTTACTGTCAGGATTTTGAAAAACATAAAAAGTATAAATATTTTCTAATTAATGATTGCTGCCACTTTAACTTTTAGAATGTCTAGACACTTTTTAACTTGAGAGAATATCATTATTTATTAAGTTTTGCAAAAACAATCCTACTACTGAATATTTATTTCAGTAACAAATCTTTATAAACTGTTATATAAAATTCATTAGCTTGCCTCAATCATTTCTTGAATCCACATATATGTTGGTTTCTGACAGCCTAGTTCCAAAAAGTAATTACAACCTCAATCCATTTGTAAAGAGACAACAGAAAACAAGCATGTTACACCAGTTTAAAAGAATAAAAATCTAAAGAAAACAGATTACAAATGATTTATATGAATGCCTAGTGGTGAAGTTAATTACAAGTAACCCAATAAAATAGTGCCTTTATTATTGTACAGCAAGTAATAGCTCTAGATGTAAAAACCAGAACTCTTTCTGCTGACTTCTGCATGCTCAATCCCACAGCACACAACATTAAGAATTAAACATGTGGTAAATAAGCCATATAGAAAACAGCAGTTTTTAAGTAAAAGCAGAAAACTTTCCTGCTGTTTAACTATTTGGGGCCTTCTACTCTGAACAACAACCACTATAAACTGGCACTATGTATTCATGGAGTAAGTTTTTATGGCTAATATAAAAATGAGATTTTAATGTCAGTGCTCAAAGTTTAACTCCAAATAAAACATAAATAACTGTAAAATAACACAGCATTCATTTTAGCATTCAGTAGCAGCAAATAAGGTATCTTATGTTTATGCTACGAAATGGTGATATCTACAGAATTTAAATTTTCCAAACCTCATAATACATCTACCTATAAAGCTTTGGTCTCTGAATTTAAACATATATTAGCTAACACACATACACTTTATGTTACAGTAACTTCTCATGGTTGTCAAGAGTCACAACCTAAAGCCAGTCATGGTATGCTTAATGACTTTCCAGGTATACAGAAATATGACCTTTCAATCCAGAATGACTCAGTAACTCTTTTCAAATATCTGTCAATGTTCTCAATGAGACAATAGCTGATACCAACTCTATATATATATGCATATATATATGTGTGTATATGTGCATGCCAAGTATAATACAAAGTCCTAATACATATTATGCATAAACATCATGATGTAGGCCAGCAGTTGCCAACCTTTTTGGCACCAGGGACCAGTTTCATGGAAGACAATTTTTCCATAGACAAGGGGGTGAGGGGGTGGGGAATGGTTTCAGGATGATTCAAGCATATTACATTTATTGTGCATTTTATTTTTATTATTACTACATTGTAATATGTAGCAAAATAATTATACAGTGAACCATAATGTAGAATCAGTGGGAGCACTCAGCTTGTTTTCCTGCAACTAGACAGTCCCATCTGGGGGTGATGGAAGACAGTAACAGATTATCAGGCATTAGATTCTCATAAGGAGCACACAACTTAGATCAGTCGCATGCGCAGTTCACAACAGGGTTCATGCTCCTATGAGATTTTAATGCCACTGCTGATCTTACAGGAGGCAGAGCTCAGGCAGAAATGTCAGTGATAGGGAGCGGCTATGAATACAGATGAAGCTTGGCTGGCTCACCCACCGCTCACCTCCTGCTGTGCGGCCTGGTTCCTAACAGTCCACAGACTGGTACTTTGGGCTAGGAGTTGGGGACGCCTGATTTAAACCACTGTTTGATCTACAACACAACTGAAATAATAAATGATGAAATACTTGATAACTTGGTTTTGCCCCACAAATAAAACAGAACTGATAAACAATCAACAGTGCATCTCTCTAGTGGTATTTTATTCCTATTAATTTCATCTCCATTAGAAATCAATACAAAATTAATTTATTTTGTACCTTTTTTTGTTAAAATCATCACAAATCTGTCTCCTCAACCCTCCTACTTTAAAAGTAGGGACCTCTACCTTCTTTAAGTCCTCAACAGTGCCTAATTCCATTTTCCATACAACAAACATTTGAATACTTGTTTTTTTCGTTTGTTTTTTTAGTTTTTTTGAGACAGGATCTTGTTCTGTCACTCACAGAAACGCAGTGGCACTATCACAACTTCACTGCAGCCTTGACCTCCCAGGTTCAAGCGATCCTCTCATCTCAGCATCCCAGTAGCTAGGACTGCAGGTGCATGCCACCGTGCCCAGCTAATTTTTGCATGTTTTGTAGAAACAGGGTTTTACCGTGTTGCCCAGGCTGGCCTCAAACTCCTGGACTCAAGCGATCCTCCCACCTCAGCCTCCCAAAGTGCTGGGATTTCAGGAGTGAGCCACCGCACCTGGCCTTGCTTGTTAAATCATAACACTGTTAGTGAAAGAGGGAGAAGCACTTCATTAAGAACACTCAGAGACTTTCAAAGCATTACTGGATATATTAGTTTCCTGTAGCTGCTATAACAAATTGCCACAAACTTGGTGACTTAAAATACTACAAATTCTGAAAGCCAGAAGTCTGAAATCAGTTTTACTGAGCCAAAATAAAAGTATCAGTAGAGCCCTTCTCCTTCTGGAGACTCCAGGGTAGACTCTGTTCCTTGCTTCTTCCAGCTTCTGGTGGCTGTCGGCATACCTTGGCTTGTGTCCAAAGAAATCCGGGTCTCTCTGCTCTATTTTTACATTGCCTTGTCCTCCATTTCTCTGTCTGTAGCCTCCCACTAACGATCTCTAATAATGATACACACGATAACATTTAGGGCCTACCCAAATAAACCAACACTATCTTTTCATCTCAAAATCTTTATCTTAATAAGATCTGGAAAGACTTGTTTCCCAAATAAATTAACATTCACAGGTTCCAGGGATTTGTCATGGATATCTGTTGGGGAGCCATGTCTTAGTCGATCACGCTGAAGAAACCAAATGAGAACAGAAACAGCAAGCAGAAGAAAAGCAAACCTTACCAGCAAGTGCAAATTCAAAATATGCAAAGGAAACAAAAACTTTTTTTTTTTTTAAATTTAGTGCCATGTGGCAAGAACTGGAAAAAAAAAAATGTAAGCAAATCAAGGCACCTTATGCTCCAAGTGTTGGTTCTAATAATGACTGCATTGTGACTGGTTTTGTTTTCAGTGTCAGAAATTCAGCTTGATTTGCTAAGTATAAAGCCTATCGGGCTACAATAAACTGAAAGGTGGGCAGCTGAGCTACTGGTGACAAGCTGATATTACAGCGAACAATCTAACTGCCTAGTGCCAGAATATATAAGGCAGCAGTTCAGAGTTGCTAAGGAGACAGGTTAAGCAACAGAAAGTTTCTTAAAAAGTTCTCCCTCATTATTTTACTTTCTCACTGCCCTTGACCAACTTCCTTTTTCCCTTTCTAACTTACAATATTAACAAGTAGAATCCTGATCTCACGAATTAGTAGTGCTTCACAATTACAGGATAATAGTGTATCTTTCCAATGGATGGAAACACAAGACAAGTCTGAAAGATCAAGCAACTTTATAAGTGTTCTCAAGTAAAGAAATGGGTAAGCTTTTCTCAGAAAAAGAAATAAAAAGAAACCAAAATTAAATTTAACTTCAATTTTGTAGTATCTGATACACTGCAACAAGAATAACCTGACAAGCCAGCCAGCAAACAAGGCAGTACTGCTGATGTTTCACAATTAAATGCCTAATTATAATCTGAGCTTCTAAATGAAGAATTTGCAGAAATAAACAATTGCTACCAAAAAGAATGCACTGTGTATCCAGTATTCAGGACCTTGGTAAACAGTTTGACACTCACTATCGATAAAAGCCCACTGTGAAAGAGACAGTGTCAGGAGAATGTGGGGAACAGATTTAGGGTTACGCAGTTTGGGTTTTCTGGTTAACTACCTAGAAGATAGGGTGATATGCTTAACATATATGTCTCATATATGAATTTTTTTATAAGGCATGAATTTATAAGGCAGCATGAAAATAAGTATAAACAAAAATAAAACAGCTATTAAGAGGCCTTGAAAATAAGGCAGAGAAGTTTGAATTTGACAAAACAGTAAACAACTACAGCTTCTCCTGGAAAGAAAATATACAGACACTCTACTAGGAAAGTAAATTTGTTAGTATGTACTCAGAGATAAAATCAGGAGAAAGGAAAAAGGGCATTTCACTAATTCAGGAATAAATTGTGAACCAGAATCTAATTATTTTATTCCCACTCTCGGCCCAAGTTCTATTAAGGTATAACTGACAAAAAGAAATTGTACATATTTCAATATACAAGGTGATTTGATACGTGTATACATCGTAAAATAATTAAATCAAGCTAATTAACATAACTATCATCTCATATACTTATCAATTTGTGGTGATGTTGTAGGAGTTATTAAGAAATTATTTTAGGCAGAGAGGAAAAGGGGTTCTCGGGAAGTCTTGGTTTTTACAGCTACTCCAGAAACGTTTTTTGTAAAAGCTCTGGTTCTTTGAGCCTGATGGCAACTTTGATATGCAAATTTAGGCCATTTGAAACTGGGTCCACCCAAACTTGGTGATTATCGCTGCCTTCCTGCCCTTGCCCCACGTGTTCCTAGCAACACAGCTGCCCCCACATATCCCCATGTGTGTAGAACATCATGGTGCCCTGCAATTGCATATTAAAAAAGCTAAGGTGGGAGGCCCAGCTTTTTCGAGCTACATAAATGACATGCCTGGTCAAACCAATCCCCTGAGCTCTATGCAAATCAGACACCACCTCCTCCAGCCTCTACATATACCTGACTGGTATCCACTGCACTTGGGGTTCCCTCTCTCGGCTTTGGAGCCCTGCTCCCTCTGTCTCTGTACAGGGGAGCTTCTTCCTTCTTTCTTTCCTCCTTCTATCTTGCCTATTAAAGTCTCTGCTCCTTAAAACCCCTCCACATGTGTCAGTGTCGTTTTATCTAAACTGGCATGAGGACCAAGAACCCTGGCATTCCTCCACTCATCGGAGCTGTATCAGTGAGAACAAGTAAGATCTACACTCTCAGCCAGAATCTGATTCTTTACAGAGGGCTTTTGAAAATGATATTATCTTTTATTTCTCCCCAATTTGTAACCGCCCAATGGGTTCACCTTGCCCGCTGCCTAGACAGGGCCGATTTATCGAGACAGGGAAATTGCAATAGAGAAAGAATCATTCACGCAGAGCCTGCTGGGCGTGAGATTAGAGTTTTATTGTCACTCAAGTCAGTATCCCCAAAAACTGGGGGTTCATTTTTCAGGGTAATTTGGTGGGGAGGGGGCCAGTCAGGAGTGCTGATTGTTTGGATCGGGGATGAAATCATAGGGAGTCAAAGTTGCCTTCTTATGCTGAGTTAGTTGGGGGCAGGGACGTGCGGACAGAACTGGTTGGCAAGTCCAGGTGGGGCCGTCTGGTTGTCAGAAATGCAAAAACCTGAAAAGACATCTTAAAGGTCAATCATAAGTTCACAATAGTGATGTTTTTTCAAGAGTAATTGGAGACGTTCCTAATCTTAGGACCTCTGGAAAAATGTCTAGTAATATTTAGAATTCCAGCCCCTCTCATCCTAACTTGGTGGATGGTAGCCTTTCATTCATTTTACAAGAACAGTCTAGCGTTTGGGAAGGGCTACTATTTAAACTATAAATGAAATTCCTTGCCAAGGCTAGCTCAGCCTACGCCTACGAATGCACAAGGACAGTTTGGAGGTTAGAAGCAAGATGGAGTTGGGTAGGTCTTATATCTTTCACTGTCATAATTTCCTTAGTTATAATTTTGCAAAGGAGGTTTCAAATTCTATTAGGACTCAGGAATCATCATAATGAGCAACTATTAATGATAATAATGTACTTGACCAGAAAAAAAGGTGGATTATCACTGAACTAGAGTAACCGCTATAAAAGTAATATTTCTCAACTATGGTAAAACAGGATATACGCTGAAAGTAACATAGTATAAAAAAGTACTAAAGGTGACAAAAGGGGCACTTAAAAATAATTAGAGTAGTAATCCCTGTAACGACATCAGTGTTACCTGTATTTTGGTACACTTTGTTGAGTTTCCCAGAAAGAGCAGCCATTAATGGCTAGCACAGAAAAACCACGGAATCATCTTTGGGAGCCTATCAAAAAAGTGAATGTTATCCATTAGCCTTGTCTACATGGAAATGAAGACCAAAAATTGCTAATCTATGAGACCTCTTCTAGCTCCACCAGGCTAGGAGGATGAGAAGTGCCTGAATTCTGCTAAGATGTAGACATAGTTATCAGCCATTGTTCCATAGATCACAAGATTTGCAACTTCCCTAATTACTCCCGTAAATAACATCAATGTTGCAGACCCTAAGATTGGCCACCTTTTGAGATGTCTTTTCAGACTTGTGCTTTTTTTTTTTTTTTTTGAGATGGATTCGCCCAGGCTGAAGTGCAATGGCATGATCTCAGTTCCACTTCCACCTCCCAGGTTCAAGCTATTCTCCTGCCTCAGTCTCCCAAGTAGCTGGGACTACAGGTGTCCGCCACCATTCCCGGCTAATTTTTGCATTTTTAGTACAGACGGGGTTTTGCCATGTTGTCCAGACTGGTCTCAAACTCCTGACCGCAGATGATCCACCCAGCTCAGCCTCCCAAAGTGCTGGGGTTACAGGCGTGAGCCACCGCGCCTGGTCTAGACTTTTGTATTTCTGATGACCAGATCACTCCAGTCAGACTCAAGATTCATGACCCAAGGGTCCTGTGGCCCTCGCCCAGAAGTGGACTCAGCAAAAGAGGACTGTTTTCCACCCTCCTATGATTTTATCCCCAAACTATCAGCTGCATCCTGACCAAAAAAATTATGTTTAAAAAACCCTAGTCTCCAAATTTTTAGGGAGGCTAATTTGAGTACTAATAAAACTCCACAGTCTTCCATTTAGCCAGCTCTGTGTGTATTAAACTTTTTCCCTGTTGCAATTCCTCAGGATTCATAAATTGGCTCTACCTGGGCAGCAGGCAAGAAGAACTTTTTGGGTAATTACATTGGAAATACTGAATAAATGAAGAGGATTTTGTGTGCTGTTAAAAAATACTCAGATTCGGCCAGGTGCAGTGGCTTACACCTGTAATCCCAGCACTTTGGGAGGTCAAAGTGGGCGGATCACCTAAGGTAGGGAGTTCGAGACCAGCCTGGCCAAGAAACCCTGTCTTTACAAAAATAAAAAAAGTAGCCGGGCATGATGATGGATGCCTGTAATCCCAGCTACTGGGGAGGCTGAGGCGGGAGGATCACTTGAACCCAGGAGGCAGAGGTTGCAGTGAGCCAAGATCACGCCATTGCACTCCAGCCTGGGTGACACAGTGAGACTCCGTCTCAAAAAAAAAAAAAACAAAAAAAGGAACACTGATTCAGAATTCAGTAACTTTAATTCACAACCTACTTTGCTCTGTAAACAGTACTGCATAGTTTTACATGCACTGCCTAATAAGATCCTTTTTTAAAATTGTTTTGAGAAAGTTTTAGAATTAAATGTGCATTGTAAGAATGTAATTTTTAACACGTGAGATACAGAAGTATTAATTTAAACATTAAATATATAACAAAGGATATGTTACGTTTAATTTTGTTTACCACCTTTTACTAGCTAAAAACTTCCTAGCATCTTCTATCTCAATATTTTGTTTTTTTCTTTTTAATCTTTCTGGGTACACAGAAGTATATATTTATGGGGTACATGAGATGTTTTGATACAGCATGCAATGCTTAATAATCACATCCTGTAAAATGGGTATCCATCCCCTCAAGCATTTATCCTTTGTGTTACAAACAATCTAATTATACTCTTTTCATTGTTGGAAAAATATACAATTGAATTATTATTGACTATAGTCACTCTCTTGTGCTATCAAATACTACTATTTTCTTTATACCATTAGCCATCCCCACCTCTCCTCCATCCTCCCACTACCTTTCCCAGCCTCTGGTAACCATCCTTCTCTACTCTCTCTGAGTTAAATTGTTGCTTCCAAATTTTGCCTATTGTGAACAGTGCTGCAACAAACACGGAAGCGCAAATATCTCTTCAATATGCTGATCTCCTTTCTTTTGGATATATACCAAGCAGTCAGATTGCTGGATCATATGGTAGCTCTATTTTCAGTTTTTTGAGGAACCTCCAAACCATTCTACATAGTGGTTGTACTAATTTAGATTCCCACCAACAGTGTCTGATTAAATCTTTTTGTTGGTGGTGGTGGTGTTTTGAGACACAGTCTCATTCTGTCACCCAGGCTGGAGCTCAGTGGCACAGTCTTGGCTCACTGTCACCTCTGTCTCTCAGGTTCAAGCAATTCTTATGCCTCAGCCTCCCAAGTAGCTGGGACTACAGGCACACACCACCACACCTGGCGTTTTTGTTTTTTGTTTTTTGAGGGTTTTTTTTATATTTTTAGTGGAGATAGGGTTTCGCCATGTTGGCCAGGCTGGTCTCAAACTCCTGGCCTCAGGTGATCCATCCACCTCCACCTCCCAAAGTGCTGGTATTATAGGCATGAGCCACCATGCCTGGAGCTAATAAGAACTTAATATACCCATTTCACTTAATAAGAAAGTGAGACTCAAGAAAGGAAAGTAATTTGCCAAGGTTACAAAGTTAATAAGTAATAGAATAAAAAACGATTATTAAAATTCAAAATCTAAGAGGCAGGTAAATCACCTGAGGTCAGGAGTTCAAGACCATCCTGGCCAACATGGTGAAACCCCATTTCTACAAAAATACAAAAATTAGCCGGGCATGAAGGCAGGTGTCTGTTAATCCCACCTACTTGGGAAGCTGAGGTCGGAGAATCGCTTGAACCTGGGAGGCAGAGGTTGCAGTGAGCAGAGATCATGCCACTGCACTCCAGTCTGGGCGACAGAGTGAGACTTCATCTCAAAAAAAAAAAAAAAAAAAAAACCACCAACAACAACAAAAAAACAAAACGAAAATTCAAAATATAGGTCAGGCACAGTGGCTCACACCTGTAATCCCAGCACATTGGGAGGCTGAGGCCGGTGGATCACCTGAGATCAAGAGTTCGAGACCAGTCTGGCCAACACGGTGAAATCCCATCTCCACTAAAATACCAAAATGAGCCAGACGTTTATTAAAATTCAAAATCTAAGAGGCAGGCAAATCACTTGAGGTCAGGAGTTCAAGACTCCTGGTGGTGGCCTGTAATCCCAGCTACTCGGAAGGCTGAGGTAGGAGAATCACTTGAACCTAGGAGGCAGAGATTGCAGTGAGCCGAGATCGCGCCACTGCACTCCAGCCTAGGCGACAGAGTGAGACTCTGTCTCAAAAAATATATACATATATATTCAAAATCTATCATCACAGTATTTTCCTGGCCTCAGCCTTTTCTTAAAAACCCACCTAAGGCATCTTTTTCCTTCTTCCATTTATGACCCATGACAGAAACAAGAGCCACCTACTGTACATAGTCCACCTCAAACAGCTGAGGAATTCAGTACTAGAAAAGCAAATAAATTGCATCAAGATTCCGATTCTTTCATTCAGGCCTAAATCAAAGTTCAAGCCTCAGATTTTGCTAAAACTGTATATATCCTTCTAAATTTTCAGGTTATAAAATAACAGTTTGAAAAAAAAACAGGCTGACTAAAAAATGTACAATAGATGGAATGTTTGTGCAATTACTCATATAATATTTGTTCCCTCCTAAATTATACTATGTCCTATTATGTATGTCAAGGTATGTAAAGTACTAAATAACAATTTTATCACAGCACTAAGCTAAACACCGCAAATACCATAAACATACAGCAAAATTTAAATCTGGATCCTGAGAAGCTGGAATGCCTAATATTAACTCCGACTACTCTGACTAAAATCCATTAAAATATATACTATTTATGAAAAACTATATAGTATAAGAATATAGCTAAAACTTCTAAAAGTTATCAGAGAGTTTGGTATTAAACAAAGGCAATCTCAAAATTGACACTTTTAACCTAGCCTTTCTGTAATTCCTTAACTTCAGTAGATTGATTGGAATAGAAAAAAAAGTACTAAGTAAAACTAGCAATGATAGCTGAGAAACAGAGACCTGAGCTGTATTCTTAATTACATTAAAACCAAAGAAAAATGTTATGCTCAGAATATTCTCATTTGTGTATTTCTCCCTTTTCCTAACTCTCTTCTTAATCCCAAATTTAAAAGTCTAGTTGTAAAGCAGTAGGGTGGCCAATTAAAACACATTTTATTTTCAGATGTCTCCACACTCATAGGCTGACTTCCTGTCAGGAAGAGTTCCATTTCACTGAATACCCCAATCAGCAGGGAACTTGCAGAATTAAGTGCCAGTTGATATTACTTTGTTTTTCACTTACCACCCTTGAGAATAATGTTCAAAGATCTAGTTATAGAGTCAGCATGGTATCATCCTTCTGACTAGACTGCCAAGCCACAGGGTGTACTGCCAGTTCCACAAAATTTACCTCAAAGGTTGTGTTTTCTAAATCCTAGTGTGCTGGTGAATCCATAGGACGCCTGTATTTCAGGTCAAATCCTGAAACTAAAGTTAAATTATGTTTTTCTTTGGTTGTAACAGCACTTTAAATCAATATTATGGAAACTCAAATAAAGATCAATTAATGCTCACCAACCCATCAACCTATCTTATTTTTGAAAAGAAAAATAAAGTACTTTACTCCGATTTATTTTGTATTAACGTTTTTGCTATTGCTTCAAGACAAATGTTTCTACCTTATAATAGAAAGTTATGTTATAAAATTTTCAATCAATAAAACATAAATGTTTGCCATATCAGCATAAAGTACAGTTATTGAGCTGATTTTAAATACTTTAGAATTGTTAATGCATCTAACTTTTTCATGAACAATTTATACAGCCTGAATCTTCACTTAACCTCTCCAACTACCATAGACTTCCTATCCAATCCTTACAAGTCTACAGTTCCTTCTTTTAAGGTCAACTGCTTTTACTGCACATGAAATGAACTCTGAGCATTTCAGCAAAGAATACCTACTCTCTTGGCTGCTTTGTACATTATAAAAACAAAGCATTCACAGCAGCTCTAAAGCAAAACGATATGAGTGTATTAGAAGCCTACCCTATTGATTCTCATTCCATCCGCAATCAAAAGGTCATAGGTAGTAACAATAACAAAGCTCAGGGACAATCAATTTATATCCACTAATTTTTATAACTACATTCTAAGGATAAGTTACAAACACATCAAGAATGAATTAAAAATTCCTTTTTGAAATTGAAATTGAAATGTATTGAAACCAACATTTGCCAAACTTATTTAACACTGTATACTTTTTTCACAGAACAATTTCTTCTGAGACTGGGTCTGCTCACGTTGTTGCCCAGGCTGATCTCAAACTCCTGGCCTCAAGCAATTCTATGCTTCAGCCCCACTAGCGGGGATTACAGTTGCAAACCACCATACTGGGCAGAATATCTACTATTATCATCACAAGGTACTCACTGTGGAATTTGCTGTATTGAAAAAGTCAGACAGAGTTGATCAAACAAGCACATGGCTACCACAATTCCAACCAAGGAAAATTGTTAATGTCTGTTTAAAATTATTATCTTATATTACAATTATTTGTCTCTCTCACTAATTGTCTCTTCTACTGCTTAAAGAATAATAGATGATTGTTTCCTTAAAAGAAGATGCTTGTCTTAAAAGCATATGATACATGTTTGCTAAAGAAATGAATAAATAATACCACAAGCAGACATAAAGTAAAGGGCTTGGGCAAGGCAGATATATTCACACAAAGCTCTGTAGAAAAGACAGCATTTGAACTGAACCTGATTGACCATAAAACTGAAAATTCTAAATGTACAGAATAATGGCCTCATCAAACTGCTATACAAAACTTCATATCATAGGATTTTCTTATAGGTGAAAGAAATGCATAATGAAATTAAAAAGGCTTATTTCTATTTTGATTAAGCAACTCATAGGCAAAATTCCTATTTTTTGGTTGGCAAAAAAATGATCCTTTATTTCATTAGCTCAATTATTTCTTTGAAATAAATACATCATTTTCTTAATACCAGATGGTAAATTTTAGTTTAAAAACAAAACAAAACAAAAAAAAAGGTTGAAGTGTACCCTAAACACAGCACACTATGAATAGCTAAGCACTCCACTTACAATAAATAAATTTCTATTTATATTAAGTTCAGCAGTAAGTAAAACTAATTCACAGTAACAGAAATCAAATCACTGGCAACTTGAGGTGACAGAGGTGGGGACTGATCGAAAAGAGGCACAGGGAAATTTAAGGATCAAAATGGTTGGGTATATGTCAAAATTCACTGAACAATACACTTAAAATGTGTAGGTATTTACTGTATATAAATTATACCTCAATAAAGTTGAGGTTTTTGATTTTGCTTTTTTTTTTTGAGACGGGGTCTTCCTCTGTCACCCAGACTGCAGTACACCAATGCGATCCTAGCTCACTACAACCTCGAACCTTTGGGCTCAAGCGATCCTCCTACTTCAGCATCCAGGGTAGCTATGTCTACAGGTACATGCTACCAAGTTCGGTTAGATGTTTTTCTTTTTGGTAGAGATAGGGTCTTGCTATGTTGCCCAGGCTGGTATTGAACTCCTGGCCTCAAGCAATCCTCCCACCTGGGCTAAAGTGTTTTTTTAAAAAAGAGGTCGAGGCTTAGGGCCGGGCACAGTGGCTCATGCCTGTGATCCCAGCACTTTGGGAGGCCAAGGCAGGCGAATCACCTGAGGTCAGGAGTCCAAGACCAGCCTGACCAACATGGTAAAACCCCATCTCTATTAAAAATACAAAATTAGCCAGGCATGGTGGCAGGCATCTGTAATCCCAACTACTCAGGTGACTGAGGCAGGAAAATAGTTTGAACCCAGGAGGCGGAGGTTGCAGTGAGCCAAGACCATGCCATTGCACTCCGACAAGAGCGAAACTCCGTGTCAAACAAAAAAAAAAGAAAGAGGTCCGGGCTGACAAACATAAGGAGACCCTATCTCTACAAAAAAATAAAAAAATCAGCCATGTGTACTGGCATGTGCCTGTAGTCCCAGCTACTTGGGAGGCTGAAGCAGGCCTGGGAGGTCGAACGCAGTGGACCATGACTGCACAACTGAACTCCAGCCTGGGCAACAGAGCAAGACCCTGTCTTAAAAAAAAAATAAATGAGGTGAATTTGATTAAGTCAAAAGAAAATGAAACACCAAAGGCCCCGCTCATAAATGAACACAACTACACTATTTGGTAATGATAAAATTAGTTGTCTTAATGAAAATGAAGATTTAATATGACAACTAATTAACATAGGAAAGTATGGGGATATTTCCTAATGAAAAAGACCAAAAGGCAAAGTCCAAAATATGGTGACTTATGATCCATGTTACCACTGATTTATCAATTATACAAATATATAAACATTTATATGGTTGAACAGTACTATACTGGACACTGGGGATACAACAGAAAAAAAAAAAAACACAGTGCTTGTCTTCAAGAAATTTGCAGTCTACATAGAAGAGAAAGGAAAACAACAGGCAACTTAAATATAGAATGAAATTAAGATAGTATGGGTAAGTGTTCTGCACAATACCTCATTTAGGCATACAGTTGTAGGTAAGAGAGGATTAAAGGAAAACTTTCCAGAAGAAACTGTAATTTATCTAGGAGCTAGCTAACTGATTCATTTTTTCCATAAATATTCACTAAGCCATAATGTGCTAGGTACCAGAAATACATTAATGGACAAGGCGTAAATAACTGTTAGATTCATAAGAGTCTAGAAAACAAAGAGGTACACTAACAATAAACAAGTAAACCAATTAGCATATTTATACTTACAATTTGTGGTAAATTCTATAATGGGTGCTAAAATTAAGACAAAAAGATATCAGCTATAGATATGATCCTCAGAGAATGAGATAATTAAGCTGAGCGCTGAATGACAAGCAACAGCTAACAAAAGTCACCAAGTTAGAAAGAGGGGCAGTTTAGGGAAAGAAAAAGCATGTACCAAGACACAGAAATACAATGGCATATTTGGGTATCTTTAAATAGTTCAGCATGGCTTGAGAATAAATGGTAAGAAATGAGGTACAGGCATTAAGAGAGGCCTAACGGTAAAGGACCCTTTCGTGCCATGGATAGAGCTGGTTTGCGTTTTTTGGGGGTGATGGAAGAGAAGTGTTTTAATAATCTTCTCATACTGAAAATATTCATCTACAAAATCATCATAACTATAAAAAAGAATATTAATATCATATATTCAGAAAAAATACACTCAAAATGGAGAAGAAACTTGGGATTAGAGAAAAGTATAGAAGAACAAAAAATAAAGAAACATTTTACGAAAGATCAAGGAAAAAAATTTCAAACATAAAACTGACATAAAATAATCATAAGAAAAGAACTATCTCATTCTTATTATAAAATTATAATTTTAAAATAATTCAGAGGTACAGAAAGAAACACAAGTCAAAAATGACCAAACCTCACATCATTACCTTCATGTAAAGAAAATATTTCCCAAAACAGCAACAATCTACATATTTTGTTGAAAAATTTTTTAAAGAATAATCAGACTAAAATAGAATTTTAAATTAACCTTTGCTGCTAATTAATTACTCAGACAGGATGCCAGTCCAGACTATATGGTGCTTCTAGTTTTTCTATATACTGTATGCATTTCTGATAAATGGGAAAAGAATAGATGACCTGGCAGAAGGCTCAGACAATAATATGTGATTTACAGGACATGAATGCAGCTACCACAAGATTTATCTGACAGCCCTCTCCGATAGTGGACTGCTGAGTATCCGATGGAATGATTTCTAGTCTACAAAGTCTACTACTGAGTAGCCATACACATTATTTATTTATTAGATGTTTTGGGTTGAAACCATTTTTAAATGATGCACTTCACAATGCACAGTCATAAATTTAGCTTTAAACCCAAGAAGGGAGGTAGTGTTATTGGAATGTATGTCAGACTGAATTAGGACAAGCAACGCAACGCTTTTATAAAGTGGCCTTGAACGCAACGTCAAGTCTTTCAAAAATGATATTAATGTCAAATGAACAAGACACAAACACTTTATATAATGCTGGAGTAATATTACTTGAAACACTTATTTAACATTTTCTTTAAATTCATATATATTTAAAACAGGTTTATACACATATACAACAAATTTGGCACACAAATAAGTTGCATGCTTGTGAAAAACCACCTGAAACACAGTTGAGAACTTGTTCAATTTTGTGTGTCAGCATCAGAGAACATAGTTTCCTGAAGAATATAAGCAGTTTTATTTTAAGAAATAAAGAGGATTTAAATTGATATTTGGAACTTCAGTCATTCTTGAATTACTTTACATGGGATTCAACAGATGAATAAATCTAATTTTACAAACCTCATATATTAATTATACTCAAAAATATAATGCTCAGTATTATGAGAGGTTTCCAACTCTAATTAATAACATTTTGCCTAAACAATATTAACATTTCGATAGACTAAAATATGAAATGGTGCCTAATCAACTACTGGTGAATGAGTGGACATTGAAAACTACAATCTAAGTCGAAAAAAATATATAGTGATCTGTTTGGTTTTATTGTCAGCTAACCAAATGTGATCGTTTCCTCATTTCTTAAATTTAGGCTCTAAATTCTCTTTTACAATAAAATGTAGTTAAACACCCTATTAAAAATAACACAAAAAGAATATAAGTTTTGAATGGATTCAAGAAAAATAATCAGAGCATGGCTGATTGTCATGAAATTAACACCAACTAATTTGTAAAGTTCTAAATCAAATTTGCAGATGTTAAGTTCATAAGCATATCCCATTATTTATGTGATTAAAAAGTAGTTTTTGACCTGATCTTTCGATCTTTGGCACTCAATCCTCTCCATCTCCTCTTAAAAAAATTAATTAAAATTTTAGCAAGATGGTAGCTTTTGCTTCCCACCCTATCTCAGACCAAAAAAAATTATCAATCAAACTCAAGCCATCCCCACCCAGGATCTGTAAAATGTCGACTTGAAATTCAATTTCATATCTCTTAAGCTTTCATGTAGAAAAAGACAGTTCACTTCTTAACAAAATAAATCACTTTTGTGATTGCCAAGTTGACCTCTTTGAATTAGGAAAATTCAAAGTGAAAAATGTAATTATCACCCCGGAACAATCTGTATACATCTGGAGCTAATTCTAGCTTCATTTTTCACATCATTTTTCACACTGTGCTACATCTTGTAGAGATGCCATGGAACTTTTGAAGAACTCACAAAAAATGTTAAGGACTTCAAATACCCAATAATGTATTTTATTCACACAAAAACCTTGACAATTTCTGACTTTTGAAACTTACTCTACTACATGATCTTCATAACTCATTTGATTGTATTAGTATTAAACAGTACTGTGACATACATGATAAATAGGTGTATTAAAACATGTCATTCTTTATCTTTGCAGCTCCTGACATTAAAATATGAAATATGCTATATTGGAAATAGCTTCCATGTCCCAAAAATACATTCAATTATTCTAAACTAGAAAGTAAAACTTCACTGTCAAAATTCACCTATGAAACAATTATATCACTATGAACAATAAATTTATATTCTTGTAAGGAAACATCCAAAACCAAAAGTGAGTGCTCTTTTAAAGTGTGGGCAATTTCATGTAGACATAAGAATGCTATATGGCAAGTTCTATCCAAGAAAGAAACAATTATTTCTAATCAGATGACTTAATGAGAAATTTTATCTAGTCAGCTTTTGAAGAAATGGAGTTTTCTAAATGAGATGATTATAGAAACATGATTCTCACTAAATCTAAGAATAATAAGCCTACTAAGTAACTACTCCTCACAAGTTCATTACAAAAATCCATTAGGTGTAATCTCTAGAAGTAATTGTTCTTATTGCACCTTATTGACAATGCATAGTATTGATTTTTCACACCTTCTATGATTCTTTAATTTATATTCATGAAATGTCCATCAGCACAGTCTAAATAAATTTGGCATATAGGCACTAAAACAAATAAATCGATGCAAAGAAACATTAATTTTGCATTATCCTTATTCGTTAGGCAAGTAAACCATGAGTGTTGTAAATGAAGGTCAAAGGTTTTGAAATGGGTCAAAACCCTTGACCTCTAGACCAATACCTTTCCTATTAAAAAAGGCTATTTTAAAGTTTTAAGTGGGGGGATTTACTACCAGCAAGATATCACTTTAAAAGACTACAAAGAAAACTCTCAATAAAAACATTCATCTGTTTAATTGCAAAACAGAAAAGAAAACCTCGCAGGATATATGATTTTTACATAAGTTTTTTTTTAAAATCATTAAACTTTACCACATGAGGTACAAGGTTTTGGAACACTGAAAGTAATTTTGCTTTTAGAAATTTATTTTCTACATCTTATTATGATAGCTGCCACTTTTTTGTTAATGTTTTCCCAAATCTACTGTGCATGTCAAAAATAATTACCAACGACAAGGATTCAAAATCATTTATCGCTCATTTTATAACCTCTGCACAAAAGGGAAGTAAACCCATGATTCCCAGTGGAGTCAGCATGGCACTCCACAAGATATAGAAATAAATCTGTTTTTATAACCTTAATACATACAGCAAAGAAATTATCATGATCATTTGATCTGGACACTTTTAAAGTGACTCTAAAAACTTTTCTCACTTCCTCTCATACTTGCTTCAAACTTATCTGCAAGTATCAAAAATAAGAAGCAATCCAACTAAAATTCTTTTAAGACAGCAAACTCACAATTGTATTATAGCAAAAATTTCAGTAATGCAAATATAAAATCCCCCATGAAAATAAATTCATATGAGAATCTACTTGTAATTCAACATTTATTCTTGCCACTCACCTGAGAACACAGTAGCATAACCAATTCCACAACTGAACTACTAGACTTCATGCAAACCAGACCTATTTTAAAGAGAATTTTAAAAAGAAAAGTTATAAAGAAAACAAATAAGGATTTGTTAAAATTTCATCCAAACTGTTTTTTCAAATTATTTTTTCAAACTATTAATAGTACACATTTAATCACATGATTAAATAAGGTACACTATAGTTAGTTTAAAGCTGGCTTCAAAACTACCACTATTTTTTGTGAAGTATTCCATTTCAGCTTTCAAAATACTAAAACATTTATTACAACTTCATATATAACGACATTTCACAATACTCATAGAAATGTGCACAACATATGCCATATTGATCAATATCATCTACATTTTGTTTTGGAGAGAGTTGATCATTATACATGCAGAGAAGGGAAATGGCTCCCTGACCTTTGCTTTCTCCACCACACTCTCTCCCTTCAACCCTCTAGCTATCAATCAAGTTTCCATTTTGTTTCATGGCAGCAGACATCCCAAACACTCTTATTAGTACCTTGACCTCTGACCTCACACTAAACCTTAACAGAAATGCAAGCCGTTGTCTGTTATATATTCTTGATTTCTTATAAATTAATTCATTTACTTTTATGTTTCATTTTGGTTCACCAAAAATATCTTTAGAAAGGATATTTTATAGAATTAATACCTATCTAAAGTAAGTCTTTGGTTTTAATTACCAATAAAATATAAAGTAGTTCATTCAAAGAACGTTTTATAATTAGTATCTTTAAAAAGCAATGCCAATAATTAAAGGAACTAAATTATTAAATTGCATTACCAATAATCAGAAAAATTACAATTTTTTTATTCTACATTTTTCTAGGCAAACACAGGCTTAGGTTCCAGAGCATAACATCTAAAAATAATTCCTGATGGCTCTTAAACACCCTATTACCTTCTTTTTTCTCCCGATGAAAACTCTTCCAGGTACCCTATCCATTCCCTTTATCTTTCTCTTTAGTTCTTTCTCCTTCCCTGTTTAAATACTAATGCTTCCAACCTAATGATAGCACATGTTGGCATTTTTTAGCCTTATAATAGCATTGAAGTTAAAAGGGCTGTTCACCCCTTTCACTTTTTAAAAAATGTTAGAACCATTTTTCTCAATGTCTGAAAGAATATGTAATATAGCAATGATGGTAACAGTGTCAGCACTGGCAAGAAAATTAGCTATAGAATGTCTCTATATTGTATTAGGAAGCAAGTTATTAACTATAGTGTGATATCTGTAGGGCTAAGATGAACATGGCTCCTCAGGCTAATGCTGTCAAGGCCGAAATTAAAGGCAAGCAATACTCCATCTCTTACTGCAGGTGTAGCCCTCTGCTGGTCTGAAACCTTGCCTCTTTTCCTTAAATTTAACCTAGATAATAAAAGAAGTTCAGTTTTGCTCCAACTTCAAAGCCCATTATTTCCAGAAAGTAAATTCGGATCTTTCTATTATTAGGTCATCAATCCTTATTGCTTTATTCTACAAAAACTAGAATTCCTGCCACTGGGCCCTGATGGGCCCTTTTATTATATATCTATTCAGATAATGAAAAACAGTAATTTTTAAAAAAAGACCTTGAGCTATCCAAAATTAGGGAGATTTATAGGTGCTCCTTTGTCCCTCTCACCACACTTATCATATTTCATACATATACATATATATGTGTGTGTGTGTGTGTGTGTGTGTGTGTGTGTGTGTGTGTGTGTATATATATATATTTTTTTTTTTTTTTTTTTTTTTTGAGACATTGTCTCGCTCTGTCACCCAGGCTGGAGTACAATGGCACGATCTTGGCTCACCACAACCTCCACCTCCCAGGTTCAACCAGTTCTCCTGCCTCAGCACCCAAGTAGCTGGGATTACAGGTGCCCACCACCACACCCGGCTAATTTCTGTAGTTTTAGTAGAGACGGGGTTTCACCATGTTGGCCAGGCTGGTCTCAAACTCCTGACCTCAGGTGATTCGCCCACCTTGGCCTCCCAAAGTGCTGGGATTACAGGTGTGAGCCACCATACCCAGCCCATATACCTATATTCTTAAGAAAAATGTTATACATACACATTTCTATTTATTTATTTCAGTCTTATTTTCTAATAATAAAGGCTAACAAACCAGAAGAAGGTTCACAGCTACTTTCCAGTTGGATATGAATATTCAGGAAAAAATGTATTCACTGACCAAGCTAGTAAAAGGTCAAATAACATTTCATAGTTTGGTTTGAACAATTAATTTGGAGGAGAGTGGTGGAAGATGTATTGCAGGGCAGGGTGGAGAGTATGTTCAATTCTGAATGAGTAAAGGCTTCAGAAGACAAGAGAGACCTGATAACAGACCTTAGGCTCCCTGTCTAAAGGACACTGGTACTGTAAACACAAAAATAACATTGGGATCAAAGAAATAGAGGATAACCCCAACAAGGAACTTAACATCAAAATGTAGAATTACGTCACTTCTATTTTTGACCTAAATTTTTGCCAATGGATGACACTCATCACATGTGCGAAAAAACAAATAATAAACCTGTAGATCTCTCTTCAGATTCAGTCATACTCTAAGAATTACCCAAAGGAAGGTCCTAAAACCTTAAGGTCAAGTTGTAAGTTACTGCCAGAACTATCATTTTCATTTTATACACCCACAAACACACACACCCTATTACTGTCTCAATCAAAAGAAACGAAGTACTGCAAGCTTACAGATTTGAACCAGCTCACAATCTGACCTCTCTAAAACTCTCAGTAGAACAGTAGAATAATAGGGTTTGGTTTGATTATTTTTTGGTTGGCTTTTCAAAGATAGAAAATGTTAGTCTTTTTAAAAGGACAAATTCGGGATGCCAAGTCAAGAGTTTTATATCTGCACTAATCTGGGATTTTATGATCCAAGACCACTGCAATTTCTTCAGTGGAGACTCACCCAGATATATCACTTCAGTGAAAGGATCAAATGACTTACCAGATAGTAAGCCAGTGCCATCTAAACCCATCGATCTATCTAAATCCTCAAGTATACCATGAAAACACAGTCATGACTATTTACTATCTGGAATATAAGAATCCTCTTGTTTTTTATATTTAAGTCATCTTATTTTTTAAAATAGGATGGTAATAAACATGAGAAATTTTGATAAGAATTTAAGGATAATAAACTCAAGAAGTTTTACTCTGTATTTTCCTGGTTTTGAAGGTATATACATATACTCCAAATGAGCATTATCTTTTAGATAAAACTAAATGCTGATCATGAATCTGAAACATATCCGTCTTATAAACACTAAGTCCAAATTTCAAATACATGTTTAATAGGCTCTAGCTTATCATAAATTCTGGTTTCCCTTCCTGAATTTATATCATCAAATCCAACATTTTGGAAAAATTGGATGACTAAAACTTTTGTTAAAGAGAGGACAGACATCTTCTTTGCTTGAGACTTACAAAATATTTTCTTGTTCAGATTTACAAACATTTAGAATAATCAATCCACTGAATTTTTTATTTCCATATAAACTTTTCCTTCTAGTCATCATTATATGCACACCTGCCTTTAGCATTTATCTACTTAGAAACTGTATCAAGTAAACTGTGGTACATAATCATCCCACAAGACAGAAGAACATGTCTTTTTAGAAAAATGGGATGGCCCAGGTTCTTGTCTCAAATTATCACACAAATTTAGCACTATGAAGTCCTTCCTGCTAAATAACATGTTCATATACTGTACAGAGATACTGTGACCCTTTGGAGGGTCACAAACCATTGTAATATCTAAGATATGTTTTGCCTACCCCAAAAAAAGTTTTGGCCCCATTGAGACTGCAAGTTTATACTTTCTTAAAACACAGTGCGGGCAGAGTGCAGTGGCTCATGCCTGTAATCCCAACATCTTGGGAGGCCGAAGCAGGTGGATCACTTGAGGCCAGAAGTTCAAGAACAGCCTGGGCAATGCAGCAAAACCCATCTCTATAAATAAATAAATAAATAAATAAAATTTTTAAAAAATTAGACGGGCATGGTGACATGCACCTGTAGTCCCAACTACTTGAGAGGCTGAGGTGGGATGATCACCTGAGCCCAGGAAGACAAAGCTGCAGTGAGCCATGATCACACCATTGCACTCCAGTCTGGGCATAGGAGTGAAACTCTGCCTCAAAAAAAACCACAATGCAAAACTTGGGGTAAAGCAATACAACGACAGAGGGTAATAAACAAGAGTAATTATTTTTTTTCCACCATCACTCCATGCGCAATTCCAGTATTCGTGGGTTTCTTGTTTTTTTTTAATTTTAGTCCACAGCAAAGAATAGCTGATGTGTAATAGTGAAATAGCAAAATGTTTCAAGATATAGAAAAAATAAGATCACTAAGACTCTATAATTAATCATATTTATAAAAGGATTCAGTGAACTCACATATAATAATTGTAAGACATAATTTAAAATGTTCAAGCTTGTGTTCTCTTTGTCCTTTGGAAAGTCTCTTTAGAAAAATTAACCCTTACAAAGGGTTATAACTACTTGAAAAAAAGGGTTAATTAACATCACTACAATTGAGACAATCAGGTTACAGGAGATTCCAGGCATGATGTAATATGAAATATTACACCTAATTTAACTTTAAGCTTTAAGTCTTCAAAATATACAGGGCATATGGCCAGTCGCGGTGGCTCAAGCCTGTAATCCCAGCACTTTGGGAGGCAAGGCCGGAGGATTGCTGGGGCTCAGGAGTTTGAGACCAGCCTGGGCAATGTGGCAAAACATCATCCCTACAAAATATACAAAATTTAGTCAGTCTCATGGCATATGCTAGTAGTCCCGGCTACTAGGGAGGCTAAGGCACAAAAATCGCTTGAACTCGGGAGGCAGAGGTTGCAGTGAGCCAAGATCACACCACTGCACTCCAGCGGGGGCGGCACAGTGAGACTCTGTCTTAAAAAAAAAAAAAAAAAAAAAGTATATGTATACACACATATACATATGTGTGTGTATATATGTGTATATATACAAACACATATACATATATATACATACACATATATATCTGTATATACACATATATACATACACATATATATCTGTATATACACATATATATATATATTTCTTAAAGATAAATATGGCCTGGGTATTAGAGGAGATTAAGAAACTATTGTTACTATTATTAGGTGTAATAACAGCATTGTGATTATGTAAGAAAACATCTTTTTTTACATGCTATTAAGTATTCAAGGGTTGAATGACACAACATCTAAGATAGTTTTAAATACTAAAGCAAAATAAAGGGAAGTAGAGATATCAAATAATTATGGAAAAATGAATATGGTTTGGACAGCTGGTAATAAGTTAATAGATACTGTACTTCCTACTTTGTGAAAATTTGAAATTTTCATTAAAATATTTTTATAACTAAAAAACTCATAAGAATATTTTTTAAAGATTAAGAAGCTTTGTAATGTTTGGTCACACAGCTAGTCACTGGCAAGGACAGAATGAAAACCAAAGTCTCCTGCCATTTATACTAATGCTTTCTGTATAGTATTATGCTGCTTGTACAGTACTATGCCACAATCACCTCTTTTTAAATCCTTTCTGTTTACAGTACATGAAACCACAATCCAAAACATTCCTTACAACATAAAATATGTAAGTCACATAAGAACTCTTAGATTTGTTTGCTATTTTTACAAACATAATCCAATGAATATGCACTGCTCAAGTTTATACATGAGCAATAGTACAACTTCTTCCTTCTTACAGTTTTACCAAAATTTATTGGTAAAAAATGATTCTAAATTAAATTTTGTTTGGGAATATAAAAGTGTCCATTCCTAATTCTTCTGGGTATTTAATATGATCCTATCTTATCTGTTATAAAATTCAAAGACCAATAAGCAACAATGTCTTACAATACTGAGAAGCTGTATTTAATACACACATCTTACTCACTGTAATAAAATTAAACATAGTTCATAAGTTGTTACACCACTTTTAAAAAAAGTTTCATATATGAAACTATAAATTAGGGAAAAGCCCTGAAATATAGACTCTTCAATTTTTAAAATTCAATTCTTTCCAAATTATATTATTTCATAAGTAAAAGTCATTCATTTCTTCATCAAATGGTTCATAGCTAAATAAATTATATCCTTCAATTGATCTAAGGAAATTGCTATACCAAACTTAAGTATCTCTAAAGTCTGAACTTTCTTTTTTTTGTTTGTTTTTGTTTTTTTTTTTTTGAGACGGAGTCTCGCTCTGTCGCCCGGGCTGGAGTGCAGTGGCCGGATCTCAGCTCACGGCAAGCTCTGCCTCCCGGGTTTACACCATTCTGCCTCAGCCTCCCAAGTAGCTGGGACTACAGGCGCCCGCCACCTCGCCCGGCTAGTTTTTTGTATTTTTTTAGTAGAGACGGGGTTTCACCATGTTAGTCAGGATGGTCTCGATCTCCTGACCTCGCGATCCGCCCGTCTCGGCCTCCCAAAGTGCTGGGATTACAGGCTTGAGCCACCGCGCCCGGCCTGAACTTTCTTTTTCAAATAAATTCATTGTTACTTTTTGACTGCATGAAAATATCACTCATCACCAACTCCATTTACATCTATAGAAGAGATGAAATTCCTAGCTAAAGCTTCATACTTACCTACTGATACTGTAAGGGTCAAACGAAGTGCTCATATTGCACAGTTAATACTCAAATATAGATATCTGAAACTATATATAGGTATCTTAACTCAAATATAGGTATCTTCAACAAATATAGGTATCTCAAACTACTTAAATCCTAGGTATGAAGATGAAGATTGGTATTTTGAAGTCAGTCTGTTAAACTCTTAAACTCATTAAGAAATTATCCTCTATTGAACTACTATCTGCTTTCCGAGGAAATTTACAGTAAATCTACTTTCACTTGGTTGTCTCTCTCTCTCTAATATTCGAAGGGACTCACTACATGGCAATGCCCCATGTGCCAAAAAAAAACAAACAAACAAAAAAAAAGAAAGGTCTCATTATTCCTCATTCACTCCATAAATAGCATGGTTTCCAATCCCCTCAGCAACCTACCTCAGCATGCTATCTAGTTTGACAATCTCAAAGTACATTACCTAGAAGAGACCCAGTAATCTATCAATGATGTAAGCAGTATAGAGTAAAATGCTGTTACCTCTATTTTTAAAACATTATTCTACTAATAACAATGTATTCCTTATTTATGTGGCAATACATTGTTGTTCATATGGCTCTAAGTTCAAGTAAAATCCTGTGACACTGGTCTCTCCAATTTGTTGCTCTCAAAGTTAATTTTAATGTATCAAAAAAAAGTCTTAGTTCTTTGGTTCAACACATAATTCTGTGTTTCATCCAAATCACTGATAAAAATCTTGAAGATTACAACATAATAGACACGTGACACATTCTTCAAAAGACACAGACTATGAGAAACCTTGTCAAAGGCTGGCAACACGTAAACAATGAAACTCCATGTTATCTCATCATCCATGTAAGTTTTTAATCCTGAAATATAAATGCATACAAATAAAATAAAGAAAAATCACTTACTTGTTCCTTCTATAAGTAGTTCTTGTCCATGGCTACCCAAAAGTGTCCGAGAAAGAAAAGGTGCAAAATCCACAAAAATCTCACGAAGGAGAGGAGCTGCCTTTTCCAAAGCATGTTCAAGCCTCTCTGTAATACTAATGAAAAGACATTAAGTTACTTGAACTACTCAACAGATTGTATCAATTTTCTAGTTTTGAAAATAAAGATGTGTTTCCATAGATATATATATAATTGTATAAAAAAAATTAAAAATCACCTAAAGAGACATTACTGCTATGTATAGCAGTCCTTCTGCCAAAAATATTCGTTTTTATCCTGATCTAGCTTGCCCCTACAATCTCCAACAAACATCCTGGTTAACAACCACTCCAAGCATCAATACTTACTAGGAGTCTCACCTGGCCGGTTAAGAGCAGTTTGTTTTTAGGCCCATCATAATCTAAATAAATTCTCATCAAGTTTTCAACAAATTTTTCTATTTACCACTAAACCATTAGCACATTGAGTTCAAGAACCATGACTTCATTTTAAAATTCACAGTTACAGCATATAGTACAGACTCAACAGATGCTGAGTGCTTATAAATTATAAAAAGCGGTTCTTTTTTATTGAAGTCAATAATCCCTTTCTAATGCGATGTGAATTATTTTCCTCCTGAAAATAATATACTTTAAAGGCAAATTATAACAAAACTATCATTTTGTTGATAGTTAAATTTATTAATAAACTGAGATAGTTGCAAATGTGCCATAAATATATAAAATATATTAATATACATTTGTGATTATATATGCATGTATTCATATATACATACACAGATACATTTAATGACTTTTGTTTTTTTTTTTTTTTTTTTTTTTTTTTTTTGAGACTGAGTCTTGCTCTGTTGCCCTGGCTAGAACGCAGTGGCCGGATCTCAGCTCACTGCAAGCTCCGCCACCCGGGTTTACGCCATTCTCCTGCCTCAGCCTCCCAAGTAGCTGGGACTACAGGCGCCCGCCACCTCGCCCGGCTAGGTTTTTGTATTTTTAGTAGAGATGGGGTTTCACCGTGTTAGCCAGGATGGTCTCGATCTCCTGACCTCGTGATCCGCCCGTCTCGGCCTCCCAAAGTGCTGGGATTACAGGCTTGAGCCACCGCGCCCGGCCAATGACTTTTGTTTTTAAGGTCCACAGCATTTCAGAAAATTCACAGATATCCACAGCTTCAGTTTCTAACTTACAAATTAAATGTATACATAAAAAGCCACTAGTTATCTACTATTCACACTAGGAGTACCTCCTATTCGTACTACCAAGAAAGCAGTTGCTACTGAAACTATCAACACAAACATATATAAATTTTGCTGTGAATAACCATCTCCTCACAGGCACTACTCTAAATACTATTTTCTTCTACACAACTCATAGAACTTGTTATCCCTGAATAGTATCGTAAATACTAGCCACACTCGAAGCACTCAAGTACCTACATTTGTAGTGTCTAATGGATTTCCCAATTGTGGTAAAGAAAATCAAGGACTCTGGCCACTAAGACTCCAGTGGTGGAAAATACACTCATAGCATTCAAAATTAAACTCTGAAACCCAATTAAACAAGGTAAGTGACAATAAAAATCTATCTACAATTCAGTATCATTGTGGCTTTGGCCGATTGGCTACCACTTATACCAGCTTTTTTTTTTTTTTTTTTTTTGAGATGGAGTCTCTCTCTGTCTCCCAGGTTGGAGTGCAGTGGCATGATCTCTGCTCACTGCAACCTCTGCCTCCCGGGTTCAAGTGATTCTCCTGCCTCAGCCTCCCAAGTAGCTGGGACTACAGGTGCTCACCACCACACCTGGCTACTTTTTAAATATATTTTTAGTAGAGATGGGTTTTCACCATGTTGGCCAGGCTGGTCTTGAATTCTTGACCTCAAGTAATCCGCCTGCCTCGGCCTCTCAAAGTGCTGGAATTACAGGCGTGAGCCACTGCGCCCGGCCTACATCAGCATTTTATAGAGGAGAAACAACAAATTCCATACTTTCAATTTGCAATCATTTGAAACATAAGTCATAAGCTTATGTAAATATGTTATGCATGCAGCAATTATTTTTAACACAAATAGTCACTTCTCATGAAGTGACTTGTATATCATGAAATGACTTGTACATCTTATAATCTTTCAAACGAAAATGAACCTCTAAAATGTTCCCAAGCCTCTAAATGTCATATATGTTGAAAGAAAGAATTGAAATGAAATGACGTAAAATAAACCTAGATAGCTTAAAAAGTCATCAAAAGGTATGAATCACAATATTCAAGTTAGTAGCTTAAATACCTCATATTTGAAACCGGGTCTTGTGAAACTGAATCAACTGTTGGAACCGAGGGCAATTTTGCATTAGATGATCTACTGCCTATAAAAGAAAAATAACCATCTATAGGAATTTTCTGCTTTTAGGTATGAAGATTTAAATAAAAAGAATGTCATTATACCAGTCAATAAAAGCATTATAATGTATTTTTATGTCCATTACTATTTGGATAACATTGAAATCTAACAATTAACAACTAAATCCTTTCATATATAAACCTCAGCTACGAGCTCAATTATCATGCCAGAACAATCTTTCTAACTGTGAGCTGAAAAAGCAAGAGAAAAGTAAATCCTGACTCCTGAAATAAGGTTCACAATTCCTTCTATTCAACACCAAGTGTCAACAGAAAGTTACAAGTAAAAGTATTTTTTTAATATAGCAACAACACAGAAACACCTACATTCCAAATTTTGCTTTAAACCTCCATTACCATGGAAACTATCATTATTCAGTTATCAAATCACTAGTGAAGGACTAAACTGCACCAACAAATGTAATCAGGGTTAGAAGCCTAGACCTCTGAGAATCTGTAATCTTGTATCACAACTATTATCAGTTATTTTCCCATTATGCTGCAAATACAAAAACACTATGCTTTAAAGAGAATAAGGGCCCTCTTTCCCAAACATTGTTGAATCTTTCAGTCCAAAAGTTATTAGAAACACATCAAGGAAAGCATCTGCATCAGGCTGGAGGTTGTGTTGGCCCACAGAAAGTTACCGGAGCCAGTGTGAGGAGGGAATTCAAGGAAAAGAGAAAACTAAGAATTGTAGAATTCATATCTATGTGAAATCATGGTTGCAATAGAGAGATGGTAATATGTGAACGACAGTATACATTTTATAGACTTTTATATACAAACACACACACACACACAAACACACACACCGCCTCTAGCTCTGTCCACTAAGAGGACACGGAAGCAGCAACATCTTAACACTTGGTGTCCAGAGTGTTAAGAAAGAAATGGCTGATTCGAGATCTGTGGAAGAAAAGCACCAAATGAGTTTGAAACATCTAGTTATGCTGTGTAGAAAGCAAGGAATGATAGGATATGTCCAAGGAATAATAGGTTATGTCACAAGGACACTGAAGCCAGCTTGAAGGGGCTCCCACTGATCAAACACCATTGTATTCCATCCTGGGTGAGAAAGTGAGACTCTGTCTCAAAAAAAAAAAAAGAAGAAGAAGAAGAATTGCCATTTTTGGCCAGGTGCAGTGGCTCATGCCAGTAATCTCAACACTTTGGGAGGCCAAGACAGGAGGACTGCTTGAGCTCAGGAGTTCAAGATTAGCCTGGGAAACATGGTGAGGCCCTGTCTCTACTAAAAATACAAAAAAGTAGCCAGACATGGTTGTGTGTGCCTGTGGTCCCAGCTACTAGGGAAGCTGAGGTGACAGGATCACTTGAGCCTAGAGAGCAGAGGTTGAAATGTGCCAAGACTGCACTACTGCACTCCAGTCTGGGTGACAAAGCAAGACCCTGTCTTAAAATACAATACAATATAATACAATACAATACAATACAAAACAATACAATACAATAACAATACAACACAACACACACAACACAACACTTCCCTCTGCTTCACACCACTCCCAGAACTCCCTCAGGCTCACTTCAATTGTATCTAGGCATGCTGATTCAATGTGCTCTTTTTGGTAAGGCAAATAAAGTTAATTCTGGATATAGATAAGCATAGCTAGGACCTAATCAGAGGTTCTGTGGATTTAACTGATGAAAAAACAGCAAGGATCTGAGGCAATTTTGAGCTTTCCTGAAACATGCTTGTTTTTTAGGCAGTACTTGATCAACAACCCTCAGTTCTGATTACCAGGTCTCAGTCAAATGTAAGGATCCAAAAATCTAGACAATTTTACCCCCCAACAAGCTTGGTTCCTTTTGGAAAGCAGGCAATGCAGGAATCTTCCACAATTAACCTCTGGATGATTACTGAGCCCACCTCTTAGAGTGAGCACATTCCTAGTACAAAATGAACTTAACTATAGTTAATCTTTCTTTTTTTTTTGAGACGGAGTCTCGCTGTGTCGCCCAGGCTGGAGTGCAGTGGCGCGATCTCGGCTCACTGCAAGCTCCGCCTCCCGGGTTCACGCCATTCTCCTGCCTCAGCCTCCCACGTAGCTGGGACTACAGGCGCCCGCCACTGCGCCAGGCTAGTTTTTTGTATTTTTAGTAGAGACGGGGTTTCACCGTGTTAGCCAGGAGGGTCTCGATCTCCTGACCTCGTGATCCACCCGCCTCGGCCTCCCAAAGTGCTGGGATTACAGGCTTGAGCCACCGCGCCCGGCCTAGTTAATCTTTCTTTTCCACAACGTACTTCTTTCCCATTCCCTTGATAATCAAAGTTGACTTTCCTTTATACTGGAAGCTTTGTATTGCTTACAGTCCTACCTTCCTCACCATCCTGTTCAGCTGAGATCTAACTGTACCTAAAAACTCTAACCAAGTGACTGGTGGTCAGGACGCATAGGATTCGTTTAAAAATGAAGCTAAAGCACACACTTCATCATGCTGACAATTATTTTTTATTTTTCTTTTTTTGAGACAGGGTCTTGCTCTCTCGCCCAGGCTGGAGTGCATTGGTGTGATCAGAGCTCACTGCAGCCTTCAACTCCTGGACTCAAGCCATCTTCCTGCCTCAGCCTCCCAAGTAGCTGGAAACATAGGTGCATATCACCACACTCGTCTATTTTTTTTTTTTTTTTTTTTTTTTGGTAGAGACAGAGTCTCATTATGTTGCCCAGGCTAGTCTCGAACTCTTGGTCTCAAGCAGTCCTTCGGCCTTGGCCTCCCAAAGTGCCAGGGTTATAGGCGTGAGCCACCATGACCAGCCCATTGTGACAATTTTTAAAAGCATATACAGCAACTCACATTTCATCATAAAAATATTGCTATTTTTGTATTTTTCACAATAAAATTTCAAATTAGAGGGCAAGACCAGTGAAGTTGAAAAACATTTTTTCACCCTTTGGTATCTGGCACTTCTAAGAGTCAGGTCCAATCCTAAAATTATATACAACACTCAGTGAAGTACTTCACAGACCCATTGGCTTTATTACACTCGGTACATGACACCTGCAATTTTCTAAGTTCTTGACAACAATATGATCAACGAATCACAGTGGGTCATTGACTGTTACCAGTGATTAATAAAATATTTGTTTTTTTTTACTGGTGATAGTTTTTGAAAACTTTTTTTTTTTTTTTTTTTTTTTTTTTGAGATGGAGTCTCGCTGTCTCCCAGGCTGGAGTGCAGTGGCGCGATCTCGACTCACTGCAACCTCTGCCTCCCGGGTTCACACCATTCTCCTGCCTCAGCCTCCCGAGTAGCTGGGACTACAGGCGCCCACCACCACGCCTGGCTAATTTTTTGTATTTTTAGTAGAGACAGGGTTTCACCATGTTAGCCAGGATGATCTCGATCTCCTGACCTCGTGATCCACCTGCCTCGGCCTCCCAAAGTGCTGGGATTACAGGCGTGAGCCACTGTGCCTGGCCTGAAGACCATTTTTTATTGCAATGTATCAGACATTTTCTCTATTAGCATTATTGATGGATTTTCTTGAGCTTTTCCAATGCTAATATAAAGGAACACATAAGGTCCCATTTACTTAAAAGTAGAAATGGAAAAAATAAATCCTTCCCCAAAAAATGTATGTACAAGGCTTTAGGGGGAAGGGGGGGGGCGGGGAAAGTATGCATGAGGCTTTAGGCAAAATTAGCCTTTATTGTGTTAACTGGTTTATTGTGGTTTTTGTTTTGTTTTGTTTTTTGTTTTAAGAGATGAGGTCTTGCTCTGTTGCCCAGGCTGGAGTGTACTGGTGTGATCACAGCTCACCACAGTCCTGAATTCCTGGACTCAAGTGATCCTCCTGCCTCAGCCTTCTGAGTAGGTGAGATTATATGCATGTACCACCGCGTTCAGCTAATTTTTTAATTTCTTGAAGTGAAAAGTTACCCAAGCTAGCCTTGAACTCCTGGCTTCAGGTGATCCTTCCACCCTAGCCTCTCAAAGTGCTGAGACTACAGGTGTAAATCATCACACCCTGCCCACGGTTGTAAATGATACAAATTTTAATGAGAAATGTGTATTAGAAATGTGAAAAAGAAAAGCAGCATTGTTGCTTCTAAATAAAGCAGTAACAAAAATTATTTCCCCACACTACCCTAGAAGTAATGCCAATTTTCAATTCTAAAAGAGAATACAGCATTTTTTACAAAATGTCTTAAGTCATAAGAAGACACTTTACCAACAAGGATAATAAATTAACCAGCAACAGTTATAAGAAAAAAATCACATGAAAGAATAAACTAAATACATCAGTAATTTCACACTAGGTTGTTCTCCATTTCTGCTGGGAAAAAAATGTAATATCCAAACACATTCTGTATTTTTTCAACTCAGATAAAAATATAAACTTTCAATCAATTTGTTTTAAATTAAATTATCATTAAATATTTCCAGCAAATGATCACAAATATATAAATGCAGAAGCTACCTCCAACATGTGGAATGATACTCACTTATCTTTTCCTTATCCTAGCACTGATAAACTGGCTCCTTCAAACTGACAGTTTTCCAGACATTCAAAAGGACAAAAAGGAAAATGCAAATATATCATCTGTCTAGCATCTATCTGGGGAGTAGGCAATTGTTTATTTAAGGTCCCTGCGGGTCTAAATAACTAATGTCCCTTGCAATAAAGAATCATTAAAACAAATGCCAATTTTTTAACCCCTAAACACATTAACACTGCATTTCTCTCTCTCTTTTCTGAACCAGTAAATTCAGCCAGGGATCGTCTATATGCCCAGTAAAAACTAATTAAATAAATCCTATTGAATGAATACAACTAAGCCTATTGGCCCAAATCTTACACAAAGCAAATATGGTTATGACTCAAATATTTCCCTAATATTAAAAAAGTACTAATTAATAATCTATATGGCTCTGATAAACAGATACTGTCTAATATTCTAGTAAATTCTGCAAAGTAGCAAACACCAGGCATATAAATTAGTGAACAGTATACTTAGTTCCTTTATTGAGCTAGTTTCAATTTTGATTTATTCATGTATGCTTTGCAGTACAGAGAAACAGCATATTAGAAACCAGAGTAATAATATTTTAACATACAAGAAGGGATACTGGGTGAAGGTGGAAGGATCACTTGAAGCCAGGATTTCAAGGCTTGTCTGGGCAATAGAGCAAGACCCTGTCTCTACAAAAATTTTAAAATTAGCCAGGAATGGAGACACACATCTGTAATTCTGGCTACCTGAGTAGCTGAAGCAGGAGGATCACTCAAGCCCAGGAGTCCAAGGCTTAGTGATCTATGACTGTGCCACCGCACTCCAGCCTAGGAAACAGAGAAAGACCCTGCCTCAATTTAAAAAAAAAAAAAAAGAAAAGAAAACAGAAAGGATACTGTATTCTAGGTAATCAAATTTTTGCTGATGACTATAAAATTTCCAGATTTTGATATATTTACTAAAATCACTTTTGCTTTTATTTTCTTTGAAAACATGCAATAAAGGATATGTCTTATCCTCTGATGAATATATTTTAATACTTATTAATTAGAAGATACAACTGTTGCTCTTAGACTAGTTCTTTTGGTTGATAAAATGCTGCATAAGCCAAGGTATGCTATTCAAATTAAAATTTGAAATTTGTACACCAAAAAAGTTTTGTATGTTAATTATAGTCTTAATAATGTATATTATTTCAAAATGCAAACAAATTATCAATTCCTATGGGTTATAAAATTATTTCAGTGGTAATATTTTCATAGAAAAAGCTGTGACCTCATATAAACCTGGCAAGTTTTAACTCTGTTTCTGTGATAAGTATCTATCTCAGTTTCTCTTTAATTGTACCACATGTAAAATGTGTCTCATTTTAATATCAAAATTTCCAAATATCCACAAATGGGAATTTCCTTGAAGGTATCATGTGAATATATAACAGAAAATATGAGTGTCATAGCAGAAACCTCGTATTTTCTATCAAGTATATTTTTTGCCCAACTGTAGGATAATGTAAGTGTTCTGAGCACATTTAAGATAGGGAAGATTAAGCTATGCTGTTTGGTAGGTTAGATGCATTAAATGCATTTTCAATTTCCGATATTTTCAACTAACAATGGTTTATAATGAGGTAACCCTATCATAAGTCAAGGAGCATCTATATTCTAGGTCACAAATGCATTTAACACAAAGCCTATTTTATAATAAGGTATTAGATATATCACATACTTTACTAAATACTGTATTGAAAGTGAAAAATAGAATGGTCATACAGATAACTTGATGTACAATTTTTACTGAATGTGTATTGCTTTCACACCATTATAAAGTCAAAAAATTGTTACGTTGGAACCGTCTATATATTTATCTACTTCTTTTAATGGCAAATAACTTAAATCAAGAGACCCGCCAAAAAGAAAAAAAAAATGTATCAGTCAAAAAAAATATTGACAAGGGAGAGAGAACTATTTGGGGGGTTGGGTGGATTCCATGTGGAAATGAGTACTTAACAAGTGCAAGGGCAAGTATAGTAGGCAAAAGTATGTAAAGTGGGGCGGTAGAAGAGTAACAAGCAGGACAACCAAAAACACTAGATTAGGTTAGATTTTTCTTATCAAGGCAGTAATGTTCATGGCATCAATTAACGGAATAAAACAGAAGCAATACACTGAAATGGAGAACCCATATGACAGTAACAAGAGCACAGTGAAAGAGGAAAAAGAAGAGTCAGATGTGGAAACCAAAATAAATGGTAAACAGAAAGACCATCATCACAAGGAAGACTTGAAATAACTGAAAAAGGAATAACTTTTTTTTTTTAATGGGGGTAGGGTTGGGGGGGAGAAAAGTTTAAAATTCTAGTTCAAGATGGAAAAAAAATTGGTAACCATTTTAGAAACTCCATCAAAAATCATACAAAATTTAAGCAACAGAAAAATAAGATACATTATGAGCTGGATCAATGGTACAGGGTTTTGTAGATTTTGCCAATAAACACAACAGTCTTCAAGATAGCAAATTGTTTTGTAATTCTGCATAGTTTTTCAAAGTGAGTATTTTAAATTACAATAAATTTACTGGAAAAAATACAATGGCTTCAGAGAGAAATGTATAATACTGTTACATGTAAAATATTACCCATATGTCTCAGCTGTTTCTTATCTCTTCTGAAAACTCCATGACTTAAATTTTAAAGAACAGACTTAAAGGCAATCAAACGGTCCTATTTAGTCTGTTCCCTAAACTGAAACTAGAGGGCAGTATGAGAAAATATTTTACTCAGTATACTCTGAATTTCTGAAATCACATTTGATTTGGGATGTTACTGAAAAATTTACTATAACTGAATTTAAAAGATGGCATGTAAATCATTTCATAGATATTAATAACTATTGCATTTTCACAAAAGGGACTACTCTAGAAAAACCATAGTTGATTCTTTTTTTTTTTTTTTTTGAGACGGAGTCTCGCTCTGCAACCCAGGCTGGAGTGCAGTGGCCGGATCTCAGCTCACTGCAAGCTCCGCCTCCCGGGTTTTACGCCATTCTCCCGGCTCAGCCTCCCGAGTAGGTGGGACTACAGGCGCCCGCCACCTCGCCCGGCTAGTTTTTTTTTTTTTTTTTTTTTTTTTTTTTTTTTGTATTTTTTTAGTAGAGACGGGGTTTCACTATGTTAGCCAGGATGGTCTCGATTTCCTGACCTCGTGATCCGCCCGCCTCAGCCTCCCAAAGTGCTGGGATTACAGGCTTGAGCCACCGCGCCCGGCCATGATTCTTTTTTTAAAGGACTTTGGATGGGATGGAGAAGCGGAAATGTGCATACTCAGCTCCAAATGAATTATCAAATTATTTCTTCTCCAAAGTGGGGGGGGGGGGGGGGGGAAGAGGCATCAGAGTATAATGGAACAATAAAAATGAAAAATTTGCTAGAGTTTCAGGCCCATTTTCCTTTGTAATTCTCACTGGGCCAGGGGAAACCAGCGAGGGAGAGAATGAGAGGGTATTTGAGAATTCTCTGTACTTCAAACTCAATTTTCCTGTAAACTTAAAACTGATCTTAAAAAGTCTATTAATTTTTGAAAAAAATTATAAAATTAAAAGCAAGACAGACAAAACTCTGATACAATTGCAGCTTTTGGTTTCAAAGTAGAAAAAAATTTCTAATTACTATTTTTCCTAAGAATATAAATAATACAAGACTATTAATTAAATTTTAGAAATACCACCTAAAGTAAATTTCGAAAATCAAAACTGTCAGTAGCCCAACTTCATGGAGAGCCAAATGACTTCATAATACACTTTCTTGCTTTCACCATGTAAAGAAGGTAGATAAGCCACTTGGTTGTAATTATATGGTACGTAAAGAATTGCATATAATTTTCTTTTACTTAACGTACTGAACATTTTCTCTTATCACTAAGTACTATAAAATTAGTAAAAAATTAAACAGGTTTAAAACTTTTGATAAAATATATTTTTGTTAACACAAGTACAATAACAAATAAAAAGAGAGAGAAGACAAAAGAAATAAACATAGTATTTGTTTCTAGGATATATGATTAGATAGTACACATCAAGGAAAAAAAGTTCCCAGCTACTGGACAGTAGCAACATCAAGTTTGGAAAAAACTCTCCAAGATACGCTAATTTGCCAAATAAAGTAGAACAGCAGAACAGAAGGCAAACCCTGGCCTGAGATATCCCAAAAGAAGTAACAGCATTATTTCTGTTCTCAATATAATCCACCAGGCCATTCCTTCAAAATTTCTTTATTTTTCATCAATCTCAACCTAGAATCATAAGATGAATGTTTTGGTGGGTACAATATCTTGTTATTAACCTTAAGAAACATCAAAATATCCAGAAGAAAACCACTGATACCCCTTTGTTATACTTGGTCATTTTAATACTGCACATTCCTCAAGTTTACCCCGTATCACCACAAAGCTTCCCATCATCGTATAGAATCTTGCATCCATCCATATATATGCTTTTATACATGGAAATAATTCTGTATCCATATATATGCTTTTATACATGGAAAGAATGTAGAAGGAGAGATGGACAAAAATAAAATTGCTATAGGAGGAACTGAGCCAGTATGACCATTGTTAGAATGATGCTACACTTCAGAGCAGCATTCCTTTCCAAGCCTCTAATTCAAAAAAAATGCCAAAAAAAAAAAACAAAGCATTGGATACTATATAAATATTTGACAACCAGTAACCATATTAAAAGATTATATGTCAACAAGACTTTCTAATTTAGGCCACTATCAATATACATCTTCTTAAGTGCAGGGAAAGAAAACAAAGGAAAAAAGTATTTTTATGAATCTATGATTCATCCATGCACTCATCTACCCAACTAGCAGCATCTCATCTACCACACAATATTAGGTTTGAGTGGAGAAAATACTAAAATCCTCGACTTAAGTTCTTTTAATTTTACTCAAATTTATTCAGAAAAGTAGTAAACAATCAACAGGATAAAAGCACAATGGTTTCTAATGTGCCCTCAAATTTTAAGTTAATCAAAAATCCTAAGCTTTGCTAAAATGAGATCTAAAAACATTTTTGTTGAAATCACTGATAACTAGCTCACCTGGTGATTCTCCTCCCACATCTGAGGCTTGGACTGAATCCACTGAGGAAACCACACTGACAGCATTGGTAGGTACACTTGTAGTAAAGGTGGAAGGTGAGACTGCTGATTTTTTTGCTGCAACAATGACACTTCTGTAATAAAGAAAGTAAACATATTGAAAGATACAAATTGATCTCTTGAATTAATTACATGAATTTCAAAACAGAAACTAGATAGCTAACTTATTTTTCTAATTTTTCTTTCTTATTACAATTTGATGTACAATTTAGACTTTTCACCCAACATGAAATCTCTTCAATACTGTCCATTTTTATCTGCATTTCACTATGAAAATATAACAATCCATTTTAACATTTAAACTTATATTTACCACATAGTATTTTTAAAATTTAGGATTATCTTTAATTATCTAACAAATAAAATATAACCAAAAGTATTAAGGCAGAAAATTCAACGTTTCCACAAGAATTGTAAAGCACTGCTAATCTGAAATAATAAAACCTTAGAACTCTCATAAGCTTAAAAAAAAGTAGATATAAGCAATTTGCTAACATGTATACAACCCAGTTTTTCATTTTTAAACCCCAAAGACTGTATCTTTTGATAATATATAAAAAAGTAGGCCGGGCGCGGCGGCTCAAGCCTGTAATCCCAGCACTTTGGGAGGCCGAGACGGGCGGATCACGAGGTCAGGAGATCGAGACCATCCTGGCTAACAAGGTGAAACCCCATCTCTACTAAAAAAATACAAAAAACTAGCCGGGCGAGGTGGCGGGCGCCTGTAGTCCCAGCTACTCGGGAGGCTGAGGCAGGAGAATGGCGTGAACCCAGGAGGCGGAGCTTGCAGTGAGCTGAGATCTGGCCACTGCACTCCAGCCTGGGCAACAGAGCGAGACTCCGTCTCAAAAAAAAAAAAAAAGTAATGCATAGGAATAAAAACTATATGCAAAAATATCAAATAATCAAAGTTCTTTATCTTGTACCTTACTCAAAGGCAGATATTTATGATATACCAATTTCAATTAAAATGTAATACTTTATACCAAACAGTAACTAAAAGACCTTGTTAGTCATAACTTAAAAGGCATTTTTAATTGAAGTTGGCTCTATAAACATGCAAAAACTCAGTTAATGAGGTAAAGAGGACAGCTGATATATAATGCATTCCCACAGCAGTGCTTACTTTTAATTACCTGGTGTTAACCATAAGCCTGAAGTCTTCAACATTCAATTTATTTAATCACATCTTTTGTTGACAGTACTATAACTGCAAGCTTCAAGTATTCCCTTAATAGCTTTAAAGTATTCAGCTTCTAAACAAAGTAACTTAGGTACTTGATCCCAATACATGCATTCAAAAGTGAAAATTATGTAATTCCAATATTTTAATAATACATTTTTGTAGTTATTTTTAAAAACACACACACAAAGCAAAATAGGTTTCGTTTTACTTCAGTGCCTATCATGTGAGGGCAAAGACTGTTGCCAATTAAATCAAGTTCTCTTGTGCTAGGCATGGCTTATTCAACGTACTTGAGGGTAGCTGGTGTCACATCATTATAAGGGTGACTGCCAATGTTAACTATATACTAAAAAATAGAAGCAACAGCCACCTGAGCCCCCAATCCAAAATCGTGTGCTTAAATCATGGCAGCTTATATCAGATGAAGATTATTGACTTAAGGGGGAGTAGATATGACGTGTGTGTGTGTGTGTGCATGCGTGCATGAATGTGTGTGTGTACGTGTGTGTTAGTGGTCACACACTAACCTTCAAAAACAATACGAAATGTAATTTGTAGTATTTCCTACTGGAAGGAGAAATTTAAAACCCACTGCTTAAGAAAATCACTGACTTCCAGCAATGTTTGTGCAGAGGAGGGAGGAAAAATATGAAGAATTTACTTTCACATTTGTTCACAAAAGAAAGAACCAGCAAGATCTAGTTTATTCATACGATAAGTAGGAACTGAATGGAGCAACAGAAAAGAACACTTAGAAAAGTGCAATTGCTTTTTCTATAATCAAAATGTAAGATATATACCTATCTATGCTATGACTCAACACTTTGATTTCTAGGAATTTCCTCAAGAAAGCTTATGTCCACAAAATATGTATACAATAATGTTCATATAGGCTTTATTTACAATAGGCAAAAGCCGGAAATAGCCCTAATGTCCTTTATGCAGATATAGAAAATTTTAAATGGTACTATGCTTCTGGAATGGAATATTATTCAGCAATAAAAGTTAACAAACTACTGATGAATGAAATGAAAAGGTAACAAACAACATGGATGAATCTCAAAAGCATTATGTTGAATGAAGCCTTATACTAAGGAGTATATACTTTATGGTGTTGTTTTTTTTTTTTTTTTTTAACATGCATGTCTAGAACAGGCAAAACTAATGTATGGTATACAAAGTCAGAATTAATAATTGCCTCTGGGGGCTATATAGGAACCAGAATTGGCTGGGACAGAGAACTTTCAAGACCAGTGATATCATGATGGGGACTTGGGGTTACACAAATGTGTAAATTTGTCAAAACTCATCAAACGGTACACTTAAGACTTGTGTCTTTCATTGTATGTAAATTTTAGATTAAAAAAAGGTATTGATCTCCAGTTAGAAAGTTGCATGCTAGCTGAAATATTTAATCACATTTATTTAATCACATCTTTTGTTGACAGTACTCTAACTGCAAGCTTCAAGTATTCCCTTAACAGCTTTAAAGTATTCAGTGTCTAAACAAAGTAACTTAGATACTTGATCCCAACACAAGCATTCAAAAGTGAAAATTATGTAATTCCAATATTTTAATAATACATTTTGTAGTTTTTTTTAAAACACACACACAAAGCAAAATAGGTTTCGTTTTAAGAGTGAAGTGAACTGATATCTTCAATTTTGAAGTACATTACAAAAATAAGATTGATTGATGAATACATGGTGAAGCAAACAGAGTTAAAAGCTAATTGTTGAATCTCAGTGATGGGTCTACAGGTGTTCACTGTACAACTCTTTCAACTTTTCTGTTTGCCTGAATATTTTCATAATAAAACACTGGAAAACTGGTAACAGAACAGAATTTACTACAGCTGTTCCAAACATGCACAATCCCTATTTATTCAAGAGGACATGGCTAATTAAACTCAACAAACAAACTCAAATTCATTTCTAATCCTTCATCCTCTTGCTGTTAATGTCTCAGTCACAAATAAGGTCTTATTCTTTTATTCAGTTCAGGAAATATTTATTGTCCAAGATCTTTCACCTATTGTCAGGAATGACAGATCAGAAGTATGGCTTTCTACATGAATCTATATTTTGCATGTTCCTCACACACTTCTTCAACACGCTCTTACGGTTGCTAAGTGTGTTGTGTCATTTCACAACTCCAACCCTTTGTATATACGCCTCCTCTGCCAAGATGTCTTCTTCTTAATCCTGCTTGCTTGTTAGGTAATATAAAATTATAAATTCTAATAGCAGCTAAGATAAATGAAGCACTGACAATATGCCAAGAATTATTATTCAATTTTCAAAACAATCCTAAGGTACGTATTAATTCAATTTTTAGAAATTTTAAATCTAAACCTCAGAAAGGTAAAGTAATAACCAAAGTAAACAGTAGAACTACCATGCAAATCTAGGTTTATCTAACACCAGAGCCTCGAATTTGAACCGTTTCCCCATGTTGACCTTTCTTAAAACTTTTGAGATATAATTCACATACCATTTAATTCACTAAAAATATACAATTAAGAGATTTTTAGTAGGCTCACAAAGTTGTACAATTATCACTACAATCATATTAACATTTAAACATAATTTTAGAATCATCTATAAGCAACAGTAATAAAGATCTCTAGCATATAAATTTATATACTATCATAAAATCACAAAAATATATCTGCTCATAAATTTTTAAAAGCTGCATTCTTTCACGTAGCTACATAGTTAGTTCATAATAGAGAAATAAAATTCATCAATTTCCAAATTAACTGATTGATTCAAACCAATTCCAAGGAATTAACACAATACTGCTTCAGCTTAAGGCTACACAGAAACAAAGAAAAATCAAAGTTACAATAATCCCATTAAAAGGACATGAAGCAGTAGGTAGATTTTGAAATATTTTCATTGTCTTTACCAATCATTGTCATTATTATTATAAAGTTTCAGTGTAAAAGACTAAAATCTTCAACAGAGGAGATCTTTATCGTGTTTATCTTGTTAAATATAAGTATAAATCTAAATTAGTAAAGCATGTTCTACAGTTTACAAAAATAATCTAGAATTTTAAACTTACCAATAGTTAAGATTTATCATGCAAAAACTAAGCATTTATCTTTTTATACGATGCATTGGAAAACACAGAGAAAATGCAACATGCATTTGACAAAACTGAGACTTTACATGACAGGCAATGTGCTAGGGATATTTCTGGCACCTTTCTCAGGCTACAGCTCAAGTTTCTATTTAAGAAACAAATTGAAATCTTTTTTAATGTTTAAGAACAATTATTGGAATTTTTTATATCTACATCAATTTTAGCAGAAAGTGCTTCAAACTTTTTAGCATAAGGAATTTGAAAGACAGACAACCAATTATGCAAGCTAGTTTCCCAAATTGTCAATTATAAACCAAATACTAAAGAGATAAAAATTGTTATCATTTTTTTCTTTATGAACTCACTATGAATACTTAATATTTGTGGGGCACCGTGCTTAAGAACATACACAAATTACCATATTTATATTTATGACAACCTTTGAGGTTAGTAGTATATATTATTATGCTAATTTTACAAATGAGAAAGAAGTAATTTTCCTAAAGTCCCACAGAGAACAAATGAAAATACTGTTGCTGGATTTTTTCTTTCCCCCGAACAAGGGATACTCATTTCAAAGTTTCTTTTAATTTACTGGCAATAGGCAAATAGTAACAATGCCTTCCAGATCAATAAAGTTGAGAAGTTCCATTTCAGTATTATATCAGTTTCAAATATCACAAACCCTCACACAAATGCTATTTTATTTAACATATAAATAGTTCACTAAAGGAAAAAAGAGCATTTCAGCCTACCACTTTAGTCCCTAAGGATCCAGTTGAAAAGCCAGACCAGTCCTTGAACTTTATCAAGATAAATTCCTGGCATTCACTAATCATCAGAGAGGATCTTCAAATTAGATAAGAGCAAGAATTTTGGCATGGGAATGAACACAAACACCTTTGTGTTCACAAAGGCCCATAACCTGGCAGCCTTTCAGCAAGGTTTTATTCATGTAGCTGTTACTCTAAACTTTCCAGCTATTCCTTGGAAGTTGATAATACTTAAGATATGAGGAGAGTTGTGATTTCTGACATAGCATTCCTGAGATAAATACATGATCAGAGGGATGCTTTGAAATTCCCAAAGATATTCCACTAGCCCACGGCAGCATGAAAGTTTTTAAAAAGGTGCCTCTAACCAAGAAAAAAAGGGAGGGTAAAAAACAGAGCAGTTTCCTTGCCATCAGAGACTGTTAAATGAATACCAGACATGTCAAATTCTACAGAACATCCTGGAAATTGCTACCATCAAAATTATCTGTTGTTTTCTACTTCAATAAACCCCTTAAAATGTATTATGCCTAAGCATGATTTCCTAAATATGTTCATGATCTACTCACTGAAGACATCAGTAAGGCACAAATTTAATTTCTACGATATTTAAAAAAGAAATAAATGCTAAAATATATAAAATTTGGATCATTAGTAAACAATGTAACTATATTAATAACACATATTAAATTTAAAAGTATAGCCTCACATATTTTTGAGTACTCAATCTAACACGAACAAATCTAAATAAATTGTAAAAATTGAGAATGGACAGGGCACAGTGGCTCACGCCTGGAATCCCAATGCTTTGGGAGGGCAATGCAGCCAGATCGCTTGAAGCCAGGAGTTCAGGACCAGCCTGGGCAACACAGCAACACCTCATCTCTAAAAAAAAAATTTTAAATAGCTGGACATGTTGGTCGCAGCTACTCAGGGGACTGAGGAAGAACGATCCCTTGATTCCACGAGTTTGAGGCTACAGTGAGCTATGACTGCCACTGCACTCCAGCCTGGGGGGCAGAGCAAGACACTGTCTCAAAAATAAAATAAATAAATAAAAATTGAGGACAGGCGCAGTGATTCATGCCTGTAATCCCAACACTTTGGATCACTTGAGGCCAAGAGTTTGAGACCAGTCTGGCCAACATGGCAAAACCCCATCTCTACTAAAAATACAAAAACTAGCTGGGCATGGTGGCACACACTGGTAATCACAGCTACTCTGGAGGCTGAGGCACAAGAATTGCTTAAACCTAGGAGGCGAGGTTGCAGTAAGCCAAGATCACACCACTGCACTTCAACCTGGGTGACAAAGTAAGACCACCTCAAAAAAAAGAATAGCAAATTCCAAATTATACCAGACACAGCTTTTTCCATTTAAAAATACATGTCTTCAGTATCATTCTAGACAGTGCTCTTTTACTCTTTAATGACTGCATAATATTTACTATGTTTTTCAAAAATAATACATGTAACCAATCATTTATAGATTGGCAGCTATAAAAACCAACTTTCCACTATTATAAAACAATTTTGCTATAAAATGCAGCAAGGTAAATCATTCAAAAGAGACAGGTCGTTTAGTGTCACCATTTAATTGTAATAAGGCCATAAGCTATTACTTAACTCCTCTGTGACTGAGTTTCTACATCTTTAAAGTAGGAATAAAGATAGTTATCTATCTATTCTAAATGCATTTAGGGTAGAACTTCACAGACTAAAATAGGCAATTCCACCTGCAGAAAGCATTTTATACTTGGTTATTACTTCTGTATGAACTTCCAGAGTGGAAGTTTATATATTTTAATTTTTAATTAACATGCCAATTTACCTCCAATAAACTGTAGCAATATGCACTCTCAACAGTTTAAAAAAAAAAAAAAAAAAAAAGTTTCCTCATATCCTCATAAATAACAGCTGTAATTTTTTTAAAAACCTCTGCTAATTTAATTGAGGGAAATTATATCACTCATTTCTTTTTAATCTCATGAGTACATAATAGGTGTATATATTTATGGGGTACATTTAATATTTTGATACAGGCATGCAATCATAATCATATCAGAGTAAATGGGGTATCCATCACCTCAAGCAGTTATTTCTTTGTGCTACAAACATTCCAATTATACTCTTTTAGTTATTTTTTAACTGAATAGTAAATTATTGTTGACTGTAATCACTCTGTTGTACTAAAAAAAAATAGATATTATTGATTCTATCTAACTATATTTTTGCACCCATTAACGATGTCGACTTCCCTCCTAGTCTACAGTACCCTTTCTAGCCTTTGGTAACTCTCATTCTACCCTCTATTTCCAGGAGTTCAACTGTTTTAATTTTCAGCTCCCAAAAATGAATGAGAATATGTGAAGTTTGTCTTTCTGTGCCTGGCTTATTTCACTTAATATAATGATGTTCTCTACTTCCATTCATGTTGCAAATGACAAGACCTCATTATTTTTTATGACTTAATAGTATTCCATTCTGTATATATACACCACATTTTCTTTATCCATTCATCTGTTCGTAGACACTTAGTTGCTTCCAAATCATGGCTATTTTGAATGGTGCTGCAATAAACATGGGAGTGCAGATGTCTCTTCAATAAACGGAGTTCCTTGCTTTGGGGTATACACCTAACAGTGAAATTGCTGAAACACATATTAGTTCTATTTTTAGTTGTCTCGGGAACCTCCAAACTGTTTCCCATAGTGGTCACAGTAATTCACACTCTCGCCAACAGTATATGAAGGTTCCCTTATCTCCACATCCTTGCCAACATTTGTTACTGCTTATCTTTTGGATATAAGCGATTTTAACTGGAGTGAGATGATATCTCATTGCTTTGATTTGCATTTCTCTGATCAATGATGTTGAGCACCTTGTCATAAAATCGTTTGGCATTTGTATGTCTTTGAGAAATGTCTATTGAGATCTTTAGCCTAATAGTTATCACTTTAAAGTTATCACTTATCATTTTAATTAAATTTTTAAAGTTATCATTTAAAATTTATCAAATTTTAAAGTTATCATTTAAACATTAAATGATAAATTATTTAATTTAAAATTTAGTAATATTTTTAAATTATTATTAATACATTTCTTCCTATAGAGTTAGTTGAGTCCCTTATATATTCTGGTTATTAAAACCCTTGTCAGTTAACCAGAATATATAAGGTTATTATATAATCCACAGTCTGTGGGTTGTCTCTTCAATTTGTTGATTGTTTTCTCTGCTATGCATAAGTTCTGTAGCTTGATGTGATCTCATCTGTCCATGTTTGCTTTCACTGCCTGTGCTTTTGGGGTATTACTCAAGAAATCTCCCCAGATTAACGTCCTGGAGAGTTTTTCCAACGATTTCTTTCAGTAGCTTCATAGTTTCAGGTCATAGATTTAAGTCTTTAATCCATTTTGAACTGATTTTTGTATACAGCAAGAGATAAAGGTATTCATTCTTCTGCATATGGACATACAGTTTACTCAGTACCACTGAGAAGACTGTCCTTTTCCCATTGCATGTTCTTGGCACCTTTGTCAAAAATTAGTTCACTTGTAGAAGAGATGTGTGGATTTATTTGAGTTCTCTATTCTGTTCCATTGGTCTATGTATCTGTTTTTATGACAGTATCATGCTGTTTTGGTTATCACGGCTCTGTAGCATAATTTGAAGTTTTGTTCTCTTTGCTCAAGATGGCTTTGGCTATTCTGAGTCTCTGTGGTTCCATATAGTTTCTAGTATTTTTTTTTTTATTTCTGTGAAGAATGTCATTGGTATTTTGATATAGATTGCATTGAATCTGTAGATTGCTTTGGGTAGCATGAACATTTTAACACTATTAATTATTCCAATCCATGAACATGAAATATCTTTCATTTTGGGGGTCCTTTTTAGTTTCTTATATCAATGTTTTATAGCTGTCATTGAGGGATCTTTCACTTCTTTGGCTGTTTATTCCTAGGTATTTTACTTGTAGCTATTGTAAATTGGATTGCTTTCTTGATCTCTTTTTCAGATTGCTCACTGTTAGCATATAGAAATGATACTGATTTTTGTATGCTAATTTTTGTCATGCAACTGTACTGAATTTATCAGTTATAATACTTTTTTACGGACTCTTTAAGTTTTTCTAAATATAAGATCATATCATCTGCAAACAACTGACTTCTTCATTTCCAATTTAAATGCCCTTTCTTTCTCTTGTCTGATTGCTTTACCTAGGACCTCCAGTACTGTGTTGAATAAGAGTAATGAAAGTGGGCATCCTTGTTTCATTCCAGATCTTAGAGAAAAGGCTTTCAGTTTTTCTCTGTTCCAAATGATACTAGCTGTGGATCTGTTGTTTATGGCTTTTTATTGTGTTGAGGTATGTTCCCTCTGTATGCAGTTTTTTGAGGGTTTTCATCATGAAGAAATAGTGAATTTTATCAAATGTTTTTCAGCAGCAATTGAAATGATCATATGGCTTTTGTCTTCCATCCTATTGATATGATGTATCACACTGATCAATTTGTGTATGTTCAGACATTCTTGCATCCCCAGAATAAATTCCACTCATTATGCATCAATTTTAAAAAAGTTTTTTTAAGACAGGGTCTTACTCTGTCACCCAGGCTGGGGTGCAGTGGCATGAACACAACTCACTGTAGTGTCAAACTCATTGGGCTCCAGTGATCCTCCCACCTCAGCCTCCTGAGTAGCTGAGACTACAGGCACACATCACCATGCCCAGCTAATCTTTTTATTTTAAAAGCTCACCATGTTGCCCGGGCTAGTCTCAAATTCCTGGACTCAAGCAATCTTCCCACCTCAGCCCCACAAAATGCTGGAATTACAGGTGTGGGCCACTGCATCCAGACAAAAAGATAAAAAGAAATTCATAAAATGAAAAATCTCAGAGGTTATGAAAATAAGTCAAAATATATCAAAAATTATACACACAAACACTTAGAAATAGTACATGGTACCATCTGCAGTTAAAAGAAATGTAAACAATGTAAATGTCAATTATTACAGCATAACTGTATAAAATTAACATTAATCCATACTATACTACTATAATAACTTCATAGCTACTTCCTGCCACAATTGCATTGAGCTCCACTATTGTGAGCATCACTTAAAATGCTGTGTGATGCTAGTCATCTCAGAGAACACAGTTAATCTCTTTTCTTTTGGGGGGACGGGGTGAGGAGTTTTGTTCTTGTTGGCCAGGCTGGAGTGCAATGGCGCGATTTTGGCTCACTGCAACCTCCACCTCCCAGGTTCAAGCGATTCTCCTGCCTCAGCCTCCCAAATACCTGGGATTACAGGCACCCGCCACCATACCTGGATAATCTTTTTGTATTTTTAGTACAGATGGGGTTTCACCATGTTGGCTGGGCTAGTCTCGAACTGCTGACCCTCAAATGATCCACGCGCCTCAGCCTCCCAAAGTACTGGGAAGTTCACCTCTCCAGTAAACTGTGTATCACAGTAAAAGTGATCTCTCCCACTTCTCATATATTTTTCATCATGTTTAGTGCAATACTATAAACCTTTAATAACATAATGGGACTCATACAAAGTGCCACTGGCAATACTGGACATGCTCCCAAGGAGCAGGGAAAAGTCATGACATTATAAGAAAAAGTTGAATTGCTTGATATGTACTGTAGATTGAGGTCTGCAGCTGTGGTTGCCTGCCATTTCCAAAGAAATTAATCAAGCATAAGGACCACTGTAACAAAAGAAAAGGAAGTTGGCAAAGTTGTTACTGCAGTGACACCAGGAGGCGGGGAAAAAAATGCATTTTTTGTGAAATATCTTTATCTTGCACTGAAAATGCAGCTTTTATGTGGATGCAGGATTTCTATAAGAAAGGCATACCTATAGACTCTAACATGATTTGAGAAAAACTGAAGTCATTATATGTCAACTTAAAGAAGAATCTAAAGCTAAATTTAATGCCAGTGAGGATGATCAAGATAACAGGAGAAGCAGCTTCTGCCAACCAAGAGGCAGCAGCTGAGTTCCTAGACATCATTAAGAAAAACATTGAGGAGAAAGGATCAGCCTGATCAGGTTTTTAATGCAGACAAAAGTAACCTATTTGGGGTAGGTGGGGGAAGCCACAAAGGATACTTATTAGCAAGGAAGAGAAGTGAGCACTAGGATTTATGGCAGGAAGAGATAGGCTAACTCTACTGTTTTGTGCAAATGCAGTTGGGTTTATGATCACGATTGCCCTTATCTAATAATATAAAGCTGCTAACCCCTGAGCCATGAAAGGAAAACACAAACACCAGCTGCAACTATGTTGGTTATACAAGAAGGCCTGGCCAACGAGAACCCTTTTTCTGGATTGGTTCCATTGAAACTTTGTCCCTAAAGTCAGGAAGTACCTTATCACCTTATCAGTAAGAGATTAACTTTTAAAGTTCTTTTGCTATTGGACAATGCCGCTGACCACCCAGAACTTCATAAGTTCAACACTGAGGGTGTTGAAGTGGTCTAACTGCCCTCAAACACAACTTCTCTAATTCCACCTCTAGAACAGGAGGTCACAAGGACCTTTATGGTTCATTACACATGGTATTATTAGGAAACAACTGTCAACACTATGGAAGAGAACCCAACAGAACATCATAAAAGTCTAGAAGGATTATACCACTGAAGATCATTGTTACAGAAAAAGCTGTGGAAACCATCAAGTTTGAAACAATAAATTCCTCCTAGAGAAGACTGTGTCTAGGTGTTGTGCATGACTTCACAGGATTTCTGACAGAACTAATGAAGGAAATCATGAGAGATCATAGATATGACAAAAAGGTGAGGGATGAAGGGTTTCAAGATATGAATCTTGGAGAAATTGAAGAACTAACAGATACCACAACAACAGAGGGATCAACAGAGGGAAAACAACTTGATGGAAACAAGAATATCCAAACCACTATCAGATGAGAAAGACAGAGAAGAAGCAGTACCAGAAAATGAACTGACATTAGACAATCTGGCAGAAGGATTCTAATGATTCAAGACTGCTTTTAACTTCTTTTATGACATGGACCCTTCTATGACACAGGCACTGAAACTAAAGCAAATGGTGAAAGAAGGGTTTGTACCACATAGAAACATGTTTAGACAAATAAAAAAGCAAAAAGGTCAGAAAGAAATTACAATGCATTTCTGTAAATTTACACCAAGTGTGTCTGCCTCTCCTGCTTTCCCTTTCACTTTCTCCACCTCTGCTACCTCAACTGCCTCTGAGATACTAAAATCAACCTCTTCTCTTCCTCCTCCTCAGCATACTCAACATGAAGACAAGAAAGATGAAGATCTTTATGATGATTTGCTTCCCCTGATGAACAGTAACATATTTCTTATGATTTTTTTCTTTTCAGACAGAGTTTCGCTCTTGTTGCCCAGGCGAGAGTGCAATGGTGTGATCTCAGCTCATTGCAACCTCCGCCCCACCCAGGTTCAAGCGATTCTCCTACCTCAGCCTCCGGAGTAGCCTGGATTACAGGCACATGCCACCATGCCCAGTTAATTTTTGTATTTTTAGTAGAGACTGGGTTTCACCATGTTGGTCAGGCTGGTCTCGAACTCCTGACCTCAGGTGATCCACCCACCTCAGCCTCCCAAAATGCTGGGATTACAGATGTAAGCCACCGCACCTGGCCTTTCTTATGATTTTCTTAATAACATGTTCTTTTTTTCTAGCTTACTTTACTGTAAGAGTACAGTATATAATACATATAATAATCAAAATATGTGTGAATCAACTGTTTATGTTATCAGTAAAGTTTCTGATCAACATAAGCTATTGGAAGTTCAGTTCTGAGGGAGTGAAAAGTTATATGCGGATTTTTGGCTACACAGGGAGTCAGCATCCCTAATCTCCATGTTGTTCAAGGGTCAGATGTAGAAACATACCAAAATGAAAACCTATTTTCAGTACCTGTCAAAAGATCTGAACTGCACAGGTTGTTCCACAGACAGATCACCAAGGGCTCCAAGGCAGGCTGGTGGCAGAAGGGCAGGATCCACTGTGACTCCATCTGCTGGTATGTTAACCAAGCTTCGGAGAATGTCTTTCACATTGACATTTTTTGAAACCGAAACTGACGGCGTAGCCTTAGTGTCCAACTCATTTCCTCTGTCATTTTTGGTTTCTGGAGACTTATTGACTTCTAAAGAAAGAGTAGATAGCACCTCGCTGATTGCATCTGGGCCTGCACTGACTCCAGGAGGTGCTGTGTGAGGAGTTACTTCCACATGGCTTCCTAAACCAGTGGCTGTTTCTTCCCCAATGCCTGAGTCCCTCCTTCGAGCAGATGATGTGCTTTCAGATTCTTCCACTGATGCCGTAGTTAAAGTGCTGAATGCTGCTGGTGTGATTTCTATATCACACCCAGAAACAGAAGAAATAAACAAAAATTTAGTACTAATTTTTAAAAGGTATATTCAATCCTAATAGCTATCTACTGTTTTGAATTATGAAATACATCATGTTCTAAAAGAGTAAAACCTAATTACATATTCTATAAAATGTACTGAGTGGATACGCCTATTATCAAGAGACATAGTATAATAAAATAAATAAATACTTGCAAAAATTATCTAAAGTAATGGGTAGCAATACAAGGTCGAAAGTCATTGGCCATAAGAAAAAGTCTACAATCTGTGTGTGTGTGTGTGTGTGTGTGTGTGTGTGTGTGTCTGTTGCCCAGGCTGGAGTACAGTGCTGTGATCTAGGCTCACTGTAGCCTTGACCTCCTAGGCTATCCTCCCACCTAAGACTCTCAAGTAGCTGAGACCCCAGGTGTGTGCCAACACATCTGGCTAATTTTTCTATTTTTTTGTAGAGATGAGGTTTCACCATGTTGCCCAGGCTAGTCTCGAACTCCTGAGCTCAAGCAATCTACCAGCCTAGGCCTCCCAAAGTGCTAGGATTACAGGCATGCACCACCACGCCTGGCCCAAGTCCACAATCTTTAGGATAAAATAAAAAGCTCTACCTCAAACATGGTTACTGCAGCTGGAAAACTTGTTACCTCTTCTACAAGCATAAATAATTCAATGATCCTTAAAATCCAGTTCAACGAGGAATGCCTCCTTTTCTATTTAATTCTCACTCCCTTTAATCAGGGTTTCAACCCATTCTTGCAAAAATGGTCTTATCAAGGTCACCAAAAAATCTTCATCTTGCTAACTCCAATGGTCAGTTTTCAGTCCTAACAGGACTTCACATAACAGCAGCAGCTAATTATTCCCTCCAACTAGACAATGCTTCCTTTCCTCAGCTTGCAGGACACCATTCTCTTTTTGTTTTCCTTGTACTACCTCACTGATTGTTCCTTTTTAACATCTCTCACCTCTTTTTCTCCCTGATTTCTTAAGCTGGAGGGACACAAGGCTCAGTCCTTGTTCCTCTTATGTTCTCTATCTACATTTGGTCCCTTCATGATATCATTCATTCTCCAAGTTTTAAATACCACTATCCCCCCACCAAAAAAGTCAAACTATTAAATACAACTGCTACCCTACAACTTATCTTACATGTCTAAAAAACATCTCAAACTCAACATGCTGAAAACTGAATTTCTTCTCTTTTTATCTTTCCCTGAAAATCTCTTTCACCTTTAATCTACTCCACTGTACCTTGTAATCATTTTTGACTACCTTTTTCATTCACACAATGCACAGCTAATGTTTTAAAATCCTGTTTTTTCTACCACTAAGACATATCCAGAATCTGACTGCCTCTCACCATCTCTAGTTGCCAACCTAATCCATCCCACCATAACTTCTTGCCTCGATTACTGATTACTGCAATATCCTCCTAACTGGTTGTGGAGGAGGGTTGTTTCAATAATCCCACTGCCCCATGTCTCCTGGTACTCATCCCTTGATAAGCCCTTGAAGCTGGACTAGGCTTGACTGACAATAACCAACAGGATCTGGCAAAAGCAGCAGTGGGCCAGTGCTTGGCCCACATTTTAAGAAGGTCTGGCAGCTCTTGTATTCCCAGAATCTCTGAACATCTCTGTAAGAAGTGTGGCTTATTTCTGATCTACCTTGCTGGAAAGAACATGTAGAGAGATGATATGGAGACAGATATGCTCTCCAAACTAATGAAGGAAACCAGGAATTCATTTGAGAACAAGTATCAAGGCTGCAGACATATAATCCCAGCTCAGCTGTTTTAGTCAGTCAGTCTCAGCTCTTGGAGCCATCCCACCTGAGGCACTACATACACTATTAGAAAAGTCACCTTAGATTTTCCAGACCCAGCAAACAACATCTGAAACAGGGATAAACCATGCCCACTGTGCCCTATCCAAATATAACTCAAGGAATCATGTAAGAAAGATGAAAATGGTTGTGGTCTTAGGCCACTAAGCTGCAGGGTAAGGTGGTAAACAGCAGTACCTGACACTGATTATCCTTGCCCTCTATAACCTCTACACAGGATATAGAGTTACTTTTTTTTTTTTTTTTTTGAAAACGGAGTCTCACTCTGTCACCCAGGCTGGAGTGCTGGAGTGGGATCTCTGCTCACTGCAACTTTTGCCTCCCAGGTTCAAGGGTTCAAGCAATTCTCCTGCCTCAGCCTCCTAAGTAGCTGGGATTACAGGCACCCACCACCACGCCCGGCTAATATTTGTATTTTTAGTAGAGATAGGGTTTTACCGTGCTGGCCAGGCTAATCTCCAACTCCTGACCTCACGTGATCCAGCTGCCTCAGCTTCCCAAAGTGCTGGATTACTGGCGTGAGCCACCACGCCCAGCCCAGAGGTATTTTTAAAAACATAAACTGTAACTCCTGTTCTCAAAACCCTCCAATGAGCTCTCATTGCCCTCAGAGAAAAATCCATACCCAATAACTCCTGGTCATTCCTTATATTTTTACCCTGCTTATTATTTTCTTTTCTTTTTTTTTTAAGCACTTTTACCACCTTCTAAAATACTATACAATTTACTTGTAACATGTACATATTTTTTATCTCCTCCCATTAGAATATAAGCTCCATAAGAACATTGATTTTTTGTTTTGTTTTAGTCATGAATATATACCCAAGTATCCAGTAGATATTGAATGAATGTCGAGTGAATAATAAATTGCCTCCTTTGGGTGGCAGCTACTTCTATAACTGCAACAGTTACTTAACTAACTATACTTTTATAACTGGCAGCTACTTTTAAAACTCCAGTTATTGTAGTTACTTGTTTATAAGTCTGTCTCTTGTAAGAGAATAGGAGTTAGTGATTCTTCACAGCAAATTAAGTCAATAAAATTTTTTGACTCTTTACTTGTATAAGATACCATTTTCTGACTTACCTTTAATTAGATGGTTCATTTAAAGAACAAAAAAATCCCAGATGCAATTAATTACACGATATTTAAGCCAAAACATTTAGTTAATAATAAAAATATATGTATGCTCTCACTTAATTTACACATAAATGGATTTAAATTCCAGTATCAATATTTTAACCATCAAAAGTAAGTAACATTTATTTGAAATTTGGTACAAAGGAATAGAAAATGCAAACTTACCAGAGAGTGATACATTCCCATTTTCACTGCCAGTTTCCGTAAATGACTGGCTATGCCTTTCATTTTGGGGTTCCAAAATGTCTCTGTACTTGGAGACCATAAGAACAGAGATAAAGTATACTACTGCCAAGGCTAAAAATTGAGCTTGTTTGCTATCCTCCTGGGAAAAAATAAATAAATAAGTTGATTATGTAACCATAAAATAACATAATTACATTTTACATCACAACGTTTAAATACAAAACATATTCACAAATCTTTCAATATACAAAGACATACCTATATAAATAATAAATTTATTAATAAACTTACTTGAGCAAACATTAGGCAAAGACTCTTAGAGAAATGTCTTTAAATGAGAGGTTTTATACTTGCAAAACATGGAGAGAAGCTAGCTCATTTTTAAAAATTATTCAATCTAAAGACGTATGTCCTAATACACACTATAATGTTAATCAAACAAATAGTAATTATAACTACATGAAACAAGTCAGATGCAGTGGCTCATACCTGTAATCCCAGTACTTTGGGGGGCCAAACCAGGCAGATCACTTAAGGTCAGGAGTTTGAGACCAGCCTGGCCAACATAGTGAAACCCCATCTCTACTAAAAATATAAAAATTAGCCAGGTGTGGTTGCACATGCCTGTAATCCCAGCTACTCAGGAGCCTGAGGTGGGAGAATGGCTTGAACCCAGGAGGCAGAGGTTGCAGTGAGCCGAGATCGCATCACTGCACTCCAGTCTTGGTGACAGAGTGAGTAAGACTCCACCTCAATACATACATACATACATACATACATACATACATATATACGTACATACATACATGACGATATGAGGATAACTGGTTATTATTATCTATAATCATAAAAGCTAAAATACATAAAATTATCACAATAAAAGTGCTAAAAAATAAACATGCAGGAGAAAAAAAAAGAAGCTATTAGATACAGAATATGATGTCAAAGGAATTCCTTCTTTTCTTTTTTGAGATAGGGTCCTACTTCATCATCCAGGCTGCAGTACAATGGCACAATCATAGCTCACTGTACCCCTGAACTCCCGTGCTCAAGAGATCTTCTCGCCTCAGCCTCCCAAGTAGCTAGGACTACAGGAATACACCACCACACACAGTTAATTTTTGTTTTTTAATTTCTTGAAGAGACAGGTTCTTGTTATGTAGCTCAGGCTGGTCTCCAACTCCTAGCCTCAAGCAATCCTTCTGACTTGGCCTCCCAAAGCACTGGGATTATAGGTGTGAGCTCCCACACCTGACCACAAAGAAATTTTTGAGAGTATTTTAAACAGTACAAACAATTATGTATCAGGATTAAAAATAAAGTATGAGAAAGTAGACAAATTAGACTGACCTCTTGAAGGGCCTAGGCTCCATTCTAGCTCTACCGGTCACCTATGTATCTGTATATCACTGACCTCTTCATCTAGTCAAATTCCCCATCTTCAAGGAGAACCTACACACATCACTATTCTACGAACTTTCCCAAATAGGTTTGAACTTGTTAATTTAAAGAAAAAACTCAAGGTTATGCATCAAACTCTGAAAAGCAAAGGCTCAAGTAGAAGGTAAATTTAAAATTTAAAATAAGAACATGAAGAACACTGTTCCCTATCAGATATGAATACAGGCATACCATGGAGATACCACAGGTTTAGTTCCGGACCACTGCAGTAAAGTGGCTATCACAATAAAGTGAGTCACACAAATATTTTGGTTGCCGAGTGTATATAAAAGTTACATTTACACTACACTGTAATCTATTAATTGTACAACAGCATTATATCTAAAACAAAAATGCACATACCTTCATTTAAAAATACTTTATTGCTTAAAAATGCTAACAATTATCTGACCCTTCAGTGAGTTACAATCTTTTTGCTAGTAGAAGGTTGTGTCTCCATGTTCATGGATGTTGACTGATGGGTGAGGGTGGTAACTGCAGCAATCTCTTAAAATAAGACAACAAACTTTGCCACAGTAACTGAATCTTTTTTTCACAAAAGATTTTTCTGTAGCAAGCAATGCTGTTTGATATCATTTTACTCACAGGATTGAACCCTACTAATGCTTTATCAAACACATTTAGGTAATATTCTAAATCCTTTATCATTTCAACAATGTTCACAGTATCTTCATCATGAGTGGATTCCACTGCAGGAAACCACTTTCTTTGCTTATCCATAGGAAGCAACTCTTCATTTGTTGGAGTATTATCATGAGATTGTAGCAATTCAATCACATGTTTAGGCTCTGCTTCTCTTTCTGATTCTCTTGCTATTTCCACCACATCAGCAGTGACTTCCTCCATGGAAATCATGAACTCCTCAAAGTCATCCATGAGAATTGGAATCAATTTCTTCCAAACTCCTGTTAACACTGATATGTGGATTTCTTCCCGTGAATCACATGGGTTCTTCATGGTATCTACGATAGTGGATGAATTCCAGAAGATTTTCCATTTACTTTGCCCAGATCCATCAAAGGAATTACTATCTATAGCAGCTACAGTCTAATAAAATTTATGTATTAAATAATAAGACGAAGTATTTCTTAAATAGTAAGTCAAATGACTCTTAATCCATAAACTGCAAAATGAATATTTCACTAACAAGCATGAAAATAACATGAATCTCCTTGTATATCTGATCAGAGCTCTTGGGTGACCAGGTTTATTATCAATGAGCAGTAATAATTTGAAAAGACTCTTTTCTTCAAACAGGTCTCAATAGTGGGCTTACAACATTCAGTAAGCCATGCTGTAAACAGATGCACTATTACCCAGGCTTTGCCATTCCATTTATAGAGCGTAGGCAGAGTAGATTTGGCATAACTCTTAAGGGTCCCAGGATTTTCAGAATGATAAATGTGCATTGGCTTTAACTTAAAGTCACCAGCTGTATTAGTCCCTAACAAGAGAATCAGCCTGTCCTTGGTAACACTGAGGCCAGGCATTGACTTCCTGGTAGCTAGGAATGTTGTAGGATGGTATCTTCTTCCAATAAAAGGTGTTTTGTCCACAGTGAAAATCTGTTGCTTAGTAGCTACCTTCATCCCTTTCTTAGCTAGCTCTTCTGAACTTAGTGCTTCACCTTGTACTTTTCTGTTATGGAGACGGCTTCTTTCCTTAAACTTTATGAACCAACCTCTGCTAGCTTCACTTTTCTTCTGCAGCTTCCTCACTTCTCTCGGCCTTTACAGAATTGAAGAGAGTTAGAGCCTTGTCTGAAACAGGCTTTGGCCTAAGCAAACAGTGTGGCTGGTTTGATCTTTTATACAGACCACTAAACCTTTCTTCAACTTAACAGTATAAAGCTGTTTTACTTCTTATCAGTCATTTGCTAACTGGAGTAATCGTTTACTTTTAATTTCCTTTAAGAACTTTGCATTTGTATTCACAACTTGGCTAAACGTTTGGCACAAGAAGCCCAGCTTTTGGCCTGTATCAGCTTTTGATATATCATCCTCACTAAGCATAATCATTTCTAGCATTTTATTTAAAGTGAGAGACATGAGAGGCCATTGTAGGGCTATTAATTGACCTCACTGCAATATTGCTGTGTTTCAGGGAATAGAGAGACAGGGGAATGGCCCCTCCCAAGGAGAGGAGGAGAGATGGGAATGGCCAGTTCGTAGCACACTCAGATATTTATTAAGTTGTAATAAGTTTTAAGACTGTCTTAAATGGGTGTGATTTGTGGTGCCCCAAGACAATTACAATAGTACCAGCAAAGATCACTGATGACAGATCACCATAACAGATAAATAATAATAATGAAAAGGTTTGAAATATTGTAAGAATTACCAATATATGATATAAAGACATAAAGTAAGCACATGCTGTTGGATGAATAGCACAGATAGACTAGCTCGACACAGAGTTGCCAAACAGCATCAATTTGTAAAAAATCCAGTAATCAGCAATGTGCAATAGCAAAGCACAATAAAATAAGGCATGTCTGTAAATGGAAACTAATGGTAAAACTAATGAGACTAACAGTTAATACTTAATGTCAAAAAATTTGGATATAATCAATTTCAGAGAAACAGAAGATAGGCTCGATTTGAACATATCCACTTGATGCAATTCTTCAACATATTTGTAATCCATGATCTGACAAAATGTATGGTATTTTGCAGGTTCATGTGTAATGACTTCTTAGTCTGTTGAAAAAAATAAAGGTTCATTTGTCTTTTTTATAAACCACCCCTTTTCTCTAGGCATAGCCATGTTCTTCTGCCACACAATTCTGCCATCTAATAACTGCTGCTAATGACATTAATATTCAAAATGCAGACAAATAATTTACTTGTCCTTAACTTCTTAGTCCGTTATAAATTAGTTATGCCAATCTAAATCCTTATTTAGCCCATTAATATGTTCAATGTTTACTAACTACCACATGAACTTTACAGTATATGCCCGATTTTTGGCCTCAAATAAAAAATATCCCATAAATCTTTTACATTTAAATCCTAACTCCTGAAATAAATTTGCTTTCCATTGTAGCTGTCATTTATTGAATATTTACTGTATGCCAGGCACTGTGCTATGTATTTCACATATATTTTTATTAGCAAACTTGAACAAGATAAGGCTTAGAGAAGCAACTTACTTAAGGATATATAGTATGTAAAAAAGCAAATCTGAACTCAGATTAGGGTGATTAAAAACCTTAGCTCTTAACCTCAAGGTAGAAATTTCTTTATGTCCTCGATCTTAGGTCATTTCCTTTTTCTTTCTATTTTTTAAATTTTTTTATTTTATTTTACTTATTTATTTTTATTTTTATTTATTTATTTATTTATTTTGAGACGGAATCTCACTCTGTTGCCCAGGCAGAGCACAGTGACCGGATCTCAGCTCACTGCAAGCTCCACCTCCCGGGTTTACGCCATTCTCCTGCCTCAGCCTCCCGAGTAGCTGGGATTACAGGCACCCGCCACCTCGCCCGGCTAGTTTTTTGTATTTTTTAGTAGAGACGGGGTTTCACCGTGTTAGCCAGGATGGTCTCGATCTCCTGACCTTGTCATCCGCCCGCTTCAGTCTCCCAAAGTGCTGGGATTACAGGCCTGAGCCACTGCGCCCGGCCAGTCATTTCCTTTTTCATCAAAGGTTCCCTTTTTTCCCTAAAGAGGCTAAACTCTAGCATGTAAAATATAGTGTTTTCTTTTTTTCTAAAACTCCTATAAGGTGATTATATAACTTTTATAATCACAAAATACTTAAAATTATTTATCACTTTCAGTAATCATGTAGTAAAAGAGATATTCTAATTCTGTTTGGAGAATATTGTAATATAATAACTGGTTAGAAGGTTTTACAAGAGCCAAATCATCCAGAGGCACTGTGAAGAGTTCGGATTCCATTTAACCACTAAAAGATGGTATTAGAGAATTCTGAAAGAAAAATAGTAACATCATCTATTCCAGTTTGTTTGTTTGTTTAAGAGACAGGGTCTTGCTCTGTCGCCCAGGCTGGAGTGTAGTGACACAATCACAGCTCACAGTAACTTTGACCTCCTAGGCTCCAGCGATCCTCCCCAACTCAGCCTCCCAAGTAACTAGGACTAGAGGCATGTGCTACCACATGTGGCTAATTCTATTCTAGATTTTTAAAGATCATTCTAGGAAATATAAAGTTATGGACAATAGACTCAGAACCTGCCCAATGGGAAACAAGTGAACAGAGGAGAAAACAGCAACATTTGGTCCTCAAATTGACCACATTCAAAGGATTCCAGGGGGAAAAAAAGTTGATGCCTTCTTAATTAAAGGAATAATAACAGCTACTAGAGAACTGAGATCTAAGAAGGTAGTACAGCCTTTTAGTTAAGATCAAAATTTCAAGAGTCAAATTCCCTAAGTCCTAAACTCACTTTCACCTCTTACTAATTGTATAATCTTAAGCACATTACTTCAATATTGCTAATTCCCTCACAGAATTATTGTGAGAATTAAACATACATATACAGCAGCGGTCCCCAACCTTTTTGGCACAAGGGACTGGTTTCACAGAAGACAATTATTCCATGGACCTGTGGGGGGTAAGAGGTGGGGTGGGGGTAGGGGGTATGGTTTCAGGATGATTCAAGTGCATTACATTTATAACTAGATTCTCATAAGGAACGCACAACCAAGATCTGTCGCATGCACAGTTCACAATAGGGTTCATGCTCCTATGAGAATCTAATGCTCCTGCTGATCTGACAGGAGGCGGAGCTCAGATTCACTCCTCACCCTCTGCTCACCTCACCTCCTGCTGTGCAGCCTAAGTGCATATCAGTGGTCTGGGGGTTGGGGACCCCTGATAAGAGTATCCAGTATTATGTTTAATACACAGTAAGTATTCAATACTATTAAGTAGTGATAATACTCCAAATTCTACATGTGTATAAAAACCTAGTCAAGAACTAAAGAGAACCAAACTATTGAAAAAAAAAAAGGAGGGGAAACAGAAAAATTGAGGTTAGAAAGTTTATAAGAAATATACATGTAAAACATATAGTAAGTGTTCAACTAATATTTACTAATGATAATATTCCAAATGCTGACGAGTGCAATTACAATTAATTTTTACTTCCATCTTTATATTTTCTATATGACTTTAAATTTTCTACGTAAGAATTAGCAATGTTTTCTATCAAAATCAGCCGAAACAAAACTGTTTTTCATCTTTAGAAAATCAGAAACACCAAACTGAGAGCAAAATTTCATCATGCACCTTTTTATCACATTAGTATACCTTTGAGGAAAAAATATCCAATATTCAGTAAAATAACATGCCACTCAGAAGTTGAATATTTTATTACATTCAGAGCATCAATTTTAGAATTAGGACTGGTAGGTTCGAATCCTGATTTTATCACTGTTTATCAACATTAGCTTAGAGATGTTACTCAAGCTCTATGTGCCTCAGATTATTCATCTATAAAATGGAAATTACAATAGTACAGCTCAAGAAGTTGTTGGACTTAATGAATACATGTATAGTACTTAGACTGCTGACTATGTAATAATGCATTATTCCTTTTAATATCATTACACTGATCTACTAGCTCCCTTTACATAAACTATCCTTTCTAATCTTGTCATTGTTTCTAAAATCACTGTCAAAAGAACTGGTTTCTAGACCTTTCTATCTCTGTTACACTATTTGATATCACAAAGAATTTTTAATCTCAATATATTAGGCCTAAGAGGAAATATGCAACAGTTAAGAGAGAACGTGAAAGAAATATTGTAACTTACTATGTCTCTGAAAACAACTGCCCTTAGTCGATTAATATCCATGTCCTGTAGAAGTTTGTCAAGATCTCTTACTGGAGATATACCGCCAGTCACAATGTCCACCGGACTCTATTTAAGATTTTTAAAAAAATGTATATATATACACATATACACATTACACAGATATACTTTAAAAATAAACACAGTATTCCAAGAACCAGAAAAGCAAAGTTATAGCATTCCTTTCCCCACTTTGTGTGTATGCTTCTTTCTCCTTTGAGGGGTTGGGGAGAGAGGTGGAGAAAGATGGCATACAGGAAAAAATGACATATTTGAAGAAAAAAGCATCACAGAAACAAGAAAAGTAAACATCGGGAAAAGGAGACAAGATTAAGTATAAACAAATCTTTATTGTATATTTAAACACAAATATTTGAATGTTATGTCCAGGCCTAAAGTAACTATTTTAATCTCTGCCAGACTTATTTAACTTTATGTTGAAATGAGCAAATAAAAATCTTAATTGTAAAACAGGAGTATGCTTTTTGAAAATTAATTAATCTGTATACTTACCTTTGCTGCAGATTTCCCTAAGGGAATAAGGCTATGTATTGTTTTCAAGGCTTTATCTCCCCTAGTTTTCAGTTGTGAATGCTGTTGACACTCCAAACAATTCCTTACTGCTACGGCACAAACTGTAATTTATTTTAAGGAAAAGATTGGGAAAGATAAGTTAATATTTAAGATTATGGAAGTGAAAAACATCAACTACACGATATGATTTACATAAGATTTTATTCAAAACAGATGACATTCAGCTTATTCGTAAAATGTCCCTAGACTTTATCGCCTAGTGTTGGCTGTCTGATATTGTTAGCTTCCATGCTATGGCCCAGTTAAGCTTTAGGGAGGCAGCATGGCCCAGTGGTCTAAACCTTTAGGGTTTGCTGAAAGGAAATCAGTTCAGGAATCTTAAAAATAGGCTACTGTTTCTTAGATCTCAACTAAGCTAGCTGGGACAATCTTTTATTAAGAAAAGGATGGAGAATAAAAGAATTGAAAGAAATGGAAAAAAATAGGGAACAAAGCACATTACCATGAACTAGTCTAGGTAATAATCTTCTACCACCATCATTAAAGTAAATTAGTTAAACCAGAAACTTTGAGGTTTTTCTTATATTGTATCATTACAGCATATTAATTGAGACTGATAGAGGATATAGCTTTTCTAAGAAGCTCTATAGGGTCCAGCATTTACTAGCTTTCATTAAAACTGCTTAGAAACTGGGAGACAGGAAAAGGAATTTGATTAATATACAGTCTAAAATTACCTAAGGCTCCCACAAATCAGGCAGTTAGATTAATTAGAAATTAATTTTTGGATTTTAAATGATGAATTACATCATGTACCCTTCACTATGAATTGCTTGATACCATGTAATCATTTAAATTCCCTCCAAATCTGTAGCACTCAAGGTACTTAAACTGAGCAAAGGAGCGAGAGCAAATTAGGAACAAAATAGCAAACTTAAGTGAGGACTTCACAGAGAATCACTGGTGTATCACATGGCTAGCAGGCATGAGAATTTAGAAAGAAAGTGTTCTGAAAGGTGCCCAAAGAGAGCAATAAAAGTTGAAAGAAAGGAAGGAGGGAACAAGTGGAGGGAAGACAGAATAGGGAATACAACTTTGTCAAATTTGGTATCAGACCCAAGAAATATTTTACTTTGTCAAATTTGCTATCAGACCCAGGAAATACTTTCCATACAATCTTTTTCACAAGTTGCATAAAATCAAATTTGGATCTGTACTACAAAGTTAAAAATCACACCTCATTTCCTGGTTTGAACCAGTTATTCTTATTGTTGCCATCCTAACTTCTAACCCCAAACTCAGGAAACAACAGGAATGAGGACACCAGTGTCCATCAACAGATAACTAGATAAAAAAATGTGGTATATATACACAATGAAATACTATTCAGCCACAAAAAAGAAAGAAATCATGTGTTTTGCAGCAATATGGATGGAAGTGGAGATCATTATCTTAAGTGAAACAAGTCAGACATAGAAAGACAAATATTGTATGTTCTCACTTATAAGTGGGAGCTAAATAGTGTGCACACACGGATGTAGGGAGTATAATGATTGAAAATGGAGACTCAGGCTGGGCATGGGGCTCACACCTGTAATCCCAGCACTTTGGGAGGCCGAGGCGGGTGGATCACGAGGTCAGGAGATCCAGACCACCCTGGCCCACAGGGTGAAACCCCGTCTCTACTAAAAATGCAAATAATTAGCTGGGTGTGGCCGGGCGCGGTGGCTCAAGCCTGTAATCCCAGCACTTTGGGAGGCCGAGACGGGTGGATGACGAGGTCAGGAGATCGAGACCATCCTGGCTAACACGGTGAAACCCCGTCTCTATTAAAAAATACAAAAAACTAGCCGGACAAGGTGGCGGGCGCCTGTAGTCCCAGCTACTCGGGAGACTGAGGCAGGAGAATGGCGTAAACCCGGGAGGTGGAGCTTGCAGTGAGCTGAGATCCAGCCAGTGCACTCCAGCCTGGGCAACAGAGCGAGACTCCATCTCAAAAAAAAAAAAAAAAAAAAGAATTAGCTGGGTGTGAAGTAGTCCCAGCTACTCAGGAGGCTGAGATAGGGGACTCACTTGAACCCAGAAGGCAGAGATTGCAGTGAGCCGAGATCTTGCCACTGCACTCCAGCCTGGCGACAGAGTAAGGCTCCATGTCAAAAAAAAGAAGAAAGAAAGAAAGAGGAAGAGGGAGAGAGAACAACGTATATTATTCATGTGATGGATACCCTAAAAGCCCTAACTTCACCACTAAGCAATCCATGTATGTAACAAAATTGTACTTGTACCCCACAAATTTATACAATTTTTTAAAAAATGATATCACATGTTTGGACTGTTACTTTGCTTACTATACTCTACTAAATGATCTTGGACAAGTCATTTTTAAGTCTCATTTCCATATATAGAACAGACTGTACTGGGGTAGATTAAATTATCTTTTAATTCTTTCCATGGCTATGAAAAACTAGGAACAAAGAGTATTTCCCTAGCCTCTGAATCTGATTATTCTTGAGTAAAGCTTTGCTAGTATAGCCTTGTACTTTTACTTCTAGAAATGTACTCTTTCTAGGAAATTGAAAAGGCTTTGAAAATGGCACACGTGGAGCAATAAAGTCTAAATATTTTAATTATAATACTAATAAAGAAGTATACTAATAGAAAGATTAAAGAAGTATATACTACAATAGAAAGAGTAGGAGCACTAGTTAGACAAAAGTATAGTACTGAAATTCTACCTTCACCAATTAGAGCTTTTCAGCTATAGGTAAGTTTCCCAATTTCTTTTATCTTCAATTTCCTCATGAATAAAAAGGACAAAATTGTCACCGTGAAAATCAACAATTGCCGGGCGCAGTGGCTCACGCCTGTAATCCCAGCGCTTTGGGCGGCCGAGACGGGCGGATCACTAGGTCAGGAGATCGAGACCATCCTGGCTAACACGGTGAAACCCCGTCTCTACTAAAAAAATACAAAAAACTAGCCGGGCGAGATGGCGGGCGCCTGTAGTCCCAGCTACTCAGGAGGCTGAGGCAGGAGAATGGCGTAAACCCGGGAGGCGGAGCTTGCAGTGAGCTGAGGTCCGGCCACTGCACTCCAGCCTGGGCGACAGAGCCAGACTCTGTCTCAAAAAAAAAAAAAAGAAAGAAAATCAACAATGACAAATGACAATAGTCAATAAATGATGGCTTTTGTTATGCTCACAATTAGAATGTCTCTTAAATTTTAAAACAACTATCTATAGATTGTTATTCCAAGTTATTTAGAATAGCTGGATATACCATTGATTATTAAATATAAAATACTTGGAATTTTACATTTAAACTAAATACTATTAAATACTTTGAATAGCATTTTGAGTAAAAATTATACTTGTGGTGAAAAGCACAGGTATACATTAGTTTATGTAACAGATATTCTTGCTAAATATGAAAAATACATCATTAACTAGATTTTCCACTTCCATGTATGTCTTCATAGGTGCTTTATCTCTTCATATGACCATGGCTCCTAATGGTTTGCTTCCATTTTTTGTGACTTCTCTCCTCACCACTTTCTCTTCATTTAATAATCAAATCATTTAACAAAGTCTCGGTATTTACAACTATATAGAAAGTTACGCAAAAAAAGTTTTGTTTTTTTCCTTTTTGTTTCACCTAAGAAGTCCAGTTAACACTAAAAAGTCATTTCATGTTTTTCTACTTTTACCTAGGGAAGAAGTGTTTCCAGGAGGAAGAGAAGAGAGATTTCATGATTTTATTAACTGCTTTAACAAATTACCACAGCTTTTTTGTATAAAGGCTGTACTTGAATGATGCTAGTTTCTAATATTGTTATTCAAGTGTGTTTGTAAGAGAAGCAGCATCAACATCACCTGGGACTTGGTAGTCAATTTTAGGCCTCACCCTAGACTTCTATAACCTTTCCTTTTTGGGACAGAGTCCTGCTAAGTTGCCCAGGCTGCAGTGCACGATCTTGGCTCACTGCAATCTCCACCTCCCAGATTGGCTCACTGCAATCTCCACCTCCCAGATTCAAGTGATTCTGCTGCCTCAGCCTCCCAAGTAGCTGGGATTACAAGTGTGCACCACCACACCTGGTTAATTTTTGTATTTGTAGTAAAGACGGGTTTCACCATGTTGGCCAGGCTGGTCTCGAATTCCTGACCTCAGGTGATCTGCTCACCTTGGCCTCCCAAAGTGCTGGGATTACAGGTGTGAGCCACCACACCCAGCCTAGACCTATATAATCTAATCTGCATTTTAACAAGATCATCAAATTTATGAATCACCTTGTGTTTTTTAATCATCTTACGTTTATGTATCTCCTTAAAATTTCAGAAGCACTACTTTAGAGCAAAATGAGATAGGGGAGCACCTCTAATTCCAGCTACTAGGAAGGATGAGGAGGTGGGATCACTTGAGCCCAGGATTTTGACACTAGCCTTGGCAACAAAGCAGAACCACCATCTCAGGGAGAAAAAAGAAAAAATAATAAAAATTAAAAGGACAGGGGAGAGCGGAAACTCCTGACCAAAATCACCTTAGTAAATTTTTCAAAATACATCCTCCTTCTTCCCCATCCAACCTACCAACTACTACTATGTACATTAAAAGGTACATTAAAAAGTAACATACGACAAATTAGCTAACACATATTTTCTCACCAACAGAAGATGGATAATTTTCAGTGTCATCTCTGAATTACTGAAAATTTCTTTTAGTAAATTCCCAACGGTTTTTAACAGCTCACCTAGTCGGAGACACTGCCGCAAAATTCCTCCAGATGACATACTTTTTTCAGCTTCAATTTCAGTAAAGCCAAGAGAACTTGCAAATATAAGCACATCCACAAGGCTAATTAGCCTCTGCAAAAATGTCACAGAGGCTTCTATTGAAAGGCCTTGAGTAGGTTCAATATTTTCCAGTTCATGCTGTAAAGAATACAGTTTGACATTTATATATATATATATATATTCTGAAAAAAAATAATTTTACCAGATATAGTCCTAAATTTTATAAATTGTATAAGAAGTCAGACTTTCAGAAACCTAGTAACACAGAGTGATTTATACTTCTTATTTCATCTAAAAAGGGCAGGGGATGAGGAGGAGCAACAGAAACATGCAGGTGAAACATCATGAACCATATTCTTCACTAGCTGACTCATACTTAGGGAATCAACATTCTCTCTAGTTCTTTCATTACTAGAACAGATTCTAAGGTCCTCTCAAGTAAAAGATCCTATTGTTTTTTATTTATAGCACCTATGATGCATAGTAACCACCACATATAAGTTTTAGTCAATAAAGTTGCATAACACTTATGTTTTCACACCAATTTTATATAGTAATTAAGTGCTTACTGTAGCCGATGTAGCAGCTGAAAGCAATGGCAGTATACCCCCACAAGCCATGACCATATTGTCCATCACTTGAGAGATGAGATGAATTGTGTTGTGTACAAAGATGACATTATCACTGCTATTCACGAAGTCCATAACTGTCTTTGTTGAATGGCTGTCCAAAGATAAATGATGTTTACTGATAAAGCTAAAGGAAGGAAATCACAGTTTGCCTACTTGAGGGGAGGGAAGATAAGAAGGTGCTTTTGTTTCATCTTGAAAACTGAAGGAAGATGATGCAGCAGGCATTTGGGGGGTGTATACTTCTTCAGAAGAAACAGACCATTCCATATCAGAAGCTACTATCCATGCCCTCCTTCAGTGCTGAAACATAAATACTATTCATTTTACACTGGATATCAAAAGTTGAAGAAAATTATCCTAACTAGGAACAAAACTAAGAAATCATGTGACAAAAATAATGAGGTAAATAGTGGTAAATGTGCTATTAAAAATGAATAGTCTTCTGCAATGCCTATAAAATGCTTTTAAACATAACAAGAATCTTACACAAATAAAAAGAAATAAATTAGGTACCTTTAAAATCATAAATCATACAATGGAGGATAATTTGAAGTACACAGATTTTTTTAAGGCTAAAAATACACTGGAAATACTGATAATGTTATACCAATTTTTTGTTTTTTGAGACAGAGTCTCGCTCTGTTGCCCAGGCTGGAGTGCAGTGGCACAATCTCGGCTCACTGCAAGCTCCACCTCTCGGGTTCATCACATCATTCTCCTGCCTCAGCCTCCCGAGTAGCTGGCACTACAGGCGCCCACCACCACTCCTAGCTAATTTTGTATTTTTAGTAGAGACAGGGTTTCACCTTGTTAGCCACGATGGTCTGAATCTCTTGACCTTGTGATCCGCCCGCATCAGCCTCCCAGAGTGCTGGGATTACAGGCTTGATCAACTGCGCCCAGCCTATACCAATTATTTTTTAATACTTCTAGTAATAAACCAGCTTGATAGACCTACCTTCTGGTGAATTCCATGTCATAAAATTGCTACAGGAAATCTACGACAGATTTTTTAAAAGAGAAATCTCTACTTTTCACATTTTTGTAATCCAGATACGGATTCCATTTTTATAATGGAGAATAAAAGTTAATTCAGTAAAACCCTACCACAGAATAATTTCTATTCTACTTTTTAACCAAATGTCTGGAATTAATTACAAAGTGTTTCTACAGATTTCTTTGAAAATCAAGACTAGGTTTATATACATCTTCCATAATAAACATATAGACAAACCTTCTCCACATCTGTATATCTGTTTCTATTGAAAATAATAGATCAGTGAGCAAACGTTGATGCATCTGAGACCAGTTGAACTCAGGAATACGAAACATAGTAGATCTGGAATCCCTCCTTTGTCCATTAACTGCATCTGGTGCTATTCCTTGCCCTGGCTGCTCATGTTGCCTTGATATCTAATACAGAAAATTTAAAAAGTAATAAAATAGGTTCAACTTCAGCAGGAGGCTTTAGCAATGTAAATAATTTAGTAGCTTCTATGCAATTCATCTACCACATTTTTAAGACACTATAAGAACCAAATTAGAGAGAGAAAAATTATCAATGAGTAATAACATTAATATTTTAGTATATGTAAGCAAAGCTATCAAAAGTGCGAAACTACCGCAATTCGAAAGTAATTAGCTTGGAACCATGTTAAGCATTACCACTACGTAGCATTTTATAAAGGAATCAAGTAACAGTTCTTAGTTTTTAGCCTTAGACTAAAAGAAAGTCAGTATTTAAAACCTAAGTAGCATCTGGATTATGAAGTGGCTAGAATGAAGAATAAAAAGAGATAACATAATGAAGAACCAACCAACAAAAACAAAAAAAAGGAAGGCGGGATAGAGGATAAGAATTGAATAAAGTGGAAAATGACAACATGCTACCAAGCATTGTCTCATGGGTCACTCTGAGATACAGACAGAGGAGAAGGCTGTGCCTCTAGATCTCAGAAAGGCTCCTCTCTCTTATAGACTTCATAAGACACTTCTAAATCACATGCTTGGCAACTAAAATTATACACTGGCAGGTAGGTGGCCCTAGAGTTTGCTGGAAAACTAATGTACTAGGATTGGGTTAGTCAAATAAAAGGTATAATGCAAGTGTTTCCAATATTTGTTTCATAAACTAAAATTATACCAATCCTTCAAAGTGGTAACTTTTGGTGAGGTTATGGTAAAAATAATAATAAAAGCTGTCATTTAATGAACTCACAGTCACTGTCAAACACTGTGCTAACGATCTGAAATACAATCTTCACATTCATTGCATTTATTTAATTGCAAATAGCATGTGAACCAAATTCAAAATAAAATAAATTTAAGTATATACACATGCTCTGTTTTAACTCAGTGCAAAAATACTTGAAGACGATAATATATAAAATCACCTCAAGCACATGTCGATGAGGCTGAGGTGTTTCCACATTTGTACTGGCCTTCAACTCCAGCCTCTCAGTATCTGTAGCAACACTGGAAACATCCAACTTGGCAATCTTTGGCTCAGAAGAAGAAGCCTCAGAGACACTACCATGACAATCACTAAGTAATCTGGTTTCTCCAGGGAGGTTAGTTGCTTTCTTCCCTTCCTCCAGCATCTGACCAAGGTCTGATTCTACAGCTTTTTGGGAAACAGCAGTTTCTGGTGACACCGCTGAAGACCCTGATGCTGTCATAGTCTGAATTCCAGAATCTTTGGAATCTTGAGTTTCAGCATCAGTTTGCTTTTCAGCAGCAGGTTTTCCTTCTTGAAATACTAATTTGTGATCATCACCAAACATGTCCAGTTTTTCACTGGCTTCCGATGCAGCTGGAGACAAACTGTTATCTTTGAGCTCTGTGGGTAGATTAGCTTCCTCAGTAGGACTGCCTTCTACTTTCAGTTCCACATAATCATCGTCTTCCTCTTCCTCTACTATAGACTTATCCAAGAATTCTGGCATTTCTGAAGCATCCTCTTCTGAAGGAGAACTTATAGAAGCAGTTACTTCACTGACAGTCATTGAATCTTTGCCAGTTGTTATAAAAGAATTAGAGGAAATAGTCACAGCTTCTATTAAGTCAGAAGATACCTCTAAATCACCTGCATTCCTTGTCTCATTTGTCTGTGTCTCTTCCAAAGTGCCTTCATCTGGTAACTCCTGATTTTCTTGCTCAGCTTTCATTTCTTCATAAGAAGCATTAGTAATTTGCAGTTCAATATTAGATGCAGATTCTAGTGAGCTTGTCTTCTCTATACTTGAATTTTCATTACCATTTGTGGTGAAATGAGGATAGACAGGAGAATCCTTCATATCTGGTTGCTGGGATCCTACTGAAACATTAACATCCCTTCTAATGCCAGAGGCTGCTTGAACTGAAGTTGAAGAACACAGCCCTATTTCTTCATCAGTTTTTCCTTGCTGTTCCCTAAATATATTAGCAAGGTTTTCTTTGTGTATTTCAAAAGTGACCTAGGTGAAAAATGTACATTCAGTTAAAATATGCATGAGAAATGAACACAGAATGCAAAATATAAAGTTAAATAATTTTCAAATATATATTTTATATAATACAATAAAACGTAATTTTCCTATATTTTATTTTAGTAGAATGATAAATGTAAGTCAATCACAGAAATCTAGATATTCATTAAAAACTACAGCCAATTTTAATGTTAACCAATAGCATAGCATGAAACCACAAGAAGAATATAATTATTTAGCCTATTATTAAAGATGTATAGGAAAAGGATACACTATTCTACTGGCCACCACAACTTGTACCAGAATTTAAGTATGTACTATTGGGAAGTGCTTTATGCACTGGATAACACTTGTTTCAACTGCTATGAATACCAATTTCCCCAGGACTTGTCCGCAGGAGAGATTAAAAACATCAATTAATTATGCTCACCATTATAGTAGCTCTACATATATCTATTAAGCTACAAAACCATTATCTCACTAAGCTAATGAAAACAAATTCTTTTAGCAATGGGAGAAAAAAGATCCAGCCCTTCCTCCAAAGGTTAACCATAATTTCCAAAGTTTGGTCAAACATAGTTTGAATGTTTCAATTGATCCATCCATACATCTATTCATTCCATTTATATCTGAGTGACTACTATATATATTAGGCACCATGAATGTTCCTATGTCATGCTTTGCCTTTTACCGAAATGGAAAAAAAACTGAAAAAGTACTTTTTTTTTTTAATTTTAGAGAGTGCCGTACTTGTTAATGTCACAAGATTTAGAATTTTTGAAATCTCTCTAAGGATTATCTCATAGCCACCAACATGTGATTTCCATTGGTGTTTCAATGGTAACCCCCATCACTCCTTGCAACAAAAATGCCAGAAAAAACTATAACACATGCAGAAAGTATAAGCCTAATTATAGTTTATTTATCCCAGAAGTGTTTGTTTCTGTAATCTACATTATTATATAGAGTAAACTGAACATTCATTCAATAAATCTTTATTGAGCCATAGTATAAGAGGACGGTAGGACAATCAAGGAAGAAAAGCTGATCTTTTTATCCACAAAAATCAATAGGCCTTATTGAATCACAAGAGTATAGACATAGATGAAAAGCAAACAAAAGTAAAAATGACTCTCAATGCAAAAAGTTCCTTCTATCAATATTAACTCGCCTTTACTCATGACATATATAGAACATTCATGCCATGTGATATACCTAAAAACAAAAATATTCCAGGAATAAATATTTTCCTGTGAATATTTGTATTTTTCCTAATTGTAACTATGTTCTTAATTCTAAAACTTAGAAATCTCTTTATAGTATTTCAACAATAAATGCATGTATGCCTCACTAAACAGTAAAATGACATAATCACATTAACAAAATATCCATTTCTTTTACATTCACAATGACAATATTTTATTTGACATGGGTTCTGTATTTTAATTGACCAATTCCTCATATTCATTCAACAAAAATTTACTGAACATCGGTAGCATGCCAGGCATTGTGTGATGAACACATTGTTCCTGACTTCATGGAACTCATATTCTAATGAAGGTGTCAGAAAATGAACACACGAATATGTAAGATAATGTCAAATAGTAATAAGAGCTTTGAAGGGAGGGGAAGTACACAGAGAAGAACTGTGATGAAAGTCTAGGTGAGAAGATGTATTTACTAGTGTAACTGCAGCAGGCCTCTCTGTTCTATTTGAACAAAGGCAAGAATAAAAGAGAGAGCAAGCCATGTAAAAAGAAAAGAGTTTGAGGCAGAGAAGAACAAATGCAGACTTTGGAGCTGAAATAAGCTTGGTATGCATGATGAATAACAATAAAGCAATAAACTGAGAACTAAAGAAAATGAGGTCAAAGATGTGGCCACGAGCTAGATTATGATTGTAGAACATTATAGACTGTGTTAAAGACTGTATTTTATTCTAAGAGAGCCATTTGAGAATTAAGTGTAGGGAAGACAACCTGATTTCCCTTTTTAAAAGATCAGTGGCTGGAAATGGTGGCTCATGCCTGTAATCCCAGCACTTTAGAAGTCCGAGGTGGGCGGATCACCTGAGGTCAGGAGTTTGAGACCAGCCTGGCCAACATGGCGAAACACTATCTCTACTAAAAACACAAAAATTAGTTGGGCGTGGTGGCACACACCTGTAATTCCAGCTACTCGGGAAGTTGAGGCAGGAAAATTGCTTGAACCCAACCCAGGAGGCAGAGGTTGCAGTGAGCCAAATAGCATCACTCACTGCACTCCAGCCAGGGTGACAGAGTGAGACTCCATCTCCAAAAAAAAAAAAAAAAAAAAAAAAAGACTGATTAGCCTACTTTTTGGAAAACTGACTTTAGAGAGAGCATTTCTGCACGAATAAACAATTATCATTATGAAAAGAAAGCAAGTTACATATTACCAACCTCACAGTCATTTTGAAAATAGGCCACTTATTTCTACAATACCCTGTGTTATAGAATGACTTTAGTTTTCAATAATCATTTGCTTTGATTTTATTTATATTAAAGGCTTTTAGAATTTGTATTATACAATGGATCAATAAACATGAGTACATGTAATTTATATGTACAGGTTAAAAAACAACAATTTTTTTAAATTTCACATACCTATCACCCATCTCAAGAAGTAAAACATTACCAGTACTTCACAATTCTCCTAAGTGCCCTGCCCAAACTGTACTCCCTACTTCTCCACTACAATCAGAAGGAAATCACTATCCTGATATTTCTGTTGTTCACTGTTAACAGTTTTACCTGGAGGACAAAGCTTTGGGAGATAATTTTAAAGGACAGTTTTACTGCTATATACTAAACTTACCCATTATGTTTAGTTTAAAAAACTACATCTAACACAAATCTAGTCAATTGTATTTTAAAGAGCAATACTGCCACAAGTGAGGCTCCCAAGAAAACACAAGATACACAGAATCTGTGAGTTGCAGCAAGGCTTCAGCTGATTTGAGAGAATATGTAAAGCTGTTTCTGGGAAGTCTTAGGCAAGTCATTAGGAAATACAGGAAATATAGAGGTCAAGAGAACTGGAGAATCAGAGGTGGTATATGCCAGGTAGAGTGTATTGGCATAAAATACTTTACAGTTTTCACTTCTAAGCTCACCATGGTGAACCTCTACCCTAAGAAGTAAGTCAAAGCACAGCATGTTTTTGTGGAGTGAAGTGAGAATCTTCAGGTAATTCACATTAGACAGGAAAACAGGAATTTAATCAACACATGATGAAGGCAAGCGAGCTAAGTACTCCTAATAAGAATACAGGTCCACCTCTCCTGAGTAAAACTGCTCCAGTCCAGATGGACTGTCATCTGTCGACTACATAGCTGCTATTGGGATCTCCCTTTCTACAGTCCTGGAGATCCCCTTCATCTCTATTCTATGTTGTCTCTTGTTTCTTACATTTCATTTCTTTCTCTTTGTATTATTCTCTCCTTTTGTGCAATATCCTGCAGTGCCTTAAGAAAGGATGTATATCCTTTCTTAATGTTTTGAGATCTCAAATATCTGAAAAGGTATTTATTCTCACTTCATACTTGACTAATAGTCAGAGTATAAAACCACAGATAAAAAAGCATTTACCTTCAGAATCTGAAATGCTTTTAAAATTCTAAAGTCTGTTGATTTTCAAATTTGCCCTTAATTTAATTTATCCAATGGTCTAAAAGCTAACTTGCAATTGAACAATTATCAGTATTATCTTTTTGGATGCTGTTTTCCTTAAGATATTTGTGACTTTAAAACTGATAATTTCCAATTAATTGCCAGATATTGTTCTAAATTACCCAGCTAGAAGACTAGTCATTAATCTTCACAATCATTTGATAGCTAATCTATAGCTGTTTGTAATGTTTAGAAAGCACTTCTATAAACTACTAGTTAAAGATACTTATGAGCTAATGACTATAACATGTTTTTTGCCATTACTTTCAACTTAACTGGCACTCAAATTTACTAATTAGTAGATAAAAAGATAAACACAATACATCCAGATGTTAATATTATCTTTTTAACCTATATATTTAAACCATATAACCTGTAAAATTTAGACTTTTTAAACTGTTAGGCAATGTTTAGCAACGGACTTTGTTTTTAAGCAAATTCATCTTTTTCAGTGCCTGTTTTCATATGAAAATACCAGCTAAATATGATGTTAACTTCTGATTAAGTTCCCAATCTTTGATAAATAACATATATCTTTAAAAACAGGTGGATCTTCCCATATGTATTATCAATGAATGTAAGTCAAAATGCCACCACATTCATGAGATCTTTATATAGAGACTCTGATGTACAACAATGGTATAGATAACAGATATAATGGTAAAATCAAGCATTACTGACATCGTAAGGAGCAATTCTAAAGGTCAGTAGTACTATCTACATTTATAAAGACAGGAAGAACACTGACAAAAGAATATTGCAGCAAATAACTTCTAATCTTTTCATTTTTTAAAAAGTCATCTTGATCAATTGTAATTTCTCAAAAACATTCTAAACAGACGCTTTCATGCAAATCTACAGTATAAACTGAAACAAATTTTTAGAGGGCAATTTAGCAATATCTACTAAAACTTTTTAAAACATGTACAGACTCCTTCCTCTGGAAATTCCACTTATAGGAATTTATCCTACAAAATAAGGGTTACAGTATTGAAACAGGCTCATCATTGCTCATTGATAAGGAACAGATAAAGTATGACTATAATATAAATCAACAGATTTTTAAAATCTCTCTTCCATCAATTTTTCTAAATACAATTTTGGAGAATGCTGGAATATCAAAAGAAAACTTGAATCATTTACACGATCACTCCTTCCTAGAATTTTAAGTGGTCTGATAACATTCAAATGTTACATCAAAGCTGAATCTTATGCTCCTTACTTCTCCATAATGTGAAATAATATGCAGACATTAAATTCATGTAAGAAAGATATCATTAAATAATACTCTAAAATAGTAAAAATATGATCACATTTTGTTAGCAAATAATATGTATGTGCAGATTATGTATAAAAGAGAAGACTAAAAGGTCTCGCGCCAAAATGTTAATAATAAGTTATACAAAGGTGTTTGGATAATGGGCAATTTTTGTTTTCTGTGTGTATGCATTTCTGCTGGGTTCAAGATTTCCTGTAATGAAAACCTATTATTTTAATTTTTTTGAAGTAATAAATGCTATTTGGTTTTAAACTGTTAAAGCTAAGAATACTTTTAGCCAGGAACAAAGGTGCATGCCTGCAGTCCTAGCTAGTGGAGAGGTTGAAGGGAGAGGATCACTTGAGCCAAGAAGTATGAGGCTATAGTGTGTTATATAAAATGGCACCTGTAAAGAACCACCGCACTCTAGCCTGGGAAGCACAGCAACACCCTGTCTCTCTCTCTTTTTTTTTTTTTTTTTAAGTACCATTTAAATTTGGTAAAAACACACACACAAACACTCACAAAGAAATCAGGTATTTTTAAAGAATTAGTTAGTAATTAAATAAGGTATAAAGTGCTACAATCCATGAAATGTGGAAATCTTGTAACTTTTTCATTTTTGTAATTTTTGTGAGGTATCTCCCTCCATCACGCAGGCTGGAGTGCAGTGGCATGATCTCAGCTCACTGCAGCTTCAGCATCCCGTATTCAAGTGATTTTCATTCCTTCACCCACTAGTAGCTGGGACCACAGGCATGCACCACCACTCCTGGCTAAGTTTTGCATTTTTAGTTAGAGACAGGGTTTCACTATGTTGCCCAGGCTGGTCTCGAACTCTGGCCTCAAGTGATCCACCTGCCTCGGCCTCCCAAAGTGCTGGGAGGCATGAGCCACCATGTCCAGCCAATTTTGTAACTTTTGAAATTTCTTCAAACAAGTCGCTTTTAATCTTATCATACAGTCACCATAAACACATATACATTTTTCTATATGCCAGTTCATATCTTATGATTTTAAAAATAATTTCAATAAAGCAATTAGAGAATTCTTTTTAAAAAAATCTTATTTCCACATGCTTTTACCCAATCTAAATGGTAGTTTTTACAGTGACTGAAATTTATACTTCAGATATTTCATCAGATTACAGTAAATAGCAAGTAAAATCTTCAGATATTTCAAATAATCCAAGATAATTAAGGATTTTATCCTCAAATTCACTATTTAGGAGGAAATCCAATTCATATCACAGTTTTAACTCCAGCGTGACTAATCTTTATTCATTTTAAGTGATAAACCCATTTTACCTTACGGCAATATGAGTCTACACAAAATACAGTATCTAAGGTGTTAGTTTTCTTTGTTTAGAAAATAATGTGTTTAGAAAATTATCATAATTCAGAAGAGTTTAAATGCCTTAATTTAAATTTTAATTGAGTAAAAGCATTTTATCATACCCAGTGAAAAAGGTATTACTTAAGCACAGAAAAATGTTCAATTTGAAGCCAAAAACAAACAAAAAAAATGAAAACCTAGACAACAAATAAGACAATGAAATCACAAAGGTTACTAGGTGCACACTTTAAAACCCTGAGATCAAAGTAACCAACATAGTGCAGTTATACTAGAAGAGCCTATTACGGCTTATAAAACCCAGTTCAGCTGCTGGAGGAGAGGTATACAGTGACAAACAGCTTCCCTGCTACAAAGGTGGCAGGAAATCTATCAAACTGGACAATAAAATTGCAATTGAGTTTCTTTGGCTTTTTATAGCAGCAGCATGTATCCTGATGTAACTCTGCAAAAGCTATCCCATTCTGCAACATTAGTTCTTTACACATCAGTTCTTTATCAAGAACCATGTTATAAATTGTGATATTGAGATTCAAAATGACTGCAAAAAGGAAAAAGCATCACTTCAATACTGTATGTATAAAAGTATTTTAAAATCTTCAGAATAGATATTTTTAGAGAAAAGAAAATTTTGTTCCAGTAATTCCAGTGGAATTTTTAACAGCTGCTAAAAATTGTTCACCTACTTACTGAATCACTACAGTTCTACTCTAAGCTTTACTAAACAATAATTTGAAGAGCCTTAGGGCATAAGTTTCTATTTTAAAAATAGTTATAAAGATTTAAAATTCCAAAAAACTTAACAGCATTCAAATAAATTACTTTGTATAAGCCTCATGAAACAGAAAAGCCTTTTAAAAATGAAGAAAATCCACAGGAAAGAATAAAATTAAAACACATGTATGAAACACTAAAATAAAACGTAAACAGGCCGGGCGCGGTGGCTCAAGCCTGTAATCCCAGCACTTTGGGAGGCCGAGACGGGCGGATCACGAGGTCAGGAGATCGAGACCATCCTGGCTAATACGGTGAAACCCCGTCTCTACTTAAAAATACAAAAAAAAAACTAGCCGGGCGACGAGGCGGGCGCCTGTAGTCCCAGCTACTCGGGAGGCTGAGGCAGGAGAATGGCGTAAACCCGGGAGGCGGAGCTTACAGTGAGCTGAGATCCGGCCACTGCACTCCAGCCTGGGTGACAGAGCAAGACTCCGTCTCAAAAAAAAAATAAAAAAATAAAAAAATAAATAAAACGTAAACAAATGTAAGAACCAACTTATAACTTTAAACTTTTGTTTTCCCTCTCATAAATAATGTTTTAGCACATGTTTTTAAAAGTATACTTTCACAGCAAAAAGTGATAGGTCTAGTTTTATTCAGATAAAAAGACTCCATGATTAACTTAGCATTATCCCATCTTATAAATGAATACTAAAACTTGAGTCAGTGTGGTTCTTGGTCAAAAGCAGGCAGGCACTAGAAGCCTCTCCTTAAAGCAACTATTTTCTTCAGAAAAATTTTAAGATCTGTTTAAAGCCGTAAGTCACTGGACTAAAGAAACATATAAACTAAGCAAAACTATAGTCATGCATCACTTAATCATGAAGACATGTTCTGAGAAATGCATCATTAAGCAATTTCATCATGTGAACACCATAGAGTGTACTTACACAAACCTAGACTGTATCACCTACTATATACCTAGGCTCTATAATATAGCTTATTGCTCCCAGGCTACAAACCTGTATAGCTTATTTACTGTACAGAAGCCTGCAGACAACTGTAATACAATATATGTATTTGTGTATCTATTTTTATGTTTTTAATGTTTCAATTTTTAACAAAAGACTGAGTCCTGCTCTGTGACCCAGGGTGGCGTCCAGTGGCGCAATCATAGTTCACTATTATGTTACTTCAAACTCCTGGGCTCAAGTGATCCTCCCACCTCAGCCTCCTGAGTAGCTAGAAATACAGGTACATGCCACCATCCCAGCTAGTGTGTGTGTGTGTGTAGATTGAGACTCGCTGTGTTGCCCAGGCTGGTCTCAAATTCCTGGCCTCAAGCCATCTTTCAGACTTGGCCTCTCAAAGTGCTGGGATTAGAAGTGTGAGACACCATTCCCAGCCCTTTTATGTGTGTATGTAAGGTTTAGAAATGTATATCTAAACAAATATAAACATAGAAAAGGTATAGTAAAAATCCAATATAAAATATTTAAAATGGTACCTACATAACGCATTTACCATGAATGGAGCTTATAAAACTAGAAGTTCCCCTGGGTCAATCAGTAAGTGGTGAGTAAATGTGTAGGTCTAGTACACTACAGTAGACTTTATAAACACTGTTAATATAGGCTACACTAAATTTATTTCTAAAAACTACTTTTCTTTGTTCAGTAAGAAATTAACCTTAGCTTACTGTAACATTTTAACTTTATAAACATTTTAATTTAAAAAATTTTTTGACTCTTTTGAAATCAAATTTAGCTTAAAACACAAACACACTGTACAGTTGTAAAAAAATATTTTCTGCCAGGCACAGTGGTTCACACCTGTAATCCCAGTTCTTGGGAGGCTGAGGCATGACAATTGCTTGAACCTGGGAGATGGAGGTTGCAGTGAGCCAAGATTGCACCACTGCACTCCAGCCTAGGTGACAGAGCGAGACTCCGACTCCAGAAAAAAAAAAAAAAAAAAAAAGGTAGAATGGCAATCATTAAAAAGTCAGGAAACAACAGGTGCTGGAGAGGATGTGGAGAAATAGGAACACTTTTACACTGTTGGGACGATAAACTAGTTCAACCATTGTGGAAGACAGTGTTGCGATTCCTCAAGGATCTACATCTAGAGCTAGAAATACCATTTGACCCAGCCATCCCATTACTGGGTATATACCCAAAGGATCATAAATCATGCTACTATGAAGACACATGCACACATATGTTTATTGCAGCACTATTCACAATAGCAAAGACTTGGAGCCAACCCAAATGTCCATCAATGATAGACTGGATTAAGAAAATGTGGCAAATGTACACCATGGAATACTATGCAGCCACAAAAAAGGGTAAGTTCAAGTCCTTTGTAGGGACATGGATGAGCCGGAAATCATCATACTGAGCAAACTATCGCAAGGACAGAAAACCAAACACCACATGTTCTCACTCACAGGTGGGAACTGAACAATGAGAACACTTGGACACAGGACAGGGAACATCACACACCTGGGCCTGTAGTGGGGTGGGGGGAAGGAGGAGGGATAGCATTAGGAGATATACCTAATGTAAATGACAAGTTAATGGGTGCAGCACACCAACATGGCACATGTATACATATGTAACAAACCTGCACATAGTGCACATGTACCGTAGAACTTATAATTTAAAAAAACAAAACAAACAAACAAAAAAAAAAAAACAAGGCCGGGTGCAGTCACTCGTGCCTGTAATCCTAGCATTTTGGGAGGTGGAGGCGGGTGGATCCCCTGAGCTCAGGAGTTCAAGACTAGCCTGGGCAACGTGGTGAAACCCCATCTCTACTAAAAATACAAAAAAATTAGCCAAATGTGGAGGTGCACACCTGTAGTCCCAGCTACTCGCCAGGCTGAGGCAGGAGAATCGCTTGAACCCAGGAGGCGGAGGTTTCAGTGAGACAAGACTGTGCCATTGCATTCCAGCCAGGGTGACAGAGCAAGACTCTGTCTCATTAAAACACACACACACACACACACACACATTCTAACCGGGTGTGGTGGTTCATGCCTATAATCCCAGCACTTTCAGAGGCCCAGGCGGAAGGACCACTTGAGTCCAGGAGTTGAAGACCAGCCTAAGCAATACGGTAAGATCCCATCTCTACAAAAAATGTAAAAAATTAGCCAGATGTGGTAGCACATGCCTGTAGTCCCACCTACTCAGGAGGCTGAGATGAGAGGATCACTTGAGCCCAGGAGTTTGAAGCTGCAGTGAGCTATGATCACACCACTACACTTCACCTGTCTCAAAAAATAAATATTTTTTTTTCCTTTCTCTATATCCTTATTCTAAAAGCTTTTTTCTCTTTTTAAAATTATATATATTTCAAGGTTTTTTGTTAGAAACTAAGACACAAGCCAGGCCCAGTGGCTCATGCCTATAATCCCAGCACTTTGGGAGGCTGAGGCAGGCAGATCACCTGAGGTCAGGAGTTTGAGACCAGCCTGGCCAACAATGGCAAACCCCGTCAACAATGGCAAACCCCGTCTCTACTGAAAATACAAAAATTAGCCAGGTGTGGTAGCAGGCAACTGTAATCCCAGCTACTTGGGAGGCTGAGGCATAACAATCATTCGAGCCCGGGGGGCGGAGGTTACAGTGAACAGAGATTGCACCGCTATACTCTAGCCTGGGTGACAGCGAGACTCTTTTGCCTGAGCTTATACAGCTAATAATAACTACAAATCAGGATTCACACCCTGTCTCCAAAGTCCACATTCTTTCATTACTTACACAAATCAATTGAAAACTGGATATAAATACCTAGTCATAAATATTTACAAGCTCAAAACACCTGAGATACCACCTAATCCAACTCCTTTATTTTGTATATAGGGAACTCAAAAAGACTAATCTATTCACCCTAAATACACTATTATTTTCTAAGACAGCAGTTCGCAAACTTTTTGGTCTCATGACACTTTACTCTTTGTTTGTTTGTTTGTTTGAGACAGAGAATCGCTCTGTCACAGGCTGGAGTGCAGTGGTGTGATCTCTGCTCACTGCAACCGCCACCTCGCGGGTTCAAGTGATTCTTCTGCTTCAGCCTCCCAAGTAGCTGGGACTACAGGCATTCGACACCATGCCCAGCTTATTTTTGTATTTTTAGTAAAGACAATGTTTCACCATATTGGCCAGGATGATCTCAATCTCTTGGCCTCGTGATCCACCCACCTCAGCCTCTCACAGTGCTGGGATTACAGGCATGAGCCACCAAGCCGGGCAACACTTTACATTCTTAAAAAGTATTAAGGCCCCCAAAGACCCTTTATCTATGTGGATTATATTTACTACTGCTTATTACATTAGAAATTAAAACTGAGACCTTTTAGAAATATTAACCTGTTTAAAAATAATAAACTCAATACATAATATAAATAACATTTTCTGAAAATGATTACTTTTCAAAACAAAACAACAACGAGAAGAGTGCTATTATTTCATATTTTTGTGAATCTCTTTAAAGTTTAGCTTCATAGAAGACAACTGCATTCTCATATTTGCCTTTGCATTCAATGTGTTGCATATATTGGTTTGGCTAAAGTATATAAAGAAAATCCACCCTCATATAGATTTGTAGTAGGAAAGAAGGACCGCACAGACCCTATGAAAAGGTCTCACGGGCCCAAGTTTTTTTTTTTTTTTTTTGGAGACAGAGTCTCTGTCACCCAGGCTGGAGTACAATGGTATAATCTTGGCTCAATGCTATGTCTGCCTCCCGGGTTCAGGCAATTCTCCTGCCTCAGTCTCCAAAGTACCTGGGATTACAGGCATGCACCACCACGCCCAGCTAATTTTTGTACTTTTAGCAGAGATGCGGTTTCACCATGTTGGCCAGGCTGGTCCCGAACTCCTGACCTCAAGTCATCCAGCCGCCTCAGCCTGTGATTACATGCATGTGCCATCGCGCCTGGCTGCCCTCCCAAGGTCTTTAGGTTATACTTTTAACAACGATTGCTTTAAAGTTTATACTCCTCTAGCCATCTTTCCTAAAGACTTCAAGAAACTAAGGGGAACTGACATATATTTATTAGAAAATGTGAAAAATCTGCTTTATACTGGGCACTCCCCTAACCTAGAATCTCCCCTAGAAATCTCTGAAATCTGCTCCAAATGTATATGAGGCACAAATTCAACCCTATTTTTCTTATAATCTTTTGTAAACGGCAACACAGTATGAGAAAAAAAATCAGTCTAGATTGCACCAGCCTACTGCAATAGAAATGAGAATATCTGGGCATCAGCACAAACTAAAGTTACAGAAAGGATGGCAAACAGTTCCTGTTAATGAGCCAAATAGTAAATATTTTAGACTTTAGGGACCATGTCGTTGATGTAACATGTATGATCATCCTTATAGTGTGAAAGTAGCCATATACAATACATAAAGGAATGGTAGTGGATAAGTTCTAGTACAATTGTATTTAGATCTGACCCTTAGGCCATGGCTAGCTGAATTGTTTTAGACAAAACAGATCAACCTCAAAAAATAGTGACTAAAACAAAGCCATTTTATAAAATCAGACCTCTTTTCTTACTTACAAATGGATTTTACTCCTTGTAAACCCTTGCAGTAGAAGCACACTTTCTTCTCAATGAGAAAAGAGGAGGCAGAATGAACAATTTGTAGTAACTTTCAATAATTAAAAGCAATTCAAATACCCAGAAACATGTAATTAGGAAAGGGCAATCTTTTTTTTTTTTTCAGATGGAATCTCACTCTGTCACCAGGCTGGAGTACAATGGCTCTATCTCTGCTTACTGCCACCTCTGCCTCCCAGGTTCAAGCGATTCTCCTGCCTCAGCCTCCCAAGTAGCTGGGATTACAGGAGCATGCCACCATGCCCAGCTAATTTTTGTATTTTTAGTTGAGATGGGGTTTCACCATGTTAGCCAGGCTAGTCTCCAACTTTTGACCTCCGGTGATCCACCCACCTTGGCCTCCCAAAGTGCTCGGATTACAGGCATGAGCCACCATGCCCGGCCGGAAATGGCAACATATTCTACAGAATGACAAAATATTTTAGCATAACTTTGATAGTCAGTAAAATGAAACACTTAAAGATATACAAAAATTATCATTCTTGGTATTTATTCCTTCCAGTCAATTTTTATTAGATAGCTATATAATTATACAATATTCCTTCTGAGTAATGAGAGGTCTTAAGATTCAAAAAACATACACCATAAATGAAACTAATAAATTTTAATGCATTAATTACTTGAAATGTAACTTTTCCTTAGAAGGTACAAACATAAAACTCCAAAAATAATTAGATAATCCACATATTGGCAGAAGATGTTCATAAACAACATAACTAGCAAAGGATTAAGAATGAAACTATATAAAGAACTCCCACAAAACAACAAGAAAACACAGATCAAGATTATGGTGATGTAGCATTTTAAATTCATCCAAGTGACAAAGTTTTAAACTCCAGCCATACCACGTGATTAGCTGATGTGAAACAATGAGAACCTAAACACTGCTGGTGAGATGTAAACTGATACACTACTTTAGAATACAGTATTGTATTGGAATACGATACTTTGGAAAAGAATTTGCATTATCTTGTAAAGTTCAACATTTTCACCTTACAAGTCAGCAATTCTACTTCTAGGAATATACGCAGAAAATTCTTGAACAAGCACAAAATGTATACGAAAATGCTCATTAGTTGATAAATAGTCATGTCATGCAATACATTACAACTGAGAAAATGAACAAAACTACATGGGTCAATGTGGATGAATCTCAAACAATAAGAAGCACGAACAGTAATTACCAAAAAATGCATTCAGTATGCTGCATTTACCTTAAGTACAAACACAAAAAATAAAACTATTGTTTAGAGTTATATACACATAGTGAAGGTACAGAAAAGATAAAAGACAACACTAAATAAAAGCTAGTGGTGTTGGGGGTCAGGCGAAGAAGAGGAGACAAAGAAATTGTAGAGGGGTGATCCAATTTCATAAACAGTGATCCTTTTTGTATGCTTAGAATATTTAAAAAAAAATTTAAGCTATACATAAATAACTAAACTTACTTTGGCTTAATTAAAAAAAAACAAGACTACATGCTTCCTAACCCATGTTTTAGCTACCTGCAAGATAAGCGAAGGGCAAACATCAGCCAGACCTTTTCTGTTTACTCAACCACCTTACGCTGCTAAAACTACTGCTTATCTTTGAATATAGTGCGCCACCTTGTGTTCAAAAGCTTTTAACTAGTATAAAATTCTGAGACCTCTGTAAACATGGCTTCTTCGAAAAAAAATATTAGGTTGGTGCAAAAGTAATTGCAGTTTTTGCCGCAACTACTTTTTCACCATCCTAATACAAATTCCTTTATGCTGTGGCAATAGATTTACCATTATAAAGACAAGTACATGTAAAAACAACATTAGAAAAAATTATTTTTATTCTAAAGAAATTAGAAATGCTTTATATTTATTTCTATTGATAATCTTTTTGAGCTTTCATTTTGCTGTACTTTCAGAAGATAACTTGCCTTTTTTCCTTGATTTTAAGTGTCCACATTTTTAAATGACTAAAATTCAAAAATTATAGATATTTAAAAAGGTACAATATGCTTTCATAAAGAAACTTACCTTTGAATGAGTGATTGATAAAGTGTCTACCCATACACGCCAGCCACCCCACTCATATTTGACTGCATGGTAAAGCAGGATTCTGAATATGGCATATACCATTTCTGTTATCTTTTGCTCATCCGAATTCTTAGGATTAAAATAGCAGAGAGAAAGCATCCATTCTTGCCACACAGAGCATTGTAGCAAGCTCCTGAAAATTATAAGAGGTTACTAAATTACTGAAGAAAAAAATTATCTGAAAGAAATCTAAAGGTTTAAAACAAAATAACCCTGCCCCTCCCTTCTCCCCCCAAAAAAGAAACACATTTAGTTATACATTAAGAACAATTCAACAATGTGGAACTAAAAATTCTAACTTAACTATGTGGTACATTATTTACATACTCTTAATAAAAAAAATAGAAAAATCATTTCACAATATTTTTAAAGCAATTTTTCTAAGATAAAATGGGCTTATACAAAAGTACATCTGAATACTGCAAATAAATGCTTTCTGATACAGCTTACCTCCTGTTTTCTCTACTGTTATTAAAAAGTTTAATCATGTCAGAAAGAAAGGCTCTGCGAACCTCCATGCTCTCTGGGCACTGGGGAGAATTTCGAAGTAGGGTCGCAATTACTTTTAGTATCTCTGTAAGACAGTTTATAAATAAGTAAAAACGAAACTCAACAAAAAACTCATCATAGAAGGTTATCAATCTATTGCAATTTCTTCAGTTTCCCTAACACAAATGTCTACCAAAAACATCCTCTTCTTTTATTAAAAAAAATCACCTATGTAAAGAAATGACAACACATTCATTAGAAAGCATTTATAAATACGAAAGGAAACGTCTTTCATGATTCAAATGTGCAAAAATAAAGCTGAATTTTAAAAGGTTAAAATAAAACAAGTTAAATTATAAATGAATTAAATGTCAGTGAAACTGCTTACTCTCTCTGAGATACAACAAACAGTAAAGTTGATCTTAAAAACAAATAGGCTGGGCTAGGTGGCTCACGCCTGTAATTCCAACACCTTGGGAAGCTGAGGTGGGTGGATCACTTGAGGTCAGGAGTTCGAGAGCGGCCTGGCCAATATGGTAAAACCCCATCTCTACTAAAAACATAAAAATTAGCTAGGTATGGTGGCGCGTGCCTGTAATCCCAGCTACTCAGGAGGCTGAGACAGGAGAATTGCTTGAACCCAGGAGATGGAGGCTGCAGTGAGCCAAGATCGTGCCACTGCACCCTAGCCTGAGCGACAGAGTGAGACTCTGTCTCAAAACAAAACAAAAAAAAAAAAAAGAAAAGAAAAAACACTATAATCAAAATCTCAGAAAAAGATAATAAATTCTTAGATTCCTCATCATAATTTATGTTATGCACACATAGTCTTTCATTTACCATAGTGAATTTTTTTTTTTTGAGATGGAGTCTCACTCTGTCACCTGGAGTACAGTGGCATGATCTTGGCTCACTGCAACCTCTACCCACCAGGTTCAAGCAACTCTCCTGCCTCAGCCTCCCGAGTAGCTGGGATTACAGGTGCCTGGCACCACATCTGGCTAATTTTTGTATTTTTAGTAGAGACAGGGTTTCACCATCTTGGCCAGGCTGGTCTTGAACTCCTGACCTTATGATCCACCCGCCTCGGCCTCCCAAAGTGCTGGGATTACAGGTGTGAGCAACCAAGCCCAGCCTACCATAGTGAATTTTTAAAGGTGTGACGATTTTCTTTCATAATCTTAAAAGTAAAATTAGACACAAAAAAACCCAAAGGAAATTAAAACCTATTCAACATCTCATCTCCCCAGGAAATGCAAAGTAAACTACTATTGTAATGGTCTTAGCATAAAGCTATTTAAATCTCCAGAATTTAGCTTAAATTGGGCCAGGCACAGTGGCTCATGCCTGTAATCCCAGGACTTTGGGAGGCTGAAGGCAGTTGGGTCACCTGAGGTCAAGAGTTCAAGACCACCCTGGCCAACATGATGAAATTCCGTCTCTGCAAAAAATACGAAAATTAGCCAGGCTTGGTAGCAGGCACCTGTAATCCCAGCTATCAGGGAGGCTGAGGCAGGAGAATCGCTTGAACCAGGAGGCAGAGGTTACAGTGGCTGAGATCCTGCCACTGCACTCTAGCCTGGGCGGCAGAGCAAGACAAGACTAGGTCTCTAAATAAATAAATAATCTCCAGAACTTAGCTTAAATTAAAAAAAAAAAAAAAAAACTTTAAAAAAATATGCACTTAGACCAGGTGCGGTGGCTCATGCCTGTAATACCAGCACTTTGGGAGGCTGAGGTGGGAAGACTGCTCAAGCCCAGGAGTTTTAGACCAGCCTGGGTAACATAGGTAAAATAATGACATCATGTTTCTCTGAAAGCTGAGGAAAATTAAACTTCAAAGCCATGTACTTTGAAAATTAGCACTGGAGCATCAAATACACAAACACACTTAACCACATAAAATGTAATTAAATTCTGAAACCCTACACACTAATAATTTTAATAACATGATCTTAAAAAGCAAGATGAAAAAGGTATACTTTATACAAGTGCTTAAGAATTCTAAGTATCAAAAGAAAAGACTGCTTAACAAGACTATCTTCATAAACAATAAAGAAGACATATTTTTGTATTCTAAAATTGGTATTGTTATAGTCACAGTAATTGAAGAAAAAACTACCTCCATAGTCCATGTAATTCTGCCTGACATCACTAAAGAGCACAATCAAAATTTTGCTGAAAGTCTGAACATATATTAAATCAAGACCTTAAGCAAACAATTATTCAAAACCTTTATATAAGAATTTCCACATAACTTAAGGTTGATTCGAAGGAATATTCAACATAAAACACAAACAAAACTAGTATCATCACCCTTAATGAAATATTCATCTAACAGTCTGTTTCAACAACATCGATTTTAGGTTGTTCACAGTGACTTTCTTTTAAGTAGCAAAAGGTAGTTTTTGTTCAAGTATATAAAATACATACGAGGGTTTTGTATCTTTACTGAAGAATCAGGATCTGGATGCTGTTTATGTATCACCTGAGTACCAATCTGTTCTATAAGAATCTACAGAAGTAAAACAATGGATTACATTAGCAAATCACGGGATTAGCGTCACTATTAATGAGCTTTAAGTACAACACTAATCAAAATATAGTATATTTTTAGTCCAATATTGTCATGCTAAGTATTATACTTCTAAAATGACTACAGCATTATTACTCTATGTTTTCTTAATTATAAAATGAGACATCAAATAGTTAATACAATGAAGGGAATACTTAAACAGAAATAACGATACTGTTTAAAAATTCACAAATTAATAATAGATTTATAAAAATGCAGCCACATCTCCTTTGTATCATTTCATAGCTGTACATTACAAACTTAAATGATCTGGCCAGCATGGTGGCTCATGCCTGTAATCCCAGCACTTTGGGAGGCTGAGGTGGGTAGATCGCCTGAGGTCAGGAGTTCATGACCAGCCTGGCCAACATAGCGAAACCCTGTCTCTACTAAAAATACAAAAATTAGCCGGGTGTGGTAGCGCACACCTGTAATCCCAGCTACTGGGGAGGCTGAGACAGGAGAATCACTTCAATCCAGGAGGTGGAGGTTGCAGTGAGCTGAGACTATACCACTGCATTCCAGCCTGGGTGACAGAGTGAGACTCTGTCTCAAAAAATAAAATAAAAGTAAATGATCTTATTTACCTACACAATGTTAAGAGGCATTTTTATAATAAGAAATTTAGAGGAGTAAATCCTAAGTACATTCCTACCTCAAACAGGACATTATATGTGGTCATTGTGATTAAATTTGTCTGAAGCATGAGCCTTTCAGCTAGCAATGAAAACAATCCATGTCCAAGCATGACTTCAACTTTCCTCCTGCAATTACACAAAAAGAAATCAACAAATGTAGAGCTTTTCTGTGCTCTACTTAATAAGCATGCTGGATGAAGGAAACACAAAATACTTTTTCACACTACAAACAATTCCCAACTCAATTACTCTCCCAACTATCTTCAATCTAGAACTTCTAAAGCCACAGAACCTTTAAGTAGAGAAATGCTAACCACTATATAAGCATAACCAGTTGAAAAAAAAAAAGACAAGTTTGCCTATGCAACAGCACAGCAAAAACCTCCTCCCCCAAAATCTTCAGAGCAGTTATTTATTTAATGAAGTTGCTAGAGTCTACCAGCACTAACTTAGTCTCTCTTGAGGACGATTATCTAACGCTCATCTAAAGCACAGTAAGTACTTAAGTAGAAAAACAACGTGGAGAAAAAGTAGAAGAAATGTAATATAATTTTAAAAAATAAATACTATGAAAACATATATAAAAATTAACTTTCCAAGCATAAATTCAGAAACTAAAGGATCAAAAACTTTAATTTTACCCTTGGGGTCAGCAAAGTTTTTCTGCAAATGGCTAGGGGGTAAATATTTTAGAATTTGTGGACCAGGTGATTTCTGTCACAACTCAACAATGTCTTTGTATCATGAAAGCAGCCACAGATGATACACAAATAAACTATTGTGGCTGTTTTCCAGTAAAACTGTATTTACAGGTGGCTAGCTGGATTCCTAAACACTGCAGTTTACCAACACTTGTTCTAAACCAAAAAATTTTCTTTTTAAAATAAACTACTTCCGGTACAGAGAACAAGAGGCAGAACATGAATATCTGCATTCAGCTAAGAAAATAAGCATGGAAGTTTCAGTTCAGAGTTATGCATATATGAGAACACACTATGTGACAAACATCCAGGTTACTGTATTACTTTACAACACAGATAAAGCAAAAATGATGTGAGTCACCTGAAATCAAGTCTCCATAGCTTCTTGAATGCAAGTTGTCCAAACTAATTCTCACAATTCACATTAAATATATGGATAATTTAAATAATTTTATGTATAAAAAAAATTCCTGTTCAACTTAGTTTTTAAAATATGTACTACTGTTTACATTCATACAGCAATTTATGAATAAAAATACAAGAAAAACTAGAGGACTATAGAACAAAATTGCTACTGCAAAGACTTATAAAATAAATAAGTAGAATAAAAGTGTTCATCTTAGATTTCAGGCATACTTACTTTGGGGCCAGATGTTTTAAAAAATAACCCATTGCCTTAAGAGCTTGTACCCTGATTCCTTCACTTTTCGATGCCAGAAGTTTGTAGATAACACTGAATGAATAAGATTAAAAACAAACTATTTTCAGTATAATTTTTAAAAGGAAAGTCTTAAAATATATACTCTTCTTATTATAAACCTATTTCAAATAATATGGAGGGAAATTTAATATACATTTCTGTTATTTAAAAACCTGCCTACCTCAGGCTAGAGTTCCTTTCAATGAAAACTAAGAAATGAGAAGAAATTGGAATATAAGGTGGCCTTTCCATGCACACACTTATATGTAACGTGTGCATCAAGCTAGCTTTGAGACAGTTTTTTCCGTCTGCTACAGGCTTATGTCCTTTGAAGGTTACCAACTGGTTATTTTAAGTCAGTAGAAAGAAAGCATTCTCTAATGGTAGCACATATTTAAATTTCTAAATAATTGTCACCATGAAAAACAAGACAGCAGGCTAATAATAAATGATAATCAGAAATAATTACAAAAGTAAAAAGATTTAAAACCAAAGGATGCTAAAAATAAATTTCCCATTCAATTCTCAAAAATTATACAGTAATCTAATTTAATTTTTAAAGATCTATGTGGAGGCCAGACGCAGTGGCTCACGCCTGTAATCCCAGCATTTTGGGAGGCCGAGGCAGGCAGATCACCTGAAGTCAGGAGTTCGAGACCAGCCTAGCCAACACGGTGAAACCCCATCTCTACTAAAAATACAAAAATTAGCTGGGCATGGTGGCACGCGCCCATAATCCAGCTTCTCGGGAGGCTGAGGCAGGAGAATCACTTGAACCTGGGAGGTGGAGGTGGGAGTGAGCCGAGATCACGCCGCTGCACTCCAGCAGAGTGAGACTCTGTCTCCAGAAAAAAAAAAAAAAAAACAAAAAAAAACAAAGATCTATGAGGGCCTTCTGATTTTAGTATAAGCAAGGTATAATGAAACTGAAATTCATCTGATTCATTACAGTATTCCCTTCCTCATAAACATTTAGAACAAGAACAGTAATTAGAAACTCTTAGAATTACTTTTAAAAATTAAGGATATCATTAAGGCCGGGCGCAGTGGCTCAAGCCTGTAATCCCAGCACTTTGGGAGGCCGAGACGGGCGGATCACGAGGTCAGGAGTTCGAGACCATCCTGGCTAACACGGTGAAACCCCGTCTCTACTAAAAAAATACAAAAAGCTAGCCGGGCAAGGTGGCTGGTGCCTGTAGTCCCAGCTACTCGGGAGGCTGAGGCAGGAGAATGGCGTAAACCCGGGAGGCGGAGCTTGCAGTGAGCTGAGATCCGGCCACTGCACTCCAGCCTGGGCGACAGAGCGAGACTCCGTCTCAAAAAAAAAAAAAAAAAAAAAAAAAATTAAGGATATCAGTATACTCCTAGATCAAAATTTTGGTGTTTAGTAAGTCAGAAAACATTCTGAACAAAAAGGAAATATCTTCAACCTCTAGTGATCAATAGAAAAGCAGGTATATAAAAAGAAGTTTGATTCCTTTTAAAATATGAACTAAAGGCATCCAAGTCCAGATCACATTGTAACTGCATAATTTTAATTCAAATCTTAGTACAAAAACTTAACGGTCAATCATTGGGAAAATACTAATATGTTTTACATTTCTTTTCCTCAAGGATTTAAATTCAGCCAAATAAAAATTAAACCTTATAAAAGAAATATTAATATAAGCATGATACCAGTTTAAAATCACAATAGTTTTTGAGGTTTTTTTCCCCAAAGATGGCAGATTTGAAGGTTTTAGCATTTCTCAGCCACTTGGAAATAGCAAGATAGTACATAAAAATCAACTGTGAGCTTTAATTCAGGAAGGAAAGCAGGACTCCACCAGAATCATGAAGGGCACCCTAGATCCCGAGAGCATTTGTTTCTCCCTAGACCTGGAGCTAACTGGGAAAGAGGTATGGAGATACTGTGAGGGAAAGACACCAGGAAAAGTTGCAGGGACCAACAGCAGGAGGCCATTTTGAATTCAAGCACTTACAATTCAACCTGGAAATCTGGCAGTGTGTCTGTGCAGGCATGCCAGAAATTAGATTCCCTGCTTTGGAGCCAGAAATGTGAAAACTGCCTCAGCAGTAGGTGTTACAATTGTACTCTACCCCGTCGCAGGCCTGGGGTGGGAGGAAAGCTGCTACAGCTGCAATATCTCCTGGACAACAAGACTTGGCAGGCAGAGGCAGCTTGGTGATCTGGAACCTGTCTGCATGTGTCATTGCTGGGTGCTCCAGCCTGCTACCCTGACACTGTGGGGCAGCAGGGCCCTCTCTGCTCCACTCTCAGGCAGAAACCCAGGCATTCAAGCCACCGCACCCTTCATAGACACAGATCATGACACTGGACCCTCTTTAGTCCATGCCCAGGCTAATCTGCAGGCAACTGAAGCACCCGCTCCCATGGACAAGCAACCTGAGCCCTATTCCACGTGGTGCAGCAGGATGCACAGGCAGATCTCCAGGCATTCAATGCACTTGCTTGCCCAGATTGGCAGCCTGAGCCATCCCACTCTTCCTTTGCAGAGATCCAGGTTTAGAGAGGTCCTCTATGCTTCATGCCCAGGGAGATCTCCAGGCATTCAGAGCAGCTGCTTGGCTAGCCCAGCAGCCTTAGTCACCTCACCCCTCTGTGCAAAGATCTTGGTGCAAGAGGGGCCCTCTCTGCCCACAGCCAGGCAGATTTCCAGACATTCAGACAACTCACTCACCTGGAACAGCACACTCTGCACCATTCCTATCTATGCAGAGATCCTGGTAGAGGGGGCCCTCTCTGTTTCATACCCAGGCCTGTCTCCAGGGATTCAGAGTACCTGCTTGCCTGGTTCAGTACCCTGAGGTGTCCCACCATTCCAGTGCAGAAATCCTGGTGCAGGAGACGCTCTCCATTTCACAGCCAGCAGATCTCCAGGAATCTGGAAAACCCACTTTCCTGGATTAGGAGCATAGGGCACCCCCACTCCCATGCAGAGAACTTGGGGCTGAGGTTTCCCATCACTATGCCTAGACACTCCTCTGGGCACTTAGGGGCTGCCCACTGAATTCTCCCTCAGCACTGATGCCTGCCACAGGGAGACCTAGTAGGACCTGCCCAGTTTGGACATGCCCATTTTGTGCCCTTCTCCAGAGCAGAGGAGGGAGCTCAGACTACCGTGCACTACACACATCAGCCTCTTGCCTGAGGCAACAGAGAGCTTCTCCCACCAAACACGGGTCAAGTATACACCCAGTCACATTGGCCAAAGCCCACTCTCACTCATAACTGCCATCCAATGGCTTATAGGTTGAACAGCACAGCCCAATATAAAACCTGCTGACAGAAGTGTATAAAGCTATAGAAGCAAAGCCAAAAGGCCCTACCCAGCATTCACTATAGCCACACCCCCCATGGAGGCAGGGAAAGGGAAAGAAGACAAAATAACAATAATAACATTATAGAGAAAGAAAAAAATACCTTAAAAGCATGAAAATTATTACAAAAGTTAGAAGTGACAGCATATCCAAAGGAGAAGGAACCAGCACAAAGCTTCGGACACCATGAAAAATCTGAGTGTGGTAACACCATCAAAGGATCACACTGGCTCTCCAACCATGGACCATAACCAAAATGGAAACTCAGAAGAATTGACAATTAAAGAATTCAAAGCATGGACTGCAAGGAAGCTCAATGATATCCAAGACAATGTTGAAAATTAGAAGAAACTTCTAAGGCAATCCAGGAAATGAATGGGATTAAACATCTTAAAAAGAAATCAGTCAGAAATAGTGGAATTGAAAAACTCACTTAAGAAATTACAAAATAAAACTGAAAGTTTTATCAGCAGACTGGACAAACAAAAAGACAGAATTTCAAAGCTTGAAGACTGATCTTTCAAATTTACCCAAACAAAAAAATTTTTAAAAGGCTGAAAAATGAAAAAAAGTCATCAAGAAATATCAGACTATGTAAAGCAGCCAAACCTACAAATTACTGGCATTACTGAGAGAGATGGATAAAAAGAAAACAACCTGAAAAACATATATGAGGAAATAATTCAAGAAAATTAACCTAATTTTGCTAGAGATATAGACATCCAAATACAAGAAATCTAGAGAACATCACAAGATACCATACAAAATGAACATTGCCACAGCATTTAGTCACCAGACAGTCCAAGACCAACACCAAAGAAAAAATCTTAAAGGTAGCTAGAGAAAAAGGTCAGATCACATACAAACAGAACCCCATCAGCCTAACAGCTGACTTCTCGGCAGAAACCACACAAGCCAGGAGAGACTGGGGGCTTATTTTCAGTATTCTTAAAAGAAAAAAAATTTAGCCAAGAAATTTCGTATCTACCCAAACGAAGCTCAATAAGCAAAAGAGAAATAAATGTTTTTCAGACAAACAAGCATCAACGGAATTTGTTGCCTATAGACCAACCTTACAAGAGATCCTTAAGGGAGTTCTAAACATGGAAATAAAGAACAACACTTACTAACACAAATATGCATGTACATAGCTTGCAAACCTTATAAAACAACCACACAAACTACAAAGCAACCAGCTAACAGCTTCATGATAGGATCAAAACCTCACGTATCAATATTAATTATGAGTGTAAATGGTCTAAATGCCCCACTCAAAAGGTACAGAATGGCATGTTGGATAAAAAAAAAAAACTCATCCATCTACTGTCTTTAAGAGAGCTATTTCACATATAACACCACTCATAGGCTCACAGTACAGGGTTGGGGAAAGATCTATCACACAAAGAGAACACAGAAAAGAGCAGGTGTCACTATTCTTGTATCAGATAAAACAAACGATAAACAATCAAGAGTTAAAAAGGACAAAAAATGGCATTGCATAATGAAAAATAGTTCAACAAGAAAACTTAACTATCTTAAATATATATGCATCCAATAGTAGAGCAATCAGATATATAAAACAACTACTACTAGACCTAGGAACAGACTTAGACAGTCACACAATAATAGTGAGGGATTTCAACATCCCACTGACAGGCATTAAACATGTCATGGAGGCAGAAAACTAACAAATTCTGGACATAAATTCAGCACTTGACTAATTGGACCTAATAGACACCTACGGGATACTCCACGCATCAACCACAGAATACACATTCTTCTCACATGCACATGAAACATACTCTAAGATCAATCACATGCTTCGCCAAAAAGCCTCAATAAATTCAAAAAACTGAAATCATGCCAACCATATTCTCAGACGACAGTGGAATAAGAATAGAAATCAATACCAAGATGATCTCTCAAAATCATACAATTACATGGAAGTTGAACAACTTGCTCCTGAATGACTTTTGGGTAAACTATGAAAGTAAGGCAGAAATTTAAAAATTTTTTGAAATAAATGAAAACAAAGACACAACATAGCAAAGTCTCTAGGATACAGCCAAACCAGTGTTAAGAGGAAACTTTAGGCCAGGCGCAGTGGCTCATGCTTGCAATCCGAACACTTTGGGAGGTCGAGGTGGGTAGATCACCTGACAGCAGGAGTTCTGGACCGCCTGGCCAACATGGTGAAACCCTGTCTCTACGAAAAATACAAAAACAAATTAGCCAGGTGTGGTAGTGGGTGCCTGTAATCCCGGCTATTCAGGAGGCTGAGGCAGGAGAGTCACTTGAACCCGGGAGGCGGAGGTTGTAGTGAGCTGAGATGGAGCCACTGCACTCCAGCCTGGGCAACAGAGCAGGACTGTCTCCAAAAAAAAAAAGGAAATTTTATAGCACATAGCACTAATGGCCTAACTCAAAAAGCTAAAAGATCTAAATTAACAATCTAACATCACACCTAGAGGAACCAGAAAAACACAAAATAAACCCCAAAGCTACCAGAAGAAAAAAAAATAATGGAAATCAGAGCAGACCTAAACAAAACTGAGACAAAAATCCATACAAAAAACCAACAAAACAAAAAGCTGGTTATTTGAATAGATAAAGAAGATTGATAGACCACTAGCTAGATTTTTTTTTTTTTTTTTTGAGACGGAGTCTCGCTGTGTTGCCCAGGCTGGAGTGCAGTGGCGCGATCTCGGCTCACTGCAAGCTCCGCCTCCCGGGTTCACGCCATTCTCCCGCCTCAGCCTCCAAGTAGCTGGGACTACAGGCGCCCGCCACCACGCCCGGCTAGTTTTTTGTATTTTTAGTAGAGACGGGGTTTCACCGTGTTAGCCAGGATGGTTTTAATCTCCTGACCTCGTGATCCACCCGCCTCGGCCTCCCAAAGTGCTGGGATTACAGGCTTGAGCCACCGCGCCCGGCTAGATTTTTTTTTAAATCCACATAAGCACAATCAGAAATGACAAAGTTGATGATACAACCAATCCCACAGAAAGACAAAAGATCCTCAGAGACAATTATGAATACCTCTAAGCACACAAACTAGAAAATCTATAGGAAATGGATAAATTCCTAGAAACACAAAATCAGGAAGAAGTTAAAACCCTGAACAGACCAGGATTGAGCTCCAAAACTGTATACCTGCTAAAATTTGGCAGTGAATTTTTCTGGTCCAGGATTTTTTTTTTTTTTTTTTTTTTTGGGGTTACCTATCAACCAAAAAAATCCTAGACAAGATAAAATCACTGCCAAATTGTAGCAGATATACAAAGAAGAGCTAGTAGCAATCCTACAAAAATATTCAAAAAAAATTGAGTACAAGGAACTCCTCCCTAACTCATTTTACAAAGCCAGCATTACCCTGATACCAAAACCCAGCAAAGACACAATGAAAAAGAAAACTACAGGCCAATATCCCTGATGAACATAGCTGCAAAAGTCCCCAACAAAATACTAGCAAACCAAATCCAGCAACACATCAAAAAGTTAATTCACCATGAGTTAACTTTTTAATTACTAGGAATGAAGTAAGCTTCATTCCTGATATGCAAGGTTGGTTCAACATACACAAATCAATAATATGATTCAATACAAACAGAATTAAAAAACAAAACCATAGCTTTATCCCAATAGATGTGGAAAAAAACTTTCAATAAAATCCAGCATCTCTTCATCACAAAAATCCTCAAGAAACCAGGCATAGAAGGAACATACCTCAAAGTAATGAGAGCCATCTAAGGTAAACCCACAGCTAACATCATATTAAACAGACAAAAACATGAAGCACTCCCTTTAAGGACCTGAGCAAGAAAAGGGTGTCCACTCTTACTACTCCTATTCAACATAGCACTGGAAGTCCTTCCCAGAGCAATCAGGCAAGAAAAGAAAACAAAAGGCATCCAAATAGAACAAAAAAATTCATACTCTCTCTCTTCATGACGATATAATTCTACAACTTGAAAACCCTAAAGACTCCTCCAAAAGGCTCCTGTGACTGATTAAATGACTTCATTACAGTTTCGGATACAAAATTGATATACAAAAATCAGTAGCATTTCCAAACAACAACAACCTTCAAGCTCATATCCAAATCAGGAAAGCAATTCCTTTTACAATATCCATGCTCAAGGACTGGAAGAATCAGTATTATTTAAATGGCCATACTGCCCAAAGCAATCCACAGATTCCATACTATTCCTACAAAACTATGAATGTGATTTTTCATAGAACTAGAAAAAAACTATACTAAAATACATACGGAACCAAAAAAAAGCCCAAATAGGCAAAGCAATCCTAAACAAAAAGAACAAAGCTGAAGGCATCACAATACCCAACTTCAAACTATACTGTAAGGCTACAGTGACCAAAACAATATGGTACTGGTATAAAAACAGACACATATGCCAATGGAACAAAATAGAGAACCCAGAAACAAAGCCACATACCTACAGCCATCTGATCTTTGACAAAGTAGAGAAAAATAAGCAACGGGGAAAGGACTCCCTATTCAATAAATGGTGACGGAATAACTGGTTAGCCATATGCAGAAGAATGAAACTGGACCCTTACCTTTCACCATACAAAAATTAACTCTGACACCTGTATCCTAACACTTCGGGAGGCCGAGGTGGATGGATTACGTGAGCCCAGAAATTTGAGACCAGCCTGGGCAACATGGTAAAACTCCATTTCTACAAAAAACACAAAAATCATCCCGGCATGGTGGGACATGCCTGTACTCCCAGCTATCTGGGAGGACGTGGTAGGAAGATCGCTTGAGACACAGAGGCAGAGTGAGGCTGCAGTGAGCTGTGTTCGTGCCACTGCACTCCAACCTGGGCAACAGAGCAAGACCCTGACTCCAAAAAAAAAACCTTTTAGCTCAAGATGGATTAAAGGTTTAAATGTAAGCCATCGAATTAGAAGAATCCTAGAAGAAAACCTAGAAAACACCATTCTGTACATTGGCCTTGAGAAAAAATTTATCACTAAGGCCTCAAGAGCAATTGCAATACAAACAAAAATTGACAAGTGCGACCCAATTAAACTAAGCACTTAGGTACAAAGAAACTGTCAACAGAGTAAACACACAATCTACAGAATGGGAAAATATTGACAAACTATGCATTCGACAAAGGTCTAATATCCAGAATCTATAAGGAACTTAAACAATTGTACAGGCTAAAAACAATCCCATTAAAAAATGGGAAACACCATAAACAGACACTTCTTAAAAGACGACATACAAGCGGGTAACAAATATATGAAAAAATGCTTAATTAACATCATTAATCATCAGCAAAATGCAAATCAAAACCACAATGAGATACCATCTCACACCAGTCAGAATAGCTATTACTAAAAAGTCCAAAAACATCTGATTCTGGCAAAGCTGCAGAGAAAAAGTTATACTTACACACTGTTGGTGGGAATGTAAGTTAGTTCAGCCTCTGTGGAAAGCAGCTTGGAGATTTCTGAAAAAACTTTGAACTACCATTCAACTCAGCAATTCTACTACTGGGTACATATCCAAAATAAAACAAATCATTCTACCAACAGACACATGCACTCGTATATATATTACAGCACTAATCACAACAGCAAAGACATGAAATCAACCTAGGTTTCTATCAATGGTAGATTGGATAGAGAAAATGTAATACATATACACCATGGAATACTACATAGCCATAAAAATAAACCAAAACCATGTCTTTTACAGAAACATGGATGCAGCTTGGGGTCATTATCCTAAGCGAATTAATGCAGGAACAAAAAGCCAAGTATCACATCTTCTCAGTTATAAGTAGGACCTAAATAATGGGTACTCATAGACATAAAAATGGCAATAATAGACACTGAGAACTACAAGAAGAAGGAGGGAAGGAAGGGAGAAAGGTTGAAAAACTAACTTTTGGGTGTTGTACTCAGTACTTGGGTGACAGGATCAACCATACCTCAAACCTCAGCATCACACACTATACCCATGTAACAAACCTGCTCCTGTACCCTCTGAATCTAAGATAAAGGTGGAAATTTTTAAAATAAATACATAATAAATAAAAATAAACCATAACACACTAAGATATTTTAACATATCAAAAAACTATGCTTGCTATAGCTTAACTCACAAATATCTGTGGTTAAAAATCACAATAGGTACTACCTAGATTTTCTTCTAGGGTTTTTATGGTATTAGGTCTAACATTTAAGTCTCTAATCCATCTTGAATTAATCTTCGTATAAGGGGTAAGGAAAGGATCCAGTTTCAGCTTTCTACTTATGGCTAGCCAATTTTCCCAGCACCATTTATTAAATAGGGAATCCTTTCCCCATTGCTTGTTTCTCTCAGGTTTGTCAAAGATCAGATGGCTGTAGATGTGCGGTATTATTTCTGAGGACTCTGTTCTGTTCCATTGGTCTATATCTCTGTTTTGGTACCAGTACCATGCTGTTTTGGTTACTGTAGCCTTGTAGTATAGTTTGAAGTCAGGTAGCGTGATGCCTCCAGCTTTGTCCTTTTGACTTAGGATTGTCTTGGCAATGCAGGCTCTTTTTTGGTTCCATATGAACTTTAAAGCAGTTTTTTCCAATTCTGTGAAGAAACTCATTGGTAGCTTGATGGGGATGGCATTGAATCTATAAATAACCTTGGGGAGTATGGCCATTTTCACGATATTGATTCTTCCTATCCATGAGCATGGTATGTTCTTCCATTTGTTTGTGTCCTCTTTGATTTCACTGAGCAGTGGTTTGTAGTTCTCCTTGAAGAGGTCCTTTACATCCCTTGTAAGCTGGATTCCTAGGTATTTTATTCTCTTTGAAGCAATTGTGAATGGAAGTTCATTCCTGATTTGGCTCTCTGCTTGTCTGTTACTGGTGTATAAGAATGCTTGTGATTTTTGCACATTAATTTTGTATCCTGAGACTTTGCTGAAGTTGCTTATCAGCTTAAGGAGATTTTGGGCTGAGACGATGGGGTTTTCTAAATATACAATCATGTCATCTGCAAACAGGGACAATTTGACTTCTTCTTTTCCTAACTGGATACCCTTGATTTCTTTCTCTTGCCTGATTGCCCTAGCCAGAACTTCCAACACTATGTTGAATAGGAGTGGTGAGAGAGGGCATCCCTGTCTTGTGCCAGTTTTCAAAGGGAATTTTTCCAGTTTTTGCCCATTCAGTATGATATTAGCTGTGGGTTTGTCATAAATAGCTCTTATTATTTTGAGGTACGTTCCATCAATACCGAATTTATTGAGCGTTTTTAGCATGAAGGGCTGTTGAATTTTGTCAAAAGCCTTTTCTGCATCTATTGAGACAATCATGTGGTTCTTGTCTTTGGTTCTGTTTATATGCTGGATTACGTTTATTGATTTGCGAATGTTGAACCAGCCTTGCATCCCAGGGATGAAGCCCACTTGATCATGGTGGATAAGCTTTTTGATGTGCTGCTGAATCCGGTTTGCCAGTATTTTATTGAGGCATGGGCAAGGACTTCATGTCTAAAACACCAAAAGCAACGGCAGCAAAAGCAAAAATTGACAAATGGGATCTAATTAAACTAAAGAGCTTTTGCACAGCAAAAGAAACTACCATCAGAGTGAACAGGCAACCTACAGAATGGGAGAAAATTTTTGCAACCTACTCATCTGACAAAGGGCTAATATCCAGAATCTACAAAGAACTCAAACAAATATACGAGAAAAAAACAAACAACCCCATCAAAAAGTGGGGAAAGGATATGAACAGACATTTCTCAAAAGAAGATATTCATACAGCCAACAGACACATGAAAAAATGCTCATCATCACTCGCCATCAGAGAAATGCAAATCAAAACCACAATGAGATACCATCTCACACGAGTTAGAATGGCAATCATTAAGAAGTCAGGAAACAACAGGTGCTGGAGAGGATGTGGAGAAATAGGAACACTTTTACACTGTTGGTGGGACTGTAAACTAGTTCAACCACTATGGAAAACAGTATGGCAATTCCTCAAGGATCTAGAACTAGATGTGCCATATGACCCAGCCATCCCACTACTGGGTATATACCCAAAGGATTATAAATTATTCTACTACAAAGACACATGTACACGTATGTTTATTGCGGCACTATTCACAATAGCAAAGACTTGGAATCAACCCAAATGTCCATCTGTGACAGACTGGATTAAGAAAATGTGGCACATATACACCATGGAATACTATGCAGCCATAAAAAAGGATGAGTTTGCATCCTTTGTAGGGACATGGATGCAGCTGGAAACCATCATTCTTAGCAAACTATCACAAGAACAGAAAACCAAACACCGCATGTTCTCACTCATAGGTGGGAACTGAACAATGAGATTACTTGGACTCGGGAAGGGGAACATCACGCACTGGGGCCTATCATGGGGAGGGGGGAGGGGGGAGGAGGGAGGGATTGCATTGGGGAGTTATACATGATATAAATGATGAATTGATGGGTGCTGACGAGTTGATGGGTGCAGCACACCAACATGGCATAAGTATACATATGTAACAAACCTGCACGTTATGCACATGTACCCTAGAACTTAAAGTATAATAAAAAAAAAAAAAAAATCACAATAGGGCTGGGCATGGTGGCTCACACCTGTATACCACCACTTTGGGAGGCTGAGGTGGGCAGATCACCTGAGGTCAGGAGTTCGAGACCAGCCAGACCAACATGGCAAAACCCTGCCTCTACTAAAAATACAAAATTAGTTAGGCTTGGTGGTACACACCTGTAATCCCAGCTACTCTGGAGGCTGAGGCAGGAGACTCGCTTGAACCCAGGAGACAGAAGTTGCACTGAGCTGAGATCACGCCATTGCACTCCAGCCTGGGCAACAAGAGCAAAACTCTGTCTCGAAAGAATAAAAAAAAAAAAAAAAACACACACACACACAAAAATTTCTTCAAAAGATAAACTCTAGACATTGTCTACCTATTTTCAAATATGTCTTATTAGGATTAATAACATAAGAAGATCAAAAGAACCTGAAATTATTCTATAAACCTAATAGTTATCCTACAAAAAATTTTTAAATTTTGAACACTTCTAACCAAAGCACAATCAAAGTAGTTATCTGCTAAACATCAGTAGTAAATTTTGTAAAAGTTAAATGGGCCTATTTTGCTTTTTGACCATAGTTTCTTTCTTATGTTACGCACAAAAAAATACTTTACACAATTAAGGGAGGAAAAATCCTGTAGTGCTTCAATGAAATTTATATATTTATCTAATCATAAAACAATGTATAAACACATGTACACTTCTCTATTTGGAAATAAAGAAAAGTATAAGGAAGAAAGCAAAAATAATCCATGAAAAACAATATTCAAATTTGGAAATATTTTCATGCAATCTATTTTACTATGGTTATATGTTTAAAGAAATAGATATGGACATTTTTGAACTGAAATATACTATGGCATGTACAGTATATTTTCAATGCAGAAAATATAATCCAGGCAACAGAAACACCCAAAAAGATAATCTGAATAGTAACATTCTTTCAATCTGCTCACAGATATTAAAAATGTGATAACAGCTCATTAAACTAGACTCAAATGTTAAAAATGTGTAACAATTTAAGCAGGGGATATGATGAGACTGACACTGAGTCGGAAAACACAGTCACTTCTAAGGAAGGATACGTCTTCCAAGCTGTTGACCTAGTTCAATATCAGAGCTAATGTTTAAATGATTTCATGGTAGAGAAAAATTTGTATTAAATAACAATGTGTAAATTTATGTCATTTGATGCAAATTAAATTGTCACTCAAATTTGGAAATACTACTGATGACTATGACACAGTTTGGCATGCCTATATTATCTGGCACCAGTAAAGACTATCCTCCCTCCAATTTTCTCCATTTGAGACTGTGCTTATACCCCCATTTAACTTCCAGTTAACATGAAACCTTTACTAAATTCACCTCTGTTCTTTTCACGGTGGCCTTCAAAAATTATGGTGCTAGGCCGGGAGCAGTGGCTCACGCATATAATCCCAGCACTTCGGGAGGCCAAGGTGGGCAGATCACTTGAGGTCAGGAGATCGAGACCAGCCTGGGCAACATGGTGAAACCCTGTATCTACTAAAAATACAAAAATTAGCCAGGCATGGTGGTGGGCGCCTATAATACCAGCTACTCAGGAGGCTGAGGCAGGGGAATCACTTGAACCTGGGAGGCGGAGGTTGAAGTGAGCCAAGATTGCTCCACTGCACTCCAGCCTGGGCGACAAAGTGAGACGCTGTTTCAAAAAATAAAAAAAATTATGGTACTATATACTAAGTACCAACGTAATCATAAACAGGTACTCAAATTTTGTATCAATGTCCAGTTTGAATTTTTTCTCTCTCCCCGACCTTCTACCATCTCTTTTTAAATCATCAAAAACAAAAATCCATAATTTAAAAAATGTAAATACTGAATTTTTGGACCCAAAGAATACTTTCAAAGAACTCCAATTAGATTGAAGGGAACTATCCATCATTCAAAAATTATTTTTAAACTACATAACTAATATAAACATTTAATAAATATTTCTACCCAGTTTTTTTAAGTAACTGAACTGAATTTAAATGGAACTAAATCTTCACATTTCTATATACTAATCCAAATTAGAAATTTTTTATTTCTTCACAGTAATAAATAAAAGACTGAGGGCCGGGCGCGGTGGCTCAAGCCTGTAATCCCAGCACTTTGGGAGGCCGAGACGGGCGGATCACGAGGGCGGGAGATCGAGACCATCCTGGCTAACACGGTGAAACCCTGTCTCTACTAAAAAATACAAAAAACTAGCTGGGTGCAGTGGCGGGCGCCTATAGTCCCAGCTACTCAGGAGGCTGAGGCAGGAGAATGGCATAAACCCGGGAGGCGGAGCTTGCAGTGAGCTGAGATCCCGCCACTGCACTCCAGCCTGGGCGACAGAGCGAGACTCCGTCTCAAAAAAAAAGAAAAAAAAAAAAAAAGACTTGAGAAAGTAACAAAAATTAAAACATACTGTAAAAGCAAAATAGGGGGAATAATGATGCCAACATGGAAGTCAGCATTTTCCTTCCATAAAAAAAGGAATAAAAACAAAAAAAATTTTTAACTGACAAGTATTTATTCTTAAGAAATTGCTAGAAATTCAGGTAAGAATATCAGGAGTCAGTGGCCTTGTTGACAAGACTACTCCTGTCATTACCACCCCAGTTTAGTTGGTAAGAACTATAGTTTTACCTTTTGGGAGCTGGCAGTAAAAAGTAGCACTGTTGCTTTCAGACAGGGCAAACCTATTCAGGGTGAGAAATGAAAACTGCAATTCTCCAGCTGTAAGTGGCAGACTTGGTTACGAATCAATGGGAGAAACCAGCAGCTCTGCTAGATCAGAGACGCAGTCACAATTCAGGGTGAACAGCAGACCAGTTAGATATTTAGTAGGCAGGTATTTAAAAAGAGAGAACCATAGAAAGATTGAGATAAGTCCTCCACACAGACCTAGCTGATTGAGAAAGTACCTATATCCAGGAGACACCTGGGTCACTAACTGAAAAAGGAAAGGCAAAAGAGACTAGTTAAGTAGCCACAACTTTGAATGCAATCCCTAAAAACACACAGATCAACACAGTGAACCGAAGGGCTGAAGGAATTTTATCAGAACCTGCAGCTAAATCATTGATTGAACTCTAAGATATATAGAAACATGGAAAACCCTAAGAGCGCTATGGAAAGAAAAAAGGAAAAAGTAAAAATACTGGACAGAGAAAAGTCAGAGCTGTAAACCATGGAGAAAACACAATCTGCAAATTAAATGAGGCAAATTACTTAAAACAAAACAAAAACCAACAACCACAGAAAAACAAAAAAAGTCCAGAGTTGCCCAGTTTTCAACAAAAATTACTATATATGCAAAAAAACAAAAAAGAGTGTAACCCATAATCAGTAAAAGAGCAATAATCAAAAATAACTTGTACGGTCTAAATGTTAGATTCAGCAAATAGTTTTAAGGACTTGTAATAAATTATATTCAATAAATGAAAAAATAGTATGCTCAAATAATTGAATGAAACAGATTAACAATGAGTTCTCAATAAACTATAAAAAGACCAAATGGAAATTTTAGAGATTAAAAAGTATAATTTAAAAATCAAGGAATTCACTATAGGCATTCAATAGGAGACTCAGATGGCAAATGAAGACTCTGTGAATTCAAAGATAAATCAATACAAATTATAGTCTAAAAAATAGAGAAAAAATAGGAAAACAAATTATTCAACCTTTAGACACTGCAGGACAATACACTGTTCTAACATAGGTATAACAAGAGTACCAAAGAAAAAAAAAGGCATGGAAAAGAAACATCTGAATAAATAGGAATAAAATCTTCCAAAATTTAATGAAGAAACATTTACTTAGGCCGGGCGCGGTGGCTCAAGCCTGTAATCCTAGCACTTTGGGAGGCCGAGGCGGGTGGATCACGAGGTAAGGAGATCGAGACCATCCTGGCTAACATGGTGAAACCCCGTCTCTACTAAAAATACAAAAAACTAGCCGGGCGAGGTGGCGGGCGCCTGTAGTCCCAGCTACTCGGAGGCTGAGCCTGGAGAATGGCGTGAACCCGGGAGGCGGAGCTTGCAGTGAGCCGAGATCGCGCCACTGCACTCCAGCCTGGGCAACACAGCGAGACTCCGTCTCAAAAAAAAAAAAAAAAAAGAAAGAAACATTTACTTACGGATTCAAACTCAATAAACCACCGAAGTGAAAGTAACAAAGTGAGTCACAACTAGGCCGGGCACAGTGGCTCATGCCTGTAATCCCGGCACTTTGGGAGGTGGAGGTGGGCGGATCATTTGAGGTCAGGCATTCAAGACAAGTCTGACCCACACAGTGAAACCCCATCTATACTAAAAATACAAAAACTGGCTGAGCACAGTGGTACATGCCTGTAGTCCCAGCTACCTGGGAGGCTGAGGCATGAGAATCGCCTGAACCTGGGAGATGGAGGCTGTAGTGAGCCAAGACCATGCCACTGAACTCCATCCTGTGCGACAGAGTGAGACTCTGTTTCAAAAAAAAAAAAAAAAAAAAAGTGAATCACAACTAAACAAACCACAGTTAAACTGCTGAATCCAAAGACAATGAAAAAAACCTTAAAAGCATCAAGAGAAAAATGACTGATGACATACAGAGCAACAGCAACACAATTCATTGCTGTCATCTCATCAGAAACAATGGAGCCCACAGGTCAGTGAGATGACAGTCAAGTGCTAACAGAAAGAAAACTATAATTTAAATTTTTATATCCAGGATAAGTATCCTCTAAAAATGGAAGCAAATAAAAGTATTCCAAGATGAACAAAGACTGAGAAAATTCATTGCTAGCAGACATGTCTTATAAGAAATAATAAATAAAGCCCACAAAGATGAAAGAATATCCTGTAAAACCACTAATAAAAGATAACCTTTAAGAAAAAAAACTAAAATCAACAGGGGAATTTTGATGCAACCAAAAGAAGTCAGCTCAATAAAGCCTCTCTGTCCCAAATATTAATAAAATTTTAGGGAAAAAAACACAAAAATCAACTTGCCAAGTACTCTGAAGACTAAACAAAAGCAGGTGCATTGTGAAGGGTAGTTAAAACTTGGAGAATTACTCATATGGATACAAGAATCATTGTTTCCTTTCTCTCTTCTTCTCTCTTCTGAATCTGCCCCTGTTTCAAGGCTGGATGTCAGAAGCTCAGGTGGCAAAATTTCTAAGAAAAACTATGCTTTCAGTTAAAGAAATCTAGACATTAGGTCCCAGAGAGGAGAAGTGTGGGGAAGAGTCCTAAATAGCAGAGAGTAAGAGAAAAGGGTTCTCTAAATCTGTGTAAAAATCTGCGATAACCCTAAACTCATTCCAGAGATGCATGGGTGTGGGACAAACCCAAACCAGAATAGCCACCTTTCTAAATTTAATTACCATCCAATTATCAGCCTAATTCCTGAATGAAGCATATGCATGTGAGGAAAATACAAGTCAATCTAGTCTGTCTCCCTGGATCGAAGGCGAAAAAAGAAAAAAATGAAAGAAAATCCAAAGCTGGGTAAGAGAGGTTTGAAAAATGAACGGACACTAGAACCACCATGCACAGAGAAGAGGTGGAACTTGCAGCCCGACCCTTACCAGGTTGTCTATTTCAACAACAAAATATCTGTTAGAGGATTATAACAGGGCCCAGAGTTATGTTCTAATGTAACCAGGACCCACAATGTTCAGGACACATTAATATACAACATACAAAGAGCCATGAAAATGTGATTGTTTCTCACAGGAAAACACAAACAACAGATGTCAATGAGATGAACAAAACCTTGGACTTATCACACAACGACTTTAAAGGAGATACTATAATTATGCTTTAGAAAATAAAGGTTAACAAAGTCTAAATGAATTGAAAGAGTTCTCCAAAAAGAAATAATAAATGTTTGAGGTGATAGAGGTGCTAACTACCTTGATTTGAATATTATACATTATATGCATGTATTAATATATCACAATATTGCACATAATATGCACAATTACTGTCAATTTAAAATATTAAAGAAAATAGAGTTCTCATCCAAAAATGAAAAGCATAAAAATGAAACATATGCAAATTTTAGACTTGAAATGCATACTATCTGAAAAAAAATATGCATGAGATGGGTTCAATATCAAAATTTAAAATACAAAGAAAATGTCCATAAATTTGAAGATCAAGTTTATTATACATATCAAGTTCCTATGTACAAACTACAACCTAAAAAAAAAAAAAGACTGAAACAAACTAAACAGATGCTTAAGTAGTTGCCTGACTCTATCAGAAGATCTAATATTTATTTCTTTGGAGACCCAAAGTGAAGAACTGACCAGGCGCGCTGGCTCACGGGCTGGGCACGGTGGCTCAAGCCTATAATCCCAGCACTTTGCAGGGCCGAGACAGGCGGATCCCGAGGTCAGGAGATCAAGACCATCCTGGTTAACATGGTGAAACCCCGTCTCTACTAAAAATACAAAAAATACAAAAAATTAGCCGGGCGTGTTGGCGAGCGCCTGTAGTCCCAGCTAACGGAAGGCTGAGACAGGAGAATGGCGTGAACCCGGGAGGAGGAGCTTGCAATGAGCCGAGATCATGCCACTGCACTCCAGCCTGGGGGACAGCGCACGACTCCTTCTCAAAAAAACAAAAAACAAACAAACAAAAAACTTTCACAGAAACATCAAAAATAACGTTTGACCATATATCTGAGCATCATGACCCAGTTCGGTTGACACATAAAACTAACCACCACGTGGCCTGTATCAGTAAGAAATTCAATTAAATACAAAAACACAGATATGTTACCAAGTAAAAAGATGGAAAATATATATATACCATACAAACACAAAGCAAAAGAAAGCTGGATTAAATATCAAACAGGTAAATTCCAGATCAAGAAATATTTCTAGGGATAAAAAAGAAAATTACATAATTATGAAAGCATTGATTCACCAAGAAGACATAATAATCATAAATATGAATATATGTAATAACAGTTTTAAAATTCATGAAGCAAAAAATGATAGAACTACAAAGAAAGAAAAATAGAAAAAGCCATAATAATACTCAGAATTTCAATAACTGTATTTCAGTAGGTGACAGAACAAGTAAGCAATACATTAGTAATGGTATAGAAGATCTGAAGAGCATTATCAACCAACCTAATTGACATTTATAGAACACTCCATCCAACAATGTCAGAAAACACATACTTTTCCAATGCACATGAAACCTTTACCCAGATAGACTACATTCTGCACCATAAAACAAGGCTTAATAAATGTAGAAGGATTCATGTCATACAAAGAATGCTTGCTGGCCACAACAGAATTAAACTAAAAATCAAAACAAAAAGATCTCTGCAACATACTTCTAAATAACACATGCAAACGAAAAATCAGAAAGGAAAATAAAAAGTATTCTGAATAGAATAAAAATGAGATGAGAATAAAAGTATGTAGAAAAAAATGTATATCGCTAAATGCCTATATCCAAAAAGAAGAAAGATCTCAAAACAGCAACAATCAATACATTTGATGAACCTACAGCCAGGCTAATGACTAGGATAAAAAAAGAAATTTTCAGTATGAGAAATGAAAGAGGGAACATCACTACAGGTTCTACAGATATTTAAACGAAAATAAGGAAACAACTTTGTATCAATAAATTTTCCAATTTAGATGAAACAGACAATTCCTTGCAAGATACATTAAATATACTTTATTAAGGCTCATTGAAGAAGAAATGCATCACCTAAATAAACTTGTATCTGTTAAGGAAATTGAATTTACACCTAATAACATCCCCAGGCACAAAAAAAAAATCACGCCTAGATAACTTCACTGGTAAATTCGAGCAAACATTGAAAAAAATAATAATAACAATTCTATGTAAACTCTTCCAGAAAACTGTAGAGATCATTCTGTGAGGCCATTGTTTACTCTGACATGAAAACCAGATAAAGACAATTACAAGAACAGAAAACTACACACCAATAGTCCTCATGATCACAGATATAAAATTCTTTTAAATTATTTAGCAAATTGAATTCAACAATACATAAAAACAGTAATATGTAATTACTAAATAATTTTATTCCAGGAAGTGGTTTAATATTTAAAAGTCAGTCAATGAAACATACCATGTTAACAACTAAAAAACAGTAAAAGTATGATATCTCACTAGATGCAAACAAAGCACTTGACAAAAATCCAACATTCATTCCCAATTTAAAGGGAAAAAAAAATCCAGCATCCTGAGAGAAGGAAAGGACATTTGCAGATGTCCTCAATCTTACAAAGGACATCTGCAAAAAAACCTACAAGTTCAGTCTGGGTATTGAAGAAGAAAAAAAAATTGTTTTAACCTACAAGTAATATCATAAATAATGGTAAGAGACTGACCACTATTCCCCTAAAGTCAGGAACAAGGCCCATTTCACCACTTATCTATTCAGTATTGTACTGGGTTTTCTAGCCATTGCAGTCAGGCCTGAAAAAGAAATTTAAAACAACCAGGTCAGAAGAAAAGAAATAAAACTGATTTGCAGACAAAATGTCTACACAGAAAATCATAATTAATCACTTGAGGTCAGGAGTTCGAAAGCAACCTGGCCAACATGGTGAAACCCCGTCTCTACCACAAATACAAAAATTAGCCAGGCATGGTGGTGGGTGCCTGAAATCCCAGCTACCGGAGAAGCTGAGGCAGGAGAATTGCTTGAACCCATGAGGCGGAGGTAGCAGTGAGCCCAGATGGAGCCACTACACACCAGCGTGGGTGACAGAGCAAGAGACCAGTTCAAAAAAAAAAAGAAAATTAAATCATAATAAATGAATTTGCAAAGAAAGCTACTGAACTTTAGCAAGATTGAAGTAAACAAGATAAAATATAAAATCAATTTACAAATGGTAGCAATGAATGAAAAATTTTATATTAAAAAATATCATTTACGGCCGGGCGCGGTGGCTCAAGCCTGTAATCCCAGCACTTTGGGAGGCCGAGACGGGCGGATCACGAGGTCAGGAGATCGAGACCATCCTGGCTAACCCGGTGAAACCCCGTCTCTACTAAAAAACACAAAAAAACTAGCCGGGCGAGGTGGTGGGCGCCTGTAGTCCCAGCTACTCGGAGGCTGAGGCAGGAGAATGGCATAAACCCGGGAGGCGGAGCTTGCAGTGAGCTGAGAACCGGCCACTGCACTCCAGCCCGGGCAACAGAGCGAGACTCCGTCTCAAAAAAAAAAAAAAAAAAAATATCATTTACAATACCATCAGAAAATATGAAATACTCAAGGATAAATCTGTCAAAAGACATGTAAAATGCATACACTGAAAACTACTAAACACTACTCAAAAAAATTAAAGAAGATTTAAATAGAGAGACACTACGTTCATGCTCCAGAATCAGTATTATTAAGATGTTATTTCTCCCCCAACTAAACTACAGATTCAACATAGTCCCAATGAAAATCCCAGCAGGCTTTCTGGTAGAAACGGAAAAGCCAATTCTAAAATTCATATGATAATACAAATAACAAAAACAACTGTGGGAAAAAAAGGACAAAGTTGGAGGACTCCTATTATCTCACCTTAAAACTACAGTAATCAAGATAGTGTGAGTTTGGCATCAAGATAAATAAGTCAATAGAAAAATAAAGTAAACAGAAAATAGACCCACATATATATGGCTGATTAATCTTTAACTAAAGTACAAAGGTAATTCGATAAAGAAAAGATAATCTTTTCAACACATGGTGCTGGAAGAATTGGACATTCATATGTTTAAAAAAAAGAAAGAAAAAGAAAGAACCTTGATCCATGCCTCTCGTCATATACAAAAATTAACTCAAAATGGTTCATTCATTAAAACGTAAAACCTAGCCGGGCGTGGTGGCTCATGCCTGTAATCCCAGTACTTTGGGAGGCCGAGATAGGCAGATCACTTTAGGTCAGAAGTTCAAGACCAGCCTGGCCAACATGATAAAACCCCAGCTCTACTAAAAATACAAAAATTAGCCAGGCGTGGTAGCACACACCTGTAATTCTAGCTACTAAGGAGGCTGAGGCACGAGAATTACTTGAACCCAGGAGGTGGAGGTTGCAGTGAGCCAAGATTGTGCCATTGCACTCCAGCCTGGGCAACAGAGTAAGACTCCATCTCAAAAAATAATAATAAAACAATAATAATAATTTATATATGTATATATATGTGAAACCCAAAACTATAAAATTCTAGGAGAAAATATCTGTGAACTAGGGTTGTGTGAAAACTTCTTAGATATGACACCAATATGATCAACCGTAAGAGAAAACTGGGCTTAATTAAAATTAAGAATTACTACTCTTTGAAAGACCCTACAATAGTACTAAAAGACAAGCCACAGACGGGAAGAAAATATTTGCAATGCACATATCAGATAAAGTACTTGTATCCAGAATATATAAAGAACTCTATTAAGATTTAATATTATTAAATAGGACACAAAAAGCAATTTAAAAAATAACTAAGAGACTTGAACTTTTCATCAAAGAAACATATACAGATGGCAAATAAGCATATGAGATGATGACTTGGACATAATTCATCATGAGGGAGATGCAAATTAAAACCAGAATTAGATACTACCACACACCTATTAGAATGGCTGAAGTTTAAGACTGACCAAACCAAAACTTGGTGAGATTATGGGTCAAACAGAATTCTTACACACTGATGGTGGGAATACATAATACTACAATCACTTTGAAAAACAGTTTGACTGTTACTTACAAAATTAAATATATACCTACAATATGACCCAGCCACTACATTCCTAAGTACATACTCAAGATAAATAAAAAAGCACATGTCCATACAAATACTTGTACATGAATATTCACAGCAAGCTTGTTTTCAAGTGCCAAAAAATGGAAACAAATGTCCATCAATAGTGAATGGCTAAATATTGTGATATATGCATATAATGAAATAATATCCAACAATACAAGGAAATAAAACAATATGGGTGAATCTGAAAATAATTTATCCTGAGGGAAGTCAGACAAATAAGAATGCATACTGCATAATTCCATTTATATAAAATTCTAGAAAATCCAAATTAATCTATAGTAACAACAAACAGATCAGTGCTAGCCTAGGGATCAGTATAAGGGAGGGATTACAAAGAGGCATAAGAAATTTTGGTAATGACAAATTTGTCATTATCTTGTTTGTTGTGATGGTTTCAGAGATTTAGATACATGTCAAAACTTTCTATGTGCAGTTCACTGTATGTCAATTACGCCACAATAAAGCTACTAAAAAATGATACTGGCAAAACTTAGTGAAATCTACATCAAGTCAAATATTTTGAAGTAATAAATGGTTTCAAGTAAATGTTAAGGTAATAAATTATACTTTCTAAATTAAAAGAAACAAATCTATCACAAACTCCCATATAGCTAAAAAGATGCATTTTGTTTACATCTGTATTGCATGAAAAAAAAAAAAAAAGATGCATTTTACTATAGTTTTACCTAACCCTGAAATTAAACATAAGAAGGAAAGGAGATTTAAACCATTAAAGGGAAAAAAAAAATTTGGAATAATTTAGCACAGGAGTTAAAAAACTGCTGTGTAAAGGATCAAATAATATATTCAAGAACAGTGGTCCCCAGTCCCTGGGCAAGAGACCTGTACTGGTCTGTGGACTGTTAGGAACCAGGCCACACAGCAGGCGGTGCACACTAGGCCAGCAAGCATTACTGCGTGAGCTCCACCTCCTACCATATCAGCTGTGGCATTAGATTCTCATAGGAGTAGAAAACCCTATTGTAAACTGTGCATACAAGGTATCTAGGGTTGCATGTTCCCTATGAGAATCAAATGATAAATGTAATAAACTGGAATCATCCTGAAACCACCCCCCACCCCAGTTTGTGGAAAAACTATCTTCCACAAAACCAGTCCCTGTTGCCAAAAAGGCTGGGGATTGCTGTTTTAGAATTTATGGGCCATATCATCTCTGTTAAAACTCTTTGAGTCTGTTGTTATAGCAGGAAAATAACCATAGGCAATATTTAAAAGAATGAGAGTGGCTGTGGTTATAGCAGGAAAGTAACCATAGGCAGTATTTAAAAGAATGAGAGTGGCAGTTCCACAACAAAATGTTATTTATGAAGACAAACCATTATAGAAGAGTCAGCCAAAGAAAGCAATAAAAATAAAATAGAAAAAATAAAAATAAATACGATCAAGAGCAATAATGGAAGGGCAGCCATAAACAGGAAGAAGACCTTATCTACTACTACTGTACTAGAAGGAAGCAAACAAGAACGTGCTCTAAAATACACCTTTGGGGAAAAAAGATGGAAGTTGAAATAACTCCCTCCTAATAGCTCTAATTAAGTAGATGAGGCTGTCACTGCTAACAGGAAGAGTTGTAAAATTTTTGAATTGTATCTGAAGGAATAAATAAAAGTCTAACAACGATAGAAGTGTAGATCATGAATTTATAATAGTTTCAACACACAACACTGCATGACTTTTCCCCACTAGCCAAGGTTTAGCTTAGAGTGTGCCTACCTAGACTAATCTAGGATCAGAATTCTCAAAAGCAAATCTAACAGGACAAGGGCAGATGGAAGTTTTTGTTATAAACCACTTCCAGCAAATAACCAAGCCAAGAAGGAAGTAAACAATGGCAGATGTAGTATGACACACTAGGATAAAAAAAAGCAAGATCACAGGACAGAAGGTAACTATGAGGCTGAAGAGCATTGGAAAGGGCAATATTAGAAAAACAGGAGATAGATGATTTTGATTAAAGAGTAAGATTGGAATTTTAAATTTATGATGTGGAAACATTCCAGTGATAAAAAGGTCTAGGTTTTTAAAATAGGAATGGATAAATTACAAAGAATGGCAGTAAGCGTAGCAAAGTTAAGGAATTAAAAAAAGTACAAAATGTGAATGCTAAGATGAGTTAGTCACAAAGACAATGAAGTTATTCACACCTAGTGAAACTGAGATAAGGCTGTGTACCAAAAATTCACACACGAAGACCACAAGTATAAATTACAGACTTTCCTTGCCCAGACTTTCAACAGAATAATTCTTCTTACTAGTTTTTAAATGTCTATGATACTATCTTGAAATTATTTTTTAAATAAAAAGTAGTAAAATCCTATACACTAAATCACAAAATACACTAAAGCACATCCACACCAATACTAAGAAAATAAGGTTATAAAATTAGATACTCTGGCACCAAAAAGAAAAAAATCTGCCAGGTCTTTACATAAACCCTTAAATCTTTTTCTGAAATTCAGTTATTGAATAGGAAATGTGTACAAAAGAAACAAACAAGTATTTATAAGCCTCGTTTGTTTTGTGTTAATATGGCTATCATACGACCTATCTATTACATTCCTAAGTATGGCATATACTCAAGATAAATGAAAACATATGTCCATACAAATACTTGTACATGAATGTTCACAGCAAGCTTGTTCAAAGTAATAATTATTAGACAGTGGTAAGGAAAAATAAAGAGTACTCTGTTTGATAGCAAAACTATAAATAAATGACAAACTGTAAATTTACATCTTATAATGCTTAACTTTATGTGTCAACTGGGCTAGGCCATGTTATCAAGATATTTGGTCAAATGTTTTTCTAGATGTTTCTTTGAAGGTATTTTTTGGATGAGATTAACCTTTAAATAAGCAGATTTTTTGTATGTGGACCTTATCCACTTGAAAGTCTAACAGAAAAAAGCCTGAATGCTTTGGACAAAGAGAAAATTCAGTCAGCAGACTGCCTTTGGACTTGAACTGCAACATCAACCCTTCCCTGGGTCTCCAGTCAGCCTGCCTATCCTACAGATTTTGGATTTGCCAGCCTCCACAATTGTGTAAAACAATTGTTTAAAATAAATCTCTCTCATGCGTGTGTGTGTGTGTTGGTTCTGTTTTCCTGGAGAACTCTGAAAATAAACCCCTTAAATGTAATGAATAAAGTTACTTTTTATCTTGTAGAGAATGAGCATTAAAAGATACCAAATAAAGAATCTGTAACAGAAGATCAATGTGCGTTTGAGCCTAGGAGTTCAAGACCAGCCTAGGCAACATGGTGAGACCTTGTCCACCTTGTCTCTACAAAAAAATTTTAAAAATAAGCTGGCCATGATGGTATATGCCTGTAATCCCAGCTACTCAGGAGACTGAGGAAGGAGGACCCCTTGAGCCCAGGAGGTCAAGGCTGCAGTGACCCGTGATCGTACCACTGCACTCCAGTCTGGGTGACAGAGTGAGAACTGTCTCAAAAACAAACAAACAAACAAAAATCCCTGTGGGAATTTACTATAACTCGATAATTAAATTAGTTTCTGTAGCTGATGATTAAGCAAACTAGTCACTAAACTTTTGTCGCCCAGACACTTTTTCATTAAACAAAAGATTTTAAACTTCCTTATGTGTAAAACAGAAGTATTCTGTTTTTGTTGTTGATCACTGTTATGGACCAAATAATTGCATATACCAAAAATTCTTATGTTGAAACCCTATCATTAGTATTTGGAGATAGAGTCTCTAAGGAAATAATTAGGGTTAAATGTGGTCATAAGAGTGGGTCCCTAATTCAGTAGGAGTAATGTTGTTGTAAGAAGAGACACCAGAGAGCTCACTCATGCTCTCTTTCTCTCTCTGCTACGTGAGAACACAGCAAGGAAGAGGATGTAGGCAACCCAAGAGGAGAGTCTTTACCAAATACCAACCCCACTGGCATCTTGATCTTAGACTTCCCACCTCCAGAACTGTGAGAAACAAATCTTTGTTGTGTAAGCCATCCTATCTATGGTATAATGGCAGCCTAAGCACACTAATACAATGCTGAGTCTGAAGTGGGAGGTGGTGGAAGTGATATTTTAAAGGAAAGATAGAGAGCTTGTCTTGGATTACAACTGAACACTATTTAATACTATTCTACAACCTAAAGATAATTCTGCTAAAGAAGTCAACAATACAGTAGCTCTATAATAGCATTCACCATACAAAATACTGGAATCATTTATCTGTCTTCACAAATTAAATAGTAACAAATAGTAACACAGCCTCTATAATTAAAGATTCATTGAAAAAAATGCATGATAATAAATGGGTCTTAAATCTTAATTCATTTCAAGCTATAAACTGATTTCATATGTAAGTTTCAATAATACTTTTCATACTTAAGCTTTCAAATATTTCCAAACTAATCCCTTATATGAAATATATTAAAAACTCTTGATATATTAACTCTTACCGTAACCCGTTCCTTTGGTCAAAAGCAGGAATCATAGAGTTAGGGTGTTCTGACATTAATGCAACAAGCAGCTGTAGGACATCCATTAGATTGTCATCCTATAATCATTTTAGAAATTTTTTTTAATGAGGAAAAAAACAACTTAGTTGAATACTGAATACTTCTGAAATAGAAATTTCAACATCAGAAATATAAGTAGACATTATCTGTGATAGTTATTTTTAACAAATTACGTTCTTTAAATGTACACATTCACCTCTGTAACTCCAAATATACATAAAATAGCAAAACAACTTCTTGTTTTGTGCAGGGGGTCAGAGTCTCACTCTCTCACTCAGGTTGGAGCTCAGTGGTGTGATCTCAGCTCACTGTAACCTCTGCCTCCCAGGTTCAAGCAATTTTCGTGCCTCAGCCACGCTAGTAGCTGAGACTACAGGTGTGTACCACCATATCTGGCTAATCTTTGTATTTCTGGTAGAGACAAGGTTTCACCATGTTGACCAGGCTGGTTTCGAACTCTTGGCCTTAAGTCATCTGCCCACCTCAGCCTCCCAAAGTGCTGGGATTACAGGTTGAGCCACTGTGCCTGACCTCAAAACAATTTCTTTGGTTTTTTTTGGTGGTTGCTGTTTTTTGAGACAGAGTCTCTCGCTCTGTCGCCTCCTGGGTTCATGCCATTCTCCTGCCTCAGCCTCCGGAGTAGCGGGGACTACAGGTGCCTGCTACCACGACTGGCTAACTTTTTGTATTTTTAGTAGAGATGGGGTTTCAACATGTTAGCCAGGATGGTCTCAATCTCCTGACCTCATAATCCTCCCAACTCAGCCTCCCAAAGTCCTGGGATTACAGGCGTGAGCCACCGCACCCGGCTTCAAAACAATTTCTTAATCAAAGAAATAAAATGCCTTTTATGTTATACTGAATCAAGATTTTGTAAAACATAACCTATAGAAATAGTATATCCAACATTATTGTTTTTTAAGGAAGGCTTATATATCAAGAAATTGTGGGGAAGGGTTATTCTTTATTACAGAAAAATATATTAGAGCTTCTAAAATGCTAATAAATGTTGCAAATCTGGTGGTAGTGGTAGGGGCAAGATATTATGTATCATTTCTTAAACTTATCTGACCTGGAATATTTTATTCACTGTGCCTCTCCAGAAACTAGTTCTAAAAGAACACTTTGCAGGAAATGATAACCGGATCGTTTTCATATACAGTATTACCTATTGTCACTATAAAGATAAACAATAAATGTTTACTTCGTCAACATACCACTAATATGTGGTAGTATTTGATAACGTTTACAGAATAACAGCACAGGAACATACATGAGCTCTAGACCCCAAAAAAATCTTCATGAAAATCCTTCACTACCTTTGTTGCATACACCAATATGTATGCATATCATTACAGCCAACTTGAACAATACTGACCCAAAAAGGAAAAGGCAAACAGCTAACAGAATTTAGTTAACTTGGTTGCCCTAACTCTAGTTTTCCTTCACTGCTTTGGAATTTTTGCTATGGAAGCTACTTATATACCTAATTTTCAGTAAGTTAAACAGATGATCTAGAGCTAGGACACTGAATCTTTGAAAGTGTTATTTACAGGACCTGAAACTTTCCTAACAATAAGGAATCACTGTGACTTCCAGTTTATCTCATATAAAGTACTTTATTCAGTCCCTTAGGCTTAATAAAAACAAAATCACATATATAGATCATATGAAATTCACCTGAAAACTCTTCAAATATTATATTTGGTCAGAAAAATCTAAAAATTAATAGAATTGCCTATTCAAGAGGAAAAAATATAATCATTAATGATTTTGAGTCAAATATTACTCAATCACAAAATTTAAGACATTCTTTTATACTTGAATTAACAAAGAGATCCAATCATTATCCCTTATTTAAAAATTAAAGAAGGCACTACTCCATACTAAAATATATTAATTCACAAAATATTAATTATAATATAGGAGTATAAATTATCATTTAAAATGCTATGATATATTCCATCAATTCCAAAGTTTTACTATAGGTAAAGTTATACTAATTATAGGTAAAAATCTAACTAAAAAGAGATGATTTAGTTAGATTGCAACTGACATATATTGCGTTTTCCTGGTACTAAGAAATAAAAAGAAAAACAGATATTTCAACCTATTTAATTTTCAACCTTCTTTTCAAACACATAATTTTAAATCCCATTATAAATGAGTTGTTTAATATTTGAACACGTAAAGTCAGTGGGAAGACTGTGTTACGAATTTTTAAAACCTAATCATTTTTAGTCATTTTTGTAATCTATTTTTTCATTTGTTACACCGGTTTCTGGAAATACACTGAAAGTATGCTTCGGTATACTTTATTATTAATTCAATGAAATCCAATGTTAGTACTTTTTAAAGCTTTTCATGATGATTCTCAAGATTCATCTTGTGGTAATAAAGGATATTTATTTATTGCTGGGCTTAGTTCCTAAGTAGACGCATTTATTCCCCATTACAGTTACATAATTATTGAAGATTTCTTTAAATTTTTACTTTTAAAAAAGTCTAATGTAGCTTCAAAAGTTAAAATTTCAAAATATAAAATTCAAATATTACCTCATGCATAGTCAGTAGGTAATTAAGAATGGCCTGTAATTCATCTTCCTTTACTCCAGAATCCTTCAAAAACATAATACAGGTATCTTATGTTTACATGCAAAAAAATGTTTAAAGAGAAATTATACACATAGATTTGTCAAGTTGGTCAGCTACTATAAATATAAAAATATAATGTAATAGAGAATCTAAATGTAAAACAAAAATTTGGGGAAGCACTAATACATCAATGCTCCAGACCACGTAGAGGTCAAAAGAGATTTAACATCAGCTTCCTGTTTTCAACACCTTGTATAATATGATAGCCTACTTACTAAAGCTACAGAATCCTGAAGTCAGCAAAAATAATAAGTAATGATAAATTAAAAAGTAATATCCACACCTACTATGCCTCTAAATACAGAAGACATCTTTTTGACTGAAATTAAATGTGGAGAATAAAATGAACAGTTTCTGAAATTATCAAGTTAAAATGTCAAGTACCTAAAAATTAAATAGTAATTTCACTGGGGGGGAAAAAAAACACTGTACTTTTAAATATGAGCTCATTATGAAAATTTTCAACCTGTTCTATGAGTACATTAATCACTAAAAAAGCTGCAATCTTTAAAAAAAAAAAAAACCACACAAGAAGAAAAGAAATTGGAAAATAAAAACAGTATGCATTGGGAACGAGCAATAAAACAAAGACGATTCAAAGGATACTTTTTTTAATAAATGGAAATAAGGTATATGAATCTGAAAGGTATACTAAAAGTTAGGTTCACTTGCCATAATCTTACGTGACAACTAATAAAGCATTATAAAATCATATAGGAAAATACTGACAAAATATTGGTAACAACTACATTTATATATTGCTATCTTATAAAACCAAAATGCCTTTTTTAGAATGGCAAATTTTACTTTACCTGTAATAGAATGAAAAGGGACTAAATTTGACCACTTCTAAAGGCTCATACACCTACCTGGTACATTTATACAGAAATACTATTTCTCAAAATCTGAATGTCAGGTACAAGGAGCCTGCTAAAAATGAAACCTCCTTCAGGAGTATAGTGCCAAATACTAACAGAAACATAGTAAATATTTGCAGAATGAATGAACACACTTGAGCTACTAAAGAAATTTATATAACATAAAATACAACTACCAATCCCTAATTCTGCAACAATTTATATCCATATAGGCTCCAAAAAAGAACCAAAACAAACATGGAAACATCTTTCAAAGTATTTTCCAATGTGTAACCATAGTAACCAAGCAAAGAATAAATAAAACAAGATTGTATTCCATGTGAAATTATAAGCCACAATACACAGTATGCTACGGAATAAGGAATGTGAACTCACCTTCATCACTAATTGCTTAATGAACATCAACAAGAATGCTCGTAGAGAAAGTATTTCTTTTTTACTAGGTCGTGGTCCATCTTTTAAAAAATACACATACACAGTTAGTATTTAAAGGACCTCAAAGCTGTCAAAGTATAAAATTCTTATTCCCAAGAGTTTTTCCATTTGTTTGTAAGAAACATAAAGGTCAGTCTCCTACAGAATGACCTCTTTTATGCCTCCAGAAAGACAAGTGTTCAATCTTACACGCACTGTATACACAATATTTCAAACATACAAACAGGTTATGTTGAAACTACAATGAAGAAGTTTGTACTTTGAATAGGTCAAAGAATGCCCAAAACATAAAAATGAGGTAACAAATAAAATTTGTATTCAATAATAATACACTTATTTTAATACTCTGAGAGTATTAGTAAGGTAACAGAAGTTTACAAAGAAAAAAACAAAGGAAAATCTAAACTGTCAATGTTATTATTATATATGAATTCAGTATGACAAAATTTTTCTACTGTTATCATTATATAAGCTAATACAAAAATCTCAAAAAGAATGCCTCACCACACGGTATCATTCATGAAGAAGGGAAATACTATGTTGACTGCCTCTGACATCTCCTTCTCTGCTTGGAAAAGTCCTTGGTCACACATGGCTCACATTAAATCAATTTTCATGTCTCAAACATATAATTTCCAAGTAGAAAGCTTTTGGAAACCAAACACTCATTGTTCTAAGATCCTAAGTTAGGAAGCTGTTTGCTCATATATTTTATAATTTTCCCCCCACTAATCACTATTTACAGATAGTTCTTAGACCACCAAAGCATAGGACCACCATGACCTTGAACAGATCAATGAAAATAGGAAGAAAATTGTTTAAAATTTGTTCCATATGATTCCTAGACAAAAAAAAAATAAGACTATAAGACTACAGTTAGAATAGGATCACAAAATTTGTCCAGTTCTCTCATTTGAAGAATGAGACTTTCCCAAGGTCACTAATCAGTTATAAAAGGCAGGCAAGAATACAAAACTAGCACCTAGGACAGTACATGCATGGTACACCTACAGCACCATGTAATAGTCACGAGAAAATTCTAACCCAGTTCTAGATCTGCCACAACCTTGCCAGCTTAAAAAGTTCATAGCTTGCTAAATTACAGATACCAGATTCTCTGAGGCTAAACCAAGCTTATTTTGAAAGTAATATAAAAAGTAGTATGCCAATGTGAAAATCTTTGTAAATCACTGAACAACCAAAGCCTCTTACTACAATGAGAATGTATGTTATTGACTCCCCAGCATCTATTTCTTAATTTCAAGCAACAGCCCTTAATTTTTACCAAGTGACTGAAGTCACCTTCACTTTCAGACCATGTCTTTCAAGGTAGGGGATGCTTCCAATTCTAAGCAATCAGAGCAATTACAACCACAGAAATGGGCACATGATATAATCAAAATCAATGAACAACAGAGAGACTAAAAGAGACTTTCACTGGAAACACTTTATATAGGCAGATGCTCTTACACTGGATTTAAGTTGTTATGGATGTGAAAGTGGACCAGCTGCTTGCTAGTACAAAGGGAGCGAGTATGTGAAAACAGTCATCACAGAAGAACTGGTAAATGCAGTAAGACAAATTCAGTCCTACGGTCATACTCGGAATACCTGTATCAAGTTGTATCTGAAACTGCCAGTTACACGAGCTGATTACCTCACTTTATGATGTAAGCCAATTCCAAGGAGACTGCTATAGTTACAAACAAAAGAGCCACTCTATGTCAAAAGTTTTATTTTGACCCCTTATATGAACTGGTGGTCATGTTGAATGAATATTGCCCTTTCAGCAAGTTAGTCCTCATTTTGTAAGAAAATAATTACTAACATTTTGTAATTTCATTACATCTTTAAGAGAAGCAGATAACTCCTACTTCTGTAAGAAACCCCCATATTCCCAAAACACCATTTTCAAGGAATCTCATTGTGACAATCCATCTCGCATCAATTACTAAAAACTAATTAAAAATTTCTTGGCATTTTCAGTGCCTTACAACAACCATCCTAGTCATATCAGCTCCCCAAAAAACTCACATCAGCACAAGTAGTATTCTTCCATACAAGTAGCAAGTTATTAAACTCTAGAAACCACAATTTAGGACAAACTATTAACATTATCAATGAGATTAAAATAAAATTTTGCCATAATGGAATATAGAAAAGCTGCCCAAATATATGATCGTACTGGTTAAAACAAAAAGAAAAATTAAATCCTGATTTGCATTTGTGTAAACTAATATACAGAGAGAAATTATATACCTAATCCTTTTGGGGTAATACCACTTCGATCCTGAGGATTCACTGCCCAGTAGTAGTACTTCAGCGTGTGCATGATGAGAAGCACTGTTCCAACTCTCCGAATGGTGTTATATATGTTGACTGTACCAATGAATTCCGTGGACAGGTAAGTATAGAGCATCAATTGAACCTACAGAATAAAAATGAAGAACTTAGAGAACCCCACCAGCATTTTATCTGTTTCCAGTAACACTTTCAGGCTGTTTTATTTTCACCATGCTTCTTCCAAAAAGTAAAATGCTGACCTTGATAATAATATTCATATTAGGTAACACATACCCAATGACACACAAGCACATGCACACACACTCCTTATAAAACCAAACCAGGTAATTTCTTCTTTTATAGCAGCATTATCAAATATGGAAACTTTTTGCTGCATTATTCCATGAAAATAACTTTGTGATTCCTATTTAGCAACCAGCAATTATTCCTAAGCATGTGTAACCTCTTTACAATAGACTTATTACTTACGCTATCTATGCATAGTTGTTTGAAAAATCTAGAATTTCTTTCAAATATAACATTTGCAGAAAATCAGGAGCTGAAATTACTCAAAAGAAAAAGTACTAGTAACGCAAAAGGAAAAAATAAATAGAACTAAACCAAAAGAAAACCATAGAAAAAGATATAGAGCTTAACTGAGGAGTATTAGAAAAACAGAATTCTATGACAGTAGCTCATTACAAGAAACATTCCAATCTAGCATTTTCTTTTTTTTTTTTTTTTTGAGACGGAGTCTTGCTCTGCCACCCAGGCTGGAGTGCAGTGGCCGGATCTCAGCTCACTGCAAGCTCCACCTCCCGGGTTTACGCCATTCTCCTGCCTCAGCCTCCCGAGTAGCTGGGACTACAGGCGCCCGCCTCGTCGCCCGGCTAGTTTTTTTTTTGTATTTTTAAGTAGAGACAGGGTTTCACCGTATTAGCCAGGATGGTCTTGATCTCCTGACCTCATGATCCGCCCGTCTCGGCCTCCCAAAGTGCTGGGATTACAGGCTTGAGCCACCGCGCCCGGCCAATCTAGCATTTTCATCATAACATTATAATCTCTCAATATGTGTATCATGTCCCCTAATTTGGAAAGGATTCTACTAATCTCATTGATAAGTAGTCTAAAAAATACATAAGAAGTTATATATTTTTATATTAACTTCAAAATATCACCCTTCATATGTAAGAGAAAGAAATAATACAAGTGCTACCCCACCACTGCACATTTCATCTTAACAAAAAATTAGCCCACCCCGGTGGTTCATGTCTTGTAATTTCAGCACGTTAGGAGGCTGAGGCGGGCAGATCACTTGAGGTCAGGAGTTTAAAAGCAGCCTGGCCAACATCATGAAACTTCGTCTCTACCAAAAAATACAAAAATTAGCCAGGCATGGTGGTACACACCTGTAGTTCCAGGTACTCAGGAGACCGAGGCAGGAGAATCTCTTAAACCCAGGAGGTAGAGACTGCAGTAACCCAAGATAGTGCCACTGCACTCCAGCCTGGGCGACAGAGTGAGACCCTGCCTCAAAATAAAAACTTTTTTTAGTGAAATTATGGGTCTGAAATTCATCAACTATACTCCATTACTTAGAGCAGCAAAAATAACAACTGCTTTTGCTCTACTCTCATGTTGAAATCAAGAATTTTTCATTTTATTGCTAGAGGGTAGATTTTATAAGCTGAACAACTTTAAGTATAGGACATATATTCTGCCCTTGACTATAGACCAAACTACTGATCATTTATAATTGAACATTTATGTTACCTTCCTGGACAATGAGGGCATTTTCCTTTTCAAACCTGCAATGTACCTCAGTGTCACCTAGGGATTTCTTTAGAGAGCAAAAAAGTAGGTACCTATCTTCCAGGTGCCCTACAGATAAACAATCAAGGCTAAATCAATTAGAGTGCCAGTGAATAAATCTAACATGGTAAAAAGTGGCAGGTTCTGAACCACTTAAAAGCAGGGTTTGGAAGATCATTGTAATTCACAAAACCATATATGTGTCTATACGCATACATATACATTGTGATCTACTGATTTGCTGCAAAATGTTATTTTGATGTAGCTACTGCTGTTCAAATTGATAGGCCCAATCTACTCCTCATTGAGACAATGTGACATGGCTCAAATTCTTAACCATGTTGTTTCAGTCCTTTAGCAAATATTTACATCTAACTATATGCATAACACTGTATCATGGAAATACAATGGCACGTATGCTGTCCCTAAGTAGCTGAAATACAATTGAAAAGATTAAAAAAAAATACACTTATATTTAAGCAAAACAAATCAAAGATAATAAATATGCCCACCAAAACATGAAAAAAGTCATGAAGCAATATGTAACCGAGTAACATACAGCTATGAAATATTATTAATTCAGAGGACAGATAAATTATTATACAATAAACTGAAATCATAAAGAAAAGCTTCACTAAGAAAGTAGGCATTAAGACAGGCTTTGAAGATGAGTAGTAGAATAGACAGACAGAATACAAGAGAAAATTTCAAGCAAGAAAAATGATGGTTGAAATAAAGGTTTCCCTAAAGTTAGAACAATGGTTCTCAATCTTGACTGCACATTAAAACAACTGGAAAACTTTTTTTTTTTTTTAATACTGATGCCTGAGTCCCATCCTAGTGAGGCAGCAGAATAGGGTCTAGAGGCAGGGAACCTAAGGACTTCCTAGAACTAAATCAAATGGAAACACTACTACAGCTATGACAAGAAATATCCTCTCCATTTAATAGGGCATACACCGAGTAAATGACTTTGTAACTTTACTGCATTGTCTTCATTTACATAGGGCCTACATCAAGCAACCAGTGGAAACCTCTAGAGGTTATTTAAACCCCAGAAAATTCTGTAACGGGGCTCTTGAGCCCCTATGCTCAGGCCTGTTCCCACACTGTGGAGTGTACTTTCATTTTCAATAAATTTCTGCCTTTGTTCCTTCATTCTTCCCTTGCCTTGTGCTTTTTGTCCAATTCTGTGTTCAAGACACCAAGAACCTGGACACCCTCCACCGGTAACACCAGACTGATGAAATCAGAATCTGCAGTGGAAGTGGTGGGATTCTATGTTTGTTTGTTTTTAAAAACCTACCCCAACTGATTCTATTAGCAGTCAAGACTGAGAACCACCACTGTAGGGAAACCTTTTGGTACCTCCCTATCCACTGAGGATATTTCCATTTTTAACCTAGAAAATCTAGAAATAATAATTGACATGAAGTCCTTAGATAAGGAACTACTTCATTTTGAGAACAATGGGAAACCATTAAAATTTCTGGGGCTAAGGAATGATAAGAATCATATGTTAGGAAAACATTGGGGTTGGGCATGGTGGCTCAAGACTGTAATCCCAACACTTTCTGGGGCTGAGAGAGGAGGACTGCTTGAGGCCAGAAGTTCGAGACCAGCCTAAACAACAAAGCAAGACCCCGGTCTCTACAAAAAATGTTAAAAAGTTAGCTGGGAATGGTGGTGCACACCTGCAGTATCAGCTACTCAGGAGGCTGAAGCAGGAGGACTGATTGAGCTCAGGAGTTCAAGGTTGCACTGAGCCATGGCCATGCCACTGCACTCCACCCTGGATGACAGAACAAGACTCTGTCTCAAATTAAAAAAAAGAATACATTGGAATTCTGGCAGAATAGTGATAAGTTAGACAAAGAAATGGAAAACTGGAGAAAGTTAGTCTATTGAGAATGATACTGTGGTAAAAGAAAAATGAACAGAGGCTGGGCCTAATGGCTCACACCTGTGATCCCAGCACTCTGGGGGGCTGAGGCAGGTGGATCACTTGAGCCTAGGAATTTGAGACCAGCCTGGGCAACATGGAAAAACATCATCTCTACAAAAAAATACAAAAATTAGCTGTGTGTGGTGGTACACAGCTACAGTCCCAACTACTCAGGAGGCTGAGATGGGAGGATCACCTGAGCTGGGGAGACGGAGGTTACAGTGAGCTGAGATCACACCACTGCACTCCCACTTTGGTGACACAGTGAGACCCTGTGTCAAAAAAATAAGTAAATAGAATTTAGTAGCAACATATAGAGATGAATGAAAGACCTCAAGATTACTCATATGCTAACTATGAATAAACCTTCCCTCATTCACTCATTATGTACTCCAATAGCCACACAAATTATGTGTTAACATCTCTCTTTCCCACCAAATCTAAATTCTACGAGGGCAAGTATCAAGTCTATCTTGTTCATCACCATATCCACAGCATCCACCATAAAGTAGTCACTCAACAAATATCTGTTGAGCACACAAAGGACCATGGTAGACAAGAAAATTCATCTCTCCTGCTAGGTCATTAAAAAGATGGTCTCTGAGCAGATCTAAGATAAATGGAAACTACAAATCACTGGTAGCTCCCTTTTCCAAAAGCAAAGCTTTTCACATCCACACATCCAGACCTTCAACTTTTACCCAGAGGTGGATTGACCGTGAAGCTGATAAAGCTTAAACTTTATGACCACTGATCTATAAATGTTTCTTCCAAGACCCTAAACCTAATTTTGTATGCATTATATTGTATTATTCTTTAAAAATTTCCCACATGATAAACATTTGACCTTCAAGTCAAACAAAATTTGGATCTGCCCTTTTTTATGACTGTCTTTACAATAAAATAAAAGTGGATAAAACCCCTTGTGGATACATAAAGCAGATGACTAAAACAGGAGAAAATGTTAATATTATCAACTCAACTGCAAATTCTAAAAAGGAAATTGAGGAAAGTTATTAAAAAGTAGAAGATAAGAAATAGGGTATAATAATACTAGGAAACTAAGAAAATCATAAGATGAATTTTTTTTAATTCCCCTCCAACTAAGTATCTAATAAGAGTCTGACCACATCAAAAGAGACACAAAGCCTTACAAATATGCTGATCAGTAAGACAAAAAAGTGTCTAGTAAAAGATTTAAAAAGTAACTTGAAACAATCCTCAAAAAGAAATAAGACTGAGGGTCATGGAAGAAAATGAAGTCAAATTTGACCTGGAGATAAAAAGCTACAACCTCCAGCTGCCTCTTTTGATTATTTCCAAATGGCAATCAGAGTCAGCAGCTGTTTTTTCTCTTTAACATTTTAAAAGACCAGCTGAAAATAAGATATCAAGACTCTAGAAAAGCAAAAAAAAAGTCTGCAGACTTTTTTCTGACAACTAGAATAAGTAGGTGCTATTCCAACTTAAACAATGATACACACTGCAAGTGGACCAAAAGGCAGAAGGGGAGAGAGGAAAACTGGGCTTGAAATAACACAACTTCTAACAAAAATTGTAGATAAGATAGATACAATTATGCAATTTAATACAATGTTCTGTTTCAAGTTATGCTTAATACTGCCACTACTGAATTTTTAGGACAATGTATTACAACATTAGGATTTATTAAAGATTTTGTTCATACACCTTATCACAAATTCATTTACATTCACATAGAGCTAATTGGTTTGTTGTTATAAAACTGAAAAAAAAAATTGCACAAATGTTTTTATAATTTGAATTAATGTGAAACTAAAATGATTACATGAGACTAGTATATCATGCCTTCAAGGAAAAAGTGACATTTCAGTGGTACCTGTAAGAATGAAACTCAGTAGTTCATCACGTTGGGAGGCAAAAGTGTGAAGTAAAAAAGAGAGAGAGCAGGCGCAGGGTGAGTTCTTAAGAAATAGAAAAAAAAGAAAAAATATATTTGCATATTTACAATGGAACAAAGCTGCAGTTACTAGGAAACATTATTAATTACATTAAAACTGTCTAACTTTGATTTACATTTAGTAAATGAAGTCTCTCTCAAATAAAACTTTATTTCATTTAATTTCAGAAAATAAGGACTATACCTGTATCTTTTAAATAATGACATTTACACAGAATATATTCTTTGTATGTGTGTATATATTCTTTGTATATATTAATACACACACACACACACACACACACACACACACACACACACAGATTTGCAATTTTTCCTGAGGAGTAAAAAAGGATGCTTAGTCAAAAAAAGCAATCCACTGAAGTCTTGCAAAATAGTACATTAAAAAAAAGAAAATCCTCTTAATTATCACTCTTCTCAAGCACAAAAACAGCAAAGATAGTAAAACAATATCAATATATAGATATATATTACCTTGGCTGGGGTATGAATCCATATGGCAGGATTAAGAAGAACGTGATCACACAACTGCTTGAGCAGGGGCATCCCATTCTGCAGATTACTCAGATATTTTGAAAATGCAAGGCAAAGTTCAAGTACCGCTCTGCTGACATGAGATTTGGAAGACTGCAAAAAAGGTAGTTCAAATGTTATTACAAATTCAAGTCAAAGTAAGTGAATTACAGGCTATCCCTACCAGGAAAAAAGTTGGCCCACAAATTACGCTCAAAGTTAAAGATGCCATGAAGTTCACTATCACATTTGTTTAACAGAGGAATGGAGGCAAGGTAAAACAACAAAATGTTATTTTAGTTTGGGTAATTTTCTGTAACCAAGGAGACATTCTTGCAGACAGAATTCCTTAGCCACTTAGAGAACAAATGTATGGCCTGTAAATTAAGAATCAAAAACATAAAATATACTTTACCTTTTCAAGGCTATATCCTATTACCAAGAAGCCCTTACAGGCAAGCATCTGCTCCTGCATAGCAATTGAGTTCTTCAACAATTCCATGATAAAGGCCAGCAAGGTTGAACTACAATTTTTTAAAAAGGCAACGATTAAAAAACATATTCTATTTTTTTTAAATTAGGTTAGATAGATGTAACCCTTCCATTCACCTTAATAAAAAGTTCTCCATTTCAAAGAAATTGAAGCTCCACTAAAACTGCTTCCAACATTACATCAGAACTAGATTTTTAATGTAGGACTAGGAGTTACTCAAATATTTATTTCATATACTTTATCCCAAACACATTAATAGGTAAATTACTTAGAAACAATGACAAATGTTCATGATATAGAGAAAAATGGGCAACTTCCAAAAACAACCAATAACAAATACTTATTAAAAATATAGTAAGGCCTTAAAGAATAGATATAACTTAGATAAGCAAGTATATACAACTTTGAAGTGTTAGGGGCCAAAAGGTGAGAAAAGACAGTGGAGCAAACAGAGTAAGGTGTAAATCCTCAAAATGTGTTAGGGCTCCAGACTTGCCCAGTCTGAATGGAGCAGAGGGCACATGAAGAGAAAGATGAGAAAGTTAACTTGTAGGCAAACCTGAGGTCCTTGAACACTAATTTAAGAAGTTTGTTCATTATCCCAACAACAAAATTGTAATTCTTCAGTCAGTCTTGAACACTTTTAAAACTGAACAGGGGCTACAACCATGCTCTACTACCTACAATTTTTAAAGATTCCCAGAAGGGAAAGGAATAAGGTCAGTTGTTACTGCCTTCTCGGAGAGAAGTCCCACCAAAAAAAAAAAAGAGAGAGAGAGAAAGCATGACTGGCAGCCAATCTCCACCCCCACATCAGTGCTTTCACTGCCAGCAATTTCAATAAGGGCGGGGGGGGGGGGGGGGTTGGGAAAGGGGGAGGGCAGGGAGGGAGGGAGGAGAGCAGTGAGGGAGAGGGGGAGGGCATGGAGGGGGAAATGAGGGAGGGGAGGGGAGGGGAGGAGGGGTGGGGAGGGGAGGGGAGGGGAGGGGGAAAACTGTAAGTAAGCCCTGTTAGAACACGGAACAAAACAATTCTATAAAGTATTAATATGTCAGGGTAATTTTATATTTTTTAAAATATAAGTTGACAAATACTAGATTTGATAGCTTTTTCTTTTTTTAAAAAAATTGTTACCTGAAAATAATCAGGACAAAACTATTCCATTATTATATACATTGGTGGTAGACATCAAGTTACATATAAAAGCAAAAATCAAAGGGAGAATTTCAAAATGAGAGAATGTAAAAGTCATTTAAATTTCTCAAGTAACAAATGAAACAATTTCACTACAAATGAAACAATAATTTCACTATATACAGTTTCACTAGAATATATAGCCATGAGAAATGTAAACTCCTTTCCCACATCCCTTTGTCTTTTTTAGACTCAGGACTACAACACAAGACAAAAATGTGCTAAATGTACAATCTAATTTTTTTTTTAAAAAGACTAATTCACTTCAGATAATGCTATTAAAATTTTTGGCTTCCAATTACATAAATGGAATCAGTAATAAATAATTAAAATATGAAAAGTTCCATAATAAATCATTAACAAATAATTTAAAATATTTCAGAAATTAAAAATTTCTTATTGTATTATGGGTAGTAAAAAAATTTTAAATTTAGGACAAAAAAGTATTTATTTTTGAGTAACCCATTATTGCCATTTATAACATTATTCTAAAACCAATTTACTGTGTTTCTTACAGCTTCCATATTTCCTACTGATAAATAAGAACTTGAGTTAATACTGACATAATTAATATAGTCTTGTAATACAGTTTATAGTTCACAAGTTTCTTTAAATTATTTTGACTCTACAACAAAACCTGAAAGACAAAATATTGTATAGCTCAACAGTGATGAAAGTAACCCTCACAGCAAATTAAAGAAACAAAAGCACTCACCATATAGTCAAATCAACCTCATCAGACAAATATTGCCTGTAATCCAACTGTGCAAAAAGTGGAAATAGTACTTGTACTCCTCCAATTGAATGCATTGCACTTTGGATGGAATGTGTTAAAACTGCCTTTACATCCTTGTAAGATCAAAAACACAGTAAAGACTTCAATGATTTCTTTTCCAAAACAATTAAAAATAAGGCACAATAAATGCAGAAACACTAAAATGTGACATTCCATGTATTTAACAGAAGCTACCAAATACATCTCAATAACACATGAAAAATTACCAATATAAATTTTCTTAAAAGATCACAGTTAGTACCTGGAGCATGAGAGCATGTGGTGAATGAACAAAAATTGAAGGGTTGTCCTTAGGAGATGATTCAAGGCAAAGTTGGGCATCTGTAGCCCGTGGATTGTATGTGAACGCAATGGCACTAGAGAGTTTCCCATCATACAACAGAAGTTTGTGATGCTCAGCTAGGAAAAGGTCGCTTTCTGCTTTGAATTTAAATGTACCCTAAGAATTAATTAAAAACAGTTAAATAGTATGCCACAAAAAGAGAATCTAAGTACAAATCAACACAGGTGTAAAATTTTAAGGAGGTAGACCGTTGATAATCTTTTAACAGTATCATGTAAGAGGACCCCTCTTTGTTTACTTCTAAAATTGGCTGAATTTAAAGATATAATGGAAATCAAGTCAACTTGACATTAAAACCTTACCTTAAAAATGTAAAAGTGACCAACAGATCACATTTTATCTTTTTTTCTTATACTCTTTTTTCAAAATTGTGGTCAAAAGTATATAATATACAACTTACCATCTTATTTTTAAGTGTGTAATTGAGGAACATTAACTGTATTCATATTGCTAAACAGCAAATCTCTAAAACTTCTATATCTTGCAAAACTGAAACTCTGTAGCCATTTAACAACTCCCCATTTCCTGCTCCCCATCAGTCCCTGACTACCACAATTCTACTTTCTGTTTCTATGAGTTGGACTCTTAGATACCTCATATAAGTGGAATCATGCAGTATTTGCCTTTTTGTGACCAAAGCATTTCATTTAGCACAATGTCTTCATAGTTCCTCCATGTTTTAGCTATGACAGGATTTCCTTGTTTTTTAAGGTTGAATAACGGTCCTGTGTGTTTATGTGTGTTGTCTGTCACATTTTCTTTATCCATTCATCTGCTACTGGACATCTGGGTTACTTCTATTTCTGAGTTATTGAAAATATTACTATGAACATGGCTGGGCAAATATCTCCTTGTGACCCTATTTCTTGTGTGAAAATATGTCTCCGTGATCCTCTTTTCAATTATTTTGTATATATCCCATAAGTGAGATTACTGGATCACATGGAAGTTCTATTTTTAATTTTTTGAGGAACCTCATATTATAGCAGCTGCACCATTTTTCATTCCCCTCAACAGTGCACAAAAGTACCAATTTCTCCACATTCTCACCAACACTTGTTATTTTCTGTTTTCTTTTTTGAAGAGTTATTCTAAATGGTGAGGCGATAGCTCGCTGTAATTTAAATTAGCATTTTTCTAATGTCTAGTGATATTGAGCATCTTTTCGTATGTTCATTGACTATTTTCATATCTTCTTTAAAGAAATGTCTACTCAACTCTTTTATGCATTTTTAATTGTTTTGTTGTTGTTGTTGAGTTATAAGATTCATATATTCTGGGTATTAATCCCTTATCAGACATATGATTGCTAAATATTTTCTCTCACTCTGTAGGTTACCTTTCCACTCTGCTGGATATTTCCTTTGATGCTCAGAACTTTATAACTTTGACATCATCTTATTTGTCTGTTTTTGCTTTGGTTGCCTGTGCTTTTGGTATCACAATCAATCAAGAAATCACTACCAAATTCAATGTTGTAAAGCTTTTCCCTTATGTATTCTTTCAGGAGTTTTACAGTTTTACATGTTACTTTTAGGTCTTTAATCCATTTTCAGCTCATTTTTATATATAACATATAATATGAATTAAGCATAAAACTTTTTTTTCGTATTTTTCGCATCTGGATATCCACTTTTCCCAACATCATGTGTTGAACACACTGTCCTTTCCCCAATATGTGGTCTTGCCTCACTTGTCAAAGATCATTTGACCGTATATGCAAAAGTTAACTTCTGGACACTATATTGTGTTCTTTTGGCCTATGTGTCTAAGCAAGTCTAACACTGTTTTCATTATGTATTATGACCTTGTAATAAATTTTGAAATCCGGAAGTGTAAAGCCTGCAACTTTGTTCCCCTTTTTAAAGACTGTTTTGGCTACTGAGAATCCCTTGAGATTCCATATTAATTTTAGAATTGTGTTTCTATTTATGCAAAAAAATGCCATTGGTATTTTGATAAGAACTGCACTGAATCTGTAGATTGCTTTAGGTAGTATGGATTTTTAACATATTAAATCTTCCACAAGATGAACAAGGGATGTCTTTACACTTATTTGGGTCTCTTTAATTTTGTCAGCAACATTTTGTATTTTTCAGTGTATAACTCTTTAGCCTCCTTGGTGGAGTCAGGGTACAGTTCTTTTGCCACCTTGGTTGAGTTTATTTCTAAGTATGTTATCCTTTTTGATGCTATTTTAAAAGAAATTGTTTTTGTAATTTTCAAACTGTTCATTATTACTTCATTATTGCTACATAGAAACACAATTGATTTGTGTGTATTGATTTTGTGCCTTGCAACTCTGCTGAATTCATTTCCTAGTCCTAACAGTTTTTGGTGAAATCTTTAGGGATTTTTACATACAAGGTCATGCCATATACAAACAGATCATTTTACTTGTTCCCTTCCAATTTAGTTGCCTTTTATTTCTTTTTCTTGCCTAATTGCTCTAACTGGATTTTCAAATACTATGTTGAATAGAAATGGAAAGAATAAGCATCCTTGCTTTGTTCCTGGTTTTAGAGGCAAAACTGTCCGTTTTTTAGTCATGGGCTCTTCATATATAATACTTTATTATGTTGAGGTAGTTTCCTTCTATTCATAGATTGTTGAGTGTTTTGTTTTTAAACCAAGAAAGAGTGTTGAACTTTGTCAAATGCTTTTTCTGTATCAGCTGATATATGATCATATGGATTTTGTAATTCACTGTTAATGTGGTACATTGCATTGACTGATTTTCATGTTGAACCATCTTTGCATTCCAGAAATAAATCTTAATTTGATAATGTATATCATTCTTTTAATGTGCTGTTAAATTCAATTTCTTAGTGTTTTATTGAGGATTTTTCCATCAATATTCATCAGGGATAATGGTCTATAGTTTTCTTTCTTGTACTATCTTGATCTGGCTTTGGTATCAAGGTAACACTGGCCTCATAAAATCAGTTTGAAAATGTTCCCTCCTCTTAAAATTTTTGTAAATTTGAGGAGAACTGGTGTTAATTCTTCTTTAAATAACTGATAGCATTCTCCAGTGAAGCCATCTAGTCCTCAGCTTTCTTTGTTGAAAAGTTTTTTATTATTGATTCAATCTCCTTACTAGCTATAGGTCTTTTCAGATTTTTAAAATTTATTCTTGATTCAGTCTCAGTAGGACATATGTTTCTAGAAAATTATCCATTTCTTCAAAATTATCCAATTTGTTGGCATACTTTTCATAGCACTCTCTTATAATTCTTTCTATTTCTGTGGCATGTTACAATGCCTCCTTGTTAATTTCTGATTTTACTTATTTATGTACTCTTTTTTCCTTAGTCTTTGTAAGAATGTCAATTTTGTTGATGTTTAATTAAAAAAAAAAAAAAAAAACCTGTTAGTTTCACTGATTTTTTTCTCACTACTTTTCTATTTTCTACTCCAAGGGTCCCTAACCAGGTATGTAACCTGTTAGGAAACAGCAAGAAGTGAGCGGGGGCAAGCAAGCCAAGCTTCATCTGTATTTACAGCCACTCCCTATCACTCACATTACTGCCTGAGCTCCACCTCCTATCAGATCAGATTTTTATAGGAAGGTGAACCCTATTGTGAACTGTACATGCAAGGGATCTACATTGCGTGCTCCTTATGAGAAACTAATACCTGATAATCTGTCACTGTCTCCCATCACCCCTGGATGGGACCATCTAGTTGCAGGAAAATAAGCTCAGGGCTCCCACCGATTCTACATTATGGTGAGTCATATAATTATTTCATGATATATTACAATATAATAATAACAGAAATAAAGTGCACAATAAATGTAATGCATTTGAATCATCCCGAAACCATCCCTCCTGTGCCCCCACCACCCATGGTCCGTGGAAAAACCGTCTTCCATGAAACTGGTCTCTGGGACCAAAAAGGTTGAGGACTATTGTTCTATTTCATTTATTTCTGCTCGAAATTTTATCATTTCCTTCTATCTGCTAACACTGACTTTATTTGTTCTTTTTCCAGTTTCATACTGTATAAATTAGGTTACTGATCTGAGATCTTTCTTATCAGTCATTATCACCATAATCTTCTCTCTTAGACTGAGGTCACTGAATCCCGTAAGTTTTGGTAGGTTGTGCTTATATTTTGATTTGTCTCAAGATATTTTCAAATTTTCCTTGTGATTTATCTTTGACCCAATGGCTGTTTTAAGTGTGTTGTTTAATTTCTACATGTTGGTGGACTTTCCAGTTTTTCTTTGGCAACTGGTTTCTAGTTTCATTTTACTGTGGTCAAAAAAGACACTTGATATAATTTCAATCTTAACTTTGTTGACACTCGCTTTTTGGCATAACACATGTCTATCCTGGAGAATGTTCCATGTGTGCTTAAGCAGAATGCAGGCCAGGCGCAGTGGCTCATGCCTGCAATCCCAGCGCTTTGCAAAGCCAAGGCAGGAGAATCACCTGAGGTCAGGAGTTTGGGACCAGCCTGACTAAAATGGCAAAACTCCATCTCTATTGAAATTACAAAATTAGCTAGATGTGGTGCCACATGCCTGTAATCCCAGCTACTTGGGAAGCTGAGGCAGGAGAATCACTTGAACCCAGGAGGTGGAGGTTGCAATGAGCTGAGATCGTGCCATTGCACTCCAGCCCGGGCAACAAGAGCGAAACTCTGTCTCAAAATAAAAAAAAAAAAGAAGAAGAAGAAGAAGAATGCACATTCTGCTGTTGTTTCATCGAGTGTTATGTACATTACTGCTAAATACTTTGGGCTGCACTGCTGTTCAAGTCTTCTGTTTACTTATTGATCTTCTGTCTGGTTGTTCTATTCATTATTGAAAGTTGAATACTGAAGTCTCCTACTATCATGGTGTTGCTATCTACTTCTTTCAATTCTATCAGTTTGTTTCACATATTTGAGAGCTCTGATGTTATGTACATATATCTATATTTGTCCTTTCTGGCGAACTGACCCTATCATCATAAAACGTCCTTGTCTCTTTTGACAGTTTTTGACTTAAAGTCTATTTTGTCTAATTTAAGTAGGCTACTCCTACTCTTTTCTGGTTACCATTTGCACACATCTCTTCTTGTGCGTACATTTTAAGTGTATATATTTATGGGGCCCATAAGATGTTTTAATACAGTCATGCAACATGCAATAAGCACATCATGAAGAATGGATATCCATACTTTCAAGCATTTATCTATTTCGTTGAAAATCATCCAATTACACTATTTTAAAATGTACAGTTATTATTGATTATAGTCACCCTACTGTGGTATCAAATAGTAGGTCTCATTTTTTTTTTTTTTTTTGTATCTATTAACCAAACTCTCCATGTATAACCCACCTTCAAATCAAGCTGAACTAACATTGGTTAAGCACAAAACAGTAAGTAAACTACCTTGTATCCCAGGCCCAACTGATAAATAGCAAATATCTGAGCTGCATTAAGAGCTTCACTGAAAAGGTAAACTGCAGTCATCTGGCCACAGAATACTCTATTAGCATCTGCTGTTTCTGATGAGCCCAGGAAACATTTGTCAAAGGTCTGTAAAGGAAAAAAAAAGGAATTAGAAAAAAAAAAAAACTCCAAAAATAATAAAAACCTATATTATCATAAATGTTTTGTCCATTCTAAACTGTATCTAAATAGACTAAAATAATTTATACCATAAAACCATTAGAAAGAATGTTGAAAAATGTGTATGTAATGATATTAGGGGATATAGAAAAGTTTGAAACACGTGTGTTCTCAAGCCAACTCCCCCCTAGATCAAATCCCTGCATCCTATGCCACTGAGTACGGCAAGTTACTTAACCTCTTTGTACTTCACCAATCTGTAAAATGAAGATTATAATAATGCTTATCTTGCAAGGTTGCTGGGGCTTTTTGAAAATAAAGCTATTTAATACAATGCCTGGAATACAAAAAGCACTCAGTAAAAGTTAATGTAAGAAAAAACAGGTTACAAAATGATACTTACATACGAGCCCTTTTTTGTATTAAAAAGGAGCTAACATTTATTGAGCACTCATTCTGCATAAGGCACTCTGGTAATAGATTTATGGATATTATCTCATTTAATCAGATGACAGCTTTCTGAGGTATGAATTATTTTATGTCCATTTTCAGGAGGAAAAATACTAAGACCTAATATTTAGGTAAGGTCATACAGTCAATAAACGACAGAGTTGAGATTCAAACCTAAGTCTGTCTGATTCAGGACCCTGATCTCTTAAGGTTAGCATTACAAAATATGTATATATGTGTAGCAAAGGATATGAAAAGAGGAGTTAATGGTGTATGGGTAATATACTTTATGTTCATTTTCCTGCTCTGTATTTTTCAAGTTTTTATTAAAAAAAAAATAATTACAGGAAAAACATTGTAAATTTCATTCTAACCTATAGATTTATTTTTGAAACCTGTAAATGTTACAGCATACTAGTTATCTATAGCAGTTAGAATTATATGAAAGATTTATAAGCATGCATCATTTAACTAATTCAGAAAAATGATCAGAACCCTATAGAGGAGGTCTCGTTCATTTTGATAAATGAACCAATGACCCACTCCCCAGATATAGCCACTGTTAGCTATAAATCCTTATTTCTACCTATACGGAATAATTTCATAACAAGGACTAATATTTTAGTGACATATTAAGTTCTATTAACAAATTAACATGCTAGCCAAATTATGTTTATAAAAATCTACCATTGTAGATTGTAAAACTTTTTCTTGTTTAAAAAACTCATGCTTTTAAAATCATTTTTTTCATTGCAACATTTTGAAACTACTTACATCACTAGTGTTGACAAACCATGTTATCTCTCCATAGGAAGCCAGTTCACCATTCACATAACATCGAAGTTCACTATTCTTCCATCGGTTATAGATGTGCACTATGGTAACCATATACCACTGAAGAAGCAAAAAACAGTTAAAAATACAAAGATAACAGTTATCCCAATAACGCAACCATATTGATGAGTAAAATTTAAATGATAAGTTGTAATTCAACCTAAAAATAAAACAAGACTATCTTTGTTAAATTTAATATTTACCTTCTGGAACAATTATCTATTCATGGGCCTTTCAACTGATAAGAACTTAATCACTAGATTATTTTTCCAGCTTTTTATTATGGAAATTTTCAAACATACCCCAAAAATCTGAAAATCAAGTACAAACACCCCCTTTTTGCACCACCTAGATTCCACAATTGTCAAATTTTTGCCATATTTGCTTAATCTATCTGACTACCTATCTACCTATACATTTTGTTGATGAACCATCTATTAACCTCTAAGTTTTAAGGTACAAAAGTAAACACATATTAAATTTCCAACAGTAAAATAAATGCCATAGATATTTCCTATTTGTATCTCCCTTAATCTCCATAAATAACTAAATTTGCAATCTTTTTCATATCCAAATCAGAGAGGTCAATTATCCGGTGATTTACGCTTCATCTTTTGAAACAGTAAAAATGGAGTTGTGCTTTAGCATGTTATTATCTGAATAACATTTAAACTAAGCATTTTGATGACTAGCATAGCTTGTTAACGTAACTATGACTCAATAAGATTATGTACCTTTTGTGGCTTGAAATCAAATTTCACACAATGTTGAAAGCCTTTTCCTTTTGACTTTATTGATGTTATAATCAAACAGCCTCCAACAAAATGAGCAGAATAGCCAAGACCTTTGCTGGTTCTGAAACTATAAAGATTAGGTTTTCATTTTACCTCTCAATATTCTTCTCAGTTTCAAAGTAAGGTTTTAACACTAATCAGTTAAATAAATACATACCAATACAAATATGGTTTATCCTTATCTACATTGATGTTATTTACAGGATCCATTCTAAGCCATGTATGAAATGTAAAACCATTCTGGTACGGCCATTTGGCTATAGGAGGTAATGCAATAGCCTAAAGGAAAGAAACTTTGAGTTATTAACTCACGTGAAAAGCTGTATTATTAAAATCATGAAAATAAGACTTTGCAATGCTACATGTATTTGTACTACATCACATTACTTTATGACACAATCAAAATACCTGAAAGAAGACTCTATCTGGAAGAAGACTTGTAGTAACTTTTTAATTTTCCCTAATACATAGTCATGTTAATTAAATGAAAAAAATTCAGTGTAACCTGGACACATGAATCTTATATTCTTCATTTCTTAAAATGAACATATCCACAGAGATTCTAATTAAAAGAGATAGGAAGTGATAACAAATTGGAAATATGATGAAACTTTAAGGTATTAGAATAGAGAAAGATGGACAGGAATGGAAAGAGAAAAGAGAAAAACTTGGTATATGCTGCTTTTATAAAACTACAAATATAAAACTGAAGAAGATTAGTTCATAATATTTTTATTCAGAGGTCAATATACAAATGGCTTTACCACTTGGTTTAGATTTTTATTTAAAAGTTCATACTACATAATAAAAGGATCTTGTATAGCCAAAACAATCTTTAAAAAGAACAGGCCAGACGCAGTGGCTCACGCCTGTAATCCCAGCACTTTGGGAGGCCAAGGCGGGCGGATAACCTGAGGTCAGGAGTTCAAGACTGGCCTGACCAACATGGTGAAACCCTGTCTCTACTAAAACAATACAAAAATTAGCCAGTCATGTTAGTGGGTGCCTGTAATCCCAGCTACTCAGGAGGCTGAGGCAGGAGAATTGCTTGAGCCCACGAGGCGGAGGTTGCAGTGAGCCGAGATCGCGCCATTGCACTCCAGCCTGGGTGACAAGAACAAAACTTCGTCTCAAAAAAAAAAAAAAGAAGAACAAAGTTAGAGGACTCATACTACCAATTTCAAAACCTACCATTAATATAAAGTAACAGGGATGAAGACTGACTGTGGTATTAGCATAAGGCCCTGGTGTCCTTTGGTTAGGCAAATCCTTATTATGCCACCAAAAGGATAAGTGACAAAAGAAAAAATATATACATTGGACTTCATTAAAATTAAAACCTGTGCTTTAAGGAACACCATCAAAAAAGTGAAAAGACAAGCCACAAGAATGGAGTAAACATCTGCAAACTGAATAAATGATAAAGGATTTGTAACCAAAATATATAAAGTACTCTTGCAACTCAATAATAAAAGCACAAGTAAAATTTTAAAATGGGCAAAAGATCTCAATATACATGTTTCCAAAAAAGATATACAAATAGCCAATAAAAACATAAAAAGATGCTCAATATCATTAGTCATAAAGGAAATGCAAATCAAAACTACAATGAGATACCACTTCACACCAACTAGGATAGCTATTAATACAATCACAGAGACAGATATTAGCCGGGTGCAGTGGCTCACGCCTATAATCCCAGCACTTTGGGAGGCTGAGGCAGGTGGCTCGCTTGAGGTCAGGAGTTCAAGACCAGCCTGGCCAATATGGTGAAATCCCGTCTCTACGAAAAAACACAAAAATTAGCTAGGCATGGTGGTATGCACCTGTAATCCCAGCTACTCAGGAAGCTGAGACACACAAGAATCACTTGAACCAGGGAGGCGGAGGTTGCAGTGAGCCAAGGGCACACCAGTGCATTGCAGTCTGGGTGACAAAGCAAGACTCCATCTCAAAAACAAAAAAAATAGACATTAACCATGTTGGCAAGAATGTAGAGAAATTTGACCCTTATACATTGCTAGTGGAATCATAAAATGTTACAGCTACTTTGAAAAATAGTCTGCAAGTTCATCAAAATGTTAAACAAAGACCATACGACCCAGTCTAGAGATGGGGACATTAAAACTTTTGTTCACACATAAAATTGTACACTAATGTCCATAGCAGTATTATTCATAGTAGCCCAAAAAGTGAAAATCCCAGATATCCATTAGTTGACAAATGATTTAAATAAGGTATGGTATATCCGTACAATATAATATTAACCATAAAAAGGAAAAAAGTACTGATACATGCTATACCATGGATGGACCTTGAAAACATTATGATAAGTGAAAAAAGCCAGTCACAAAAGACCACATGTTGTATGATTCCACTAATATGAATGGTCCAGAATAGGGCTGGGGAATATGGGGAGTGGCTGCTAATCAGTATGGGGTTTCTTTTGGGTGTGATGAGAATGTCCCAAAATTGACTGTGGTAATGGTTGACAACTCTGTGAACACATTTACCTACTGTACCATACACTTTAAATGAGTTAATTGTGTGGTATGTGAATTATATCTCAATAAAGCTGTTTGTAAAAAATTCAAACTATACAAGCTTCTGTTTTATTGTAACTTACATATGCATGTATGTATACATATAATATATACATATATTCTTTTATATGTATTAGATATGACCTAAAACATGAAAGACATCACAGAGCCAAACTTCAGTAATAACACTAAGACTTCAAGAGGCTGATTTAAAATGAACGGTGCATTAAGAAAAAAGGAAAAGAATAACTACAACTCACAGACTGACAAAAAAAAATTTAGGAGAAAAACATATTCAGTGTGTACACATGTTCTCTCTCACCAAAAATAATAGCAAAGATGTGTAATTTTTGCAAAAATACTTCATTCATGAATACTTTAAATTCCCAGTAAAAGCTATGTTTAAGGAAAGGAAGTCACTGAACATATTTAAAATATCTATTCTCTTCAAGTTTCAAGAGCTGTTCAGGTCACCTGCCCTACTTTCAAGATAAATGCATGCACTGCAATCTCAGAGAACTGTAAATAATAAAATTACAACATGAGGCAGGAAAAAAGTTAATTTCTTAAGAACACTTTTTTTAATGTTAGAGGCAATGATAGGCTATGATAAGAAAGTAAAATTATTCTGAAAAGCTACAAATCTAAAAGGTCTTATAAGGAAAAACTGTAAAGGAAAAAACTCGGCAATAAAACTTTTCGAAGAAAGTTGTATATTGTGTATACAACATTCAAATATCACAAATGTCATATTAAAACATATTCTTATCTTTCTGCAGATATTGCCAGGCTACACAGGGCCTAATGTAAGATTTTATGAGAACAAACATAAAACAATGATTGAAAGATAAGCTCAGGAAAAGAACAGACTGAAATATCTTCTTTAAAAGTTTGTTTTGGGCCAGGCGTGGTGACTCACGCCTGTAATCCCAGCACTTTGGGAGGCTGAGGTGGATGGATCACCTGAGGTCAGGAGTTCCAGACAAGCCAGGCCAACATGGCAAAACCCCACCACTACAAAAAATACAAAAATTAGTCAGGCTTAGTGGTGGGCGCTTGTAATCCCAGCTACTCAGGAGGCTGAGGCAGGAGAATCACTAGAACCCGGGAGGCAGACGTTGCAGTGAGCCGAGATCGTGCCACTGCACTCCAGCCTGGGCAACAAAAGCAAAACTCCGTCTCAAAAAGAAAAAAAAAAAAAAAAAAAAAATAGTTTGTTTTGCTTGACCAAAACAAATGACTGACCAACGTAATAATGAGGAGATTTTTAAAACTTCCATAAATAACATATATACATTATAGAATGTGCTTCAATAACATTATGAAACATTACAGATATCACTATTATACATAATTGTCTTATGTATAAACTGATTAACAGCTTACAGGAACGCTGAGACCAACATAATTTGGAAACTCACAAGTCAAGGAAAACTTGCATAGTAAGTTTCAAAGCCTCTATGTCTTCACGATCACTCTATACACCAGGAACAAAAAAAAACACAGGTAGAGTAATGAAAGGTGAGAGAAAGATGTTCACAAAGATAGACATGAAGGTGTTACACACAAACAGCTACTTAAGACAACACGGCTATGTTTAAAAGAATGAGGTTCTTATTCCATTGCTGACTCAAGCTGTGACTGAACATTTTCTCAACTAATTTAAGCCTCTGTTTCCTCAACCTCGAAAGCAATTTAAAAAAGTACCATGCAGTCATAAGGATTAAAGTATGTTGAGCAGAAGTTTCTACCTAGCACAGAACCTATCAGGGGTGTTCACAGCGCTGTACTTTCAGGGAGCAAAGGAAAGAAGAACTGGGAGTGATTTCTTCATTAATATTTACTTACTGCAGCACTCTTTCCTGGAAAGTTAAAAAAGGCATCAGGACCATACTTCTGAGGCATATGTTTTAACACAGACAGCAACTTTCCAGCATGTGGAGGCTATGAAGATAATTAACAATTCATTAACCACAGTATTCACCATAAGAACAAAAAAAAAACACACATTTTTAATACAGTCTTGCTTTAATATATACAGGAATAATGCTATAAGCTTAAAAGCATAGAAAACAACTTTTAAGTTATTTTCAATTATCTTAAAGAAATAATGTACTCTACACCAGTTTTTGTAATGCTGTAGGGCCTATTAGGTATTCAATAAATACAAGCCAATATCATCAGACACCTGAAACTCTTCTCCAAGCTGCAGCAAAAATGATCTTTTTTTTTTTCTTTTTTTGAGATGGAGTCTCGCTCTGCCGCCCAGGCTGGAGTCCAAGTGCAGCGGCGCGATCTCGGCTCACTGCAAACTCTGCCTCCCAGGTTCAAGTGATTCACCTGCAGAGTAGCTGGGATTACAGGTGTGTGCCACCACACCAGCTAATTTTTTTATTTGTTTGTTTTGTTTTTGAGATGGAGTCTCACTCTGTCACTCAGGATAGACTGCAATGGTGCAATCTCAGCTCACCACAACCTCTACCTCCTAGGTTCAAGCAATTCTCCTGCCTCGGCCTCCCAAGCACCTGTGTGGTACAGGTGCACGCCACCACACATAGCTAACTTGTATTTTTAGCAGAGATGGGGTTTCTCCATGTTGGTCAGGCTGGTCTTGAACCGACCTCAGGTGACCCATCCGCCTGGGGCTCCCAAAGTACTGGGATTACGGGCATAAGCCACCGTGCCCGGCCTATATTTTTTGTATTTTTAGTAGAGGCAGGGTTTCACCACATTGGCCAGGCTGGAATCAAAATCCTGACTTCAAGTGATCCGCCTGCCTCGGCCTCCCAAAGTGCTGGGATTACAGGCATGAGCCACCACACCCAGCGAAAAATGATCTTTTAAAAATACAAACTACACCAACCCACCACCCACCCTTCTTTAACATTAAGACATTCAATTTAACAAATACTTAAATAATGCTTACTATATTCCACTGTTAAAGGTACTTCAAAAAGATACTTGCACAAGCATGTTTATAGCAGCATAATTTTGACAATTACAAAATCGTTGAACCAACCCAAATGCCCATCAATCAATGAGTGGATAAAGAAACTGGGATAAGATGGCCGAATACGAACAGCTCCAGCCTCCAGCTCCCAGCGTGAGTGACACAGAAGATGGGTGATTTCTGCATTTTCAACTGAGGTACCAGGTTCCTCTCACTGGGTCGTGTCGGACAGTTGGCGCTGGTCCGTGGGTGCAGCCCGACCAGCGAGAGCTGAAGCACGGCGAGGCATCGCCTCATCTGGGAAGTGCAACGGGGAAGGGAATTCCTTTTCCTAGCCAAAGAAAATTGAGACACACAACACCTGGAAAATCGGGTAACTTCCACCCTAATACTGCACTTTACCAAGAGTCCTAGCAAACGGCACACCAGGAGATTATATCCCACACCTGGCCCAGAGGGTCCCACGCCCACAGAGCCTCCCTCATTGCTAGCACAGCAGTCTGAGATCTAACTGCGAGGCAGCAGTGAGGCTGGGGGAGGGGCACCCACCATTGCTGAGGCTTAAGTAGGTAAACAAAGACACCTGGAAGCTCAAATTGGCTGGAGCCCACCACAGCTCAAGGCCGGCCTGCCTCTGTAGACTCCTCCTCTGGGGACAGGTCATAGCTAAACAAAAAGCAGCAGAAACCTTGACAGAGGTAAATGCCCCCGTCTGAAAGCTCTAAAGAGAGCAGTGGATCTCCCACTACAGAGGTTGAGATCTGAGAACAGACAGACTGCCTGCTCAAGTGGGTCCCTGACCTGAGTAGCCTAACTGGGAGACATCCCCCACTAGGTGCAGACCAACATCTCACACCTCACACGGCGGGGTACACCCCTGAGACAAAGCTTCCACAGCAAGAATCAGACAGCAATACTCGCTGTTCAGCAATATTCTATCTTCTGCAGCCTCCGCTGCTGATACCCAGGCAAACAAGGTCTGGAGAGGACCTCAAGCAAACTCTAACAGACCTACAGCTCAGGGTCCTGATTGTTAGATGGAAAACTGATAAACAGAAAGAACACCCACACCAAAACCCCATCAGTACGTCACCATCATCAAAGATCAAAGGCAGATAAAACCACAAAGATGGGGAAAAAGCAGTGCAGAAAAGCTGGAAATTCAAAAAATCAGAGCACATCTCCCCCTCCAAAGGAATGCAGCTCGTCGCCAGCAATGGAACAAAGCTGGACGGAGAAAGACTGATGAGTCGAGAGAAAAAGCCTTCAGTCAATCAAACTTCTCAGAGCTAAAGGAGGAACTACGTAACCAGCACAAAGAAACTAAAATCCTTGAAAAAAGATTTGACGAATGGCTAACTAGAATAACCAATGTAGAGCAATCCTTAAAAGAAATGATAGAGATGAAAACCATAACATGAGAACTACGTGACGAATGCACAAGCTTCAGTAACCGACTCGATCATCTGGAAGAAGGAGTATCAGTGACTGATGATCAAATGAATGAAATGAAGCGAGAAGAGAAGTGTAGAGAAAAAAGAGTAAAAAGAAATGAACAAAGCCTCCAAGAAATATGGGATTATGTGAAAAGACCAAATCTACATCTGATTGGTGTGCCTGAAAGTGACGGGGAAAATGGAACCAAGTTGGAAAACACTCTGCAGGATATCATCCAGGAGAACTTCCCCAACCTAGTAAGGCAGGCCAACATCCAAATGCAGGAAATACAGAGAACGCCACAAAGATACTCCTCGAGAAGAGCAACTCCAAGACACAGATTCAGCAAAGTTGAAATGAAGGAAAAAATGTTAAGGGCAGCCAGAGAGAAAGGTCGGGTTACACACAAAGGGAAGCCCATCAGACTAACAGCAGATGTCTCGGAAGAAACTCTCCAAGCCAGAAGAGAGTGGGGGCCAACATTCAACATTCTGGAACAAAAGAATTTTCAACCCAGAATTTCTTTTTTTTTTTTTTTTTTTTTTTTGAGACGGAGTCTCGCTCTGTCGCCCAGGCTGGAGTGCAGTGGCCGGATCTCAGCTCACTGCAAGCTCCACCTCCCGGGTTTATGCCATTCTCTCGCCTCAGCCTCCTGAGTAGCTGGGACTACAGGCGCCCGCCATCTCGCCCGGCTAATTTTTTTTTTTTGTATTTTTTTTAGTAGAGACGGGGTTTCACCGTGTTAGCCAGGATGGTCTCGATCTCCTGACCTCGTGATCCGCCCGTCTCGGCCTCCCAAAGTGCTGGGATTACAGGCTTGAGCCACCGTGCCTGGCCAACCCAGAATTTCAAATCCAGCCAAACTAAGTTTCAAAAGTGTAGGAGAAATAAAATCCTTTACAGACAAGCAAATGCTGAGAGATTTTTGTCACCACCACGCCTGCCCTACAAGAGATCCTGAAGGAAGCACTAAACATGGAAAGGAACAACCACTACCAGCCATTGCAAAAACATGTCAAAATGTAAAGTCCATCAATGCTAGGAAGAAACTGCATAAACTAACAAGCAAAATAACCAGCTAATATCATAATGACAGGATCAAGTTCACACATAACAATATTAACCTTAAATGTAAATGGACTAAATTGTCCAATTAAAAGACACAGACTGGCAAACTGGATAGAGTCAAGATCCATCAGTTTGCTGTATTCAGGAGACCCATCTCACATGCAGAGACACACATAGGCTCAAAATAAACGGATAGAGGAAGATCTACCAAGCAAATGGAGAACAAAAAAAAGCAAGGGTTGCAATCCTAGTCTCTGATAAAATAGACTTTAAACTATCAATGATCAAAAGAGACAAAGAAGGCCATTACATAATGGTAAAGGGATCAATTCAACAGGAAAAGCTAACTATCCTAAATATATATGCACCCAATACAGGAGCACACAGATTCATAAAGCAAGTCCTTAGAGATTTACAAAGAGACTTAGACTCCCATACAATAATAATGGGAGACTTTAACACCCCACTATCAACATTAGACAGATCAACGAGATAGAAAGTTAACAAGGCTATCCAGGAATTGAACTCATCTCTGCACCAAGCGGACCTAATACACATCTACAGAACTCCCCACCCCAAATCAACAGAATATACATTCTTCTCAGCACCACATTGCACTTATTCCAAAAGTGACCACATAGTTGGAAGTAAAGCACTCCTCAGCAAATGTACAAGAACAGAAATTATAACAAACTGTCTCTCAGACCACAGTGCAATCAAACCAGAACTCAGGACTAAGAAACTCAATCAAAACCACTCAACTACATTGAAACTGAACAACCTGCTCCTGAATGACTACTGGGTACATAATGAAATGAAGGCAGAAATAAAGATGTTCTTTGAAACCAATGAGAACAAAGATACAACATACCAGAATCTCTGGGACACATTTAAAGCAGTGTGTACAGGGAAATTCATAGCAATAAATGCCCACAAGAGAAAGCAGGAAAGATCTAAAATTGACACCCTAACCTCACAATTAAAAGAGCTAGAGAAGCAAGAGCAAATGCATTCAAAAGCTAGCAGAAGGCAAGAAATAACTAACATCAGAGCAGAACTGAAGGAGATAGAGACACAAAAAACCCTCCAAAAACATCAATGAATCCAGGAGCTGGTTTTTTGAAAAGATCAATGAAATTGATAGACCACTAGCAAGACTAATAAAGAAGAAAAGAGAGAAGAATCGAATAGATGCAATAAAAAATGATAAAGGGGATATCACCACTGACCCCACAGAAATACAAACTACCATCAGAGAATACTATAAACACCTCTATGCAAATAAACTAGAAAACCTAGAAGAAATGGATAATTTCCTAGACACTTACACTCTCCCAAGAGTAAACCAGGAAGAAGTTGAATCCCTGAATAGACCAATAACAGGCTCTGAAATTGAGGCAATAATTAATAGCCTACCAACTAAAAAAAGTCCAGGACCAGATGGATTCACAGCCGAACTCTACCAGAGGTGCAAGGAGGAGCTGGTACCATTCCTTCTGAAACTATTCCTATCAATAGAAAAAGAGGGAATCCTCCCTAACTCATTTATGAGGCCAACATTATCTTGACACCAAAGCCTGGCAGAGACACAACAAAAAAAGAGAATTTTAGACCAATATCCCTGATGAACATCGATGCAAAAATCCTCAATAAAATATTGGCAAACCGAATCCAGCAGCACATCAAAAAGCTTATCCACCATGATCAAGTGGGCTTCATCCCTGGGATGCAAGGCTAGTTCAACATATGCAAATCAATAAATGTAATCCAGCATATAAACAGAACCAAAGACAAAAACCACATGATTATCTCAATAGATGCAGAAAAGGTCTTTGACAAAATTCAACAGCCCTTCATGCTAAAAACGCTCAATAAATTCGGTATTCATGGAACGTATCTCAAAATAATAAGAGCTATTTATGACAAACCCACAGCCAATATCATACTGAATGGGCAAAAACTGGAAGCATTCCCTTTCAAAACTGGCACGAGACAGGGATGCCCTCTCTCACCACTCCTATTCCACATAGTGTTGGAAGTTCTGGCTAGGGCAATCAGGAAAGAGAAAGAAATAAAGGGTATTCAGTTAGGAAAAGAAGAAGTCAAATTGTCCCTGTTTGCAGATGACATGATTGTATATTTAGAAAACCCCATCGTCTCAGTCCCAAATCTCCTTATGCTGATAAGCAACTTCAGCAAAGTCTCAGGACACAAAATCAATGTGCAAAAATCACAAGCATTCTTATACACTAGTAACAGACAAACAGAGAACCAAATCATGAATGAAGTCCCATTCACAATTGCTTCAAAGAGAATAAAATACCTAGGAATCCAACTTACAAGAGATGTAAAAGACCTTTCAAGGAGAATTACAAACCACTGCTCAGTGAAATCAAAGAGGACACAAACAAATAGAAGAACATACCACGCTCATGGATAGGAAGAATCAATATTGTGAAAATGGCCATACTGCCCAAGGTAATTTATAGATTCAATGCCATCCCCATTAAGCTACCAATGAGTTTCTTCACAGAATTGGGAAAAACTGCTTTAAAGTTCATATGGAACCAAAAAAGACCCCGCATTGCCAAGACAATTCTAAGCCAAAGAATAAAGCTGGAGGCATCACGCTACCTGACTTCAAACTATACTACAAGACTACAATAACCAAAACAGCATGGTACTGGTACCAAAACAGAGATATAGACCAATGGAACAGAACAAAGCCCTCAGAAATAATACCACACACCTACAGCCACCTGATCTTTGACAAACTTGACAAAAACAAGAAATGGAGAAAGGATTCCCTATTTAATAAATGGTGCTGGGAAAATTGGCTAGCCATAAGTAGAAAGCTGAAATTGGATCCTTTCCTTACTCCTTATACGAAAATTAATTCAAGATGGATTAGAGGCTTACATGTTAGACCTAAAACCATAAAAACCCTAGAAGAAAACCTAGGTAATACCATTCAGGACATAAGCATGGGCAAGGACTTCATGTCTAAAATACTAAAAGCAATGGCAACAAAGGCCAAAATTGACAAATGGGATCTAATTAAACTAAAGAGCTTCTGCACAGCAAAAGAAACTACCATCAGAGTGAACAGGCAACCTACAGAATGGGAGAAAATTTTTGCAATCTACTTATCTGACAAAGGGCTAATATCCAGAACCTACAAAGAACTCAATCAAATTTACAAGAAAAAAACAAACAAACCCATCAAAAAGTGGGCAAATGATATGAACACACACTTCTCAAAAGAAGACACTCATACAGCCAACAGACACATGAAAAAATGTTCATCGTCACTCGCCATCAGAGAAATGCAAATCAAAACCACAATGAGATACCATCTCACACCAGTTAAAATGGCAATCATTAAAAAGTCAGGAAACAACAGGTGCTGGAGAGGATGTGGAGAAATAGGAACACTTTTACACTGTTGGTGGGACTGTAAACTAGTTCAACCATTGTGGAAAACAGTGTGGCGATTCCTCAAGGATCTAGAACTAGAAATACCATTTGACCCAGCCATCCCATTACTGGGGATATACCCAAAGGATTATAAGTCATGCTGCTGTAAAGACATATGCACACGTATATCTGTTGCAGCACTATTCACAATAGCAAAGACTTGGAATCAACCCAAATGTCCATCAGTGACAGACTGGATTAAGAAAATGTGGCACATATACACCATGGAATACTATGCAGCCATAAAAAAGGATGAGTTCGTGTCCTTTGTAGGGACATGGATGCAGCTGGAAACCATCATTCTCAGCAAACTATCACAAGAACAGAAAACCAAATACCATATGTTCTCACTCACAGGTGGGAACTGAACAATAAGAACACTTGGACACAGGAAGGGGAACATCACACATCGGGTCCTATTGTGGGGAGGGGGGAGGGGGGAGGGATAGCATTAGGAGATATACCTAATGTAAATGATGAGTTAATGGGTGCAGCACACCAACATGGCACATGTATACATATGTAACAAACCTGCACGTTGTGCACATGTACCCTAGAACTTAAAGTATAATTTTTTAAAAAAAGACACTGTGAGATAGATTGATAGATAGATAGATAGATAGGTAGATAGATATAATGGAATACTACTCAGCCATTAAAAGGAATGAATTAACAGCATTTGCAGTGACCTGGATAAGACTAGAAACTATTATTCTAAGTGAAGTAACTCAAGAATGGAAAACCAAACATTGTGCGTTCTCACTGATATGTGGGAGCTAAGCTGTGAGAACGCAAAGGAATAAGAAAGATACAATGAACTTTGGGGATTTGGGGTAAGAGTGGGAGGGGGCGAGAGATAAAAGACTACAAATATGGTATGGTGTATACTGCTCAAGTGATGGGTGCACCAAAATCTCACAAATTCACCACTAAAGAACTTACTCATGTAATCAAATACTACCTATACCCCAATAACTTATGGAAAAATAAAATTTAAAAAATAAAAATGAACATTTCAAAAAAAGGTACTTCAAAAACACTAAAATATTTTAACCTCATAACCACCCTATGGGATGGTATTATTATTATTATCCCCAGTTTACATAAAAAGAATCTGTGGCAGGGGAACATTCCCAAAGTTACATGGTCAATAACTGTCAAGGTCAGGATCAGAACTCAATCTGCTCCAGAGTCCATCCTTTTAAACAACTATACAGATGCTCCTCAACTTATGATAGGGTTACATCCTGATAAACCCACAGTAAGTCGAAAATAATGTAAATTGAAAGTATGTTTTCGACCCAAAATACTGTCAACTTAAGATGGGTTTAGCCAGAGGTAGCCCCATCCTAAGTCAAGGAGCATATGGAATGCATATCACTTTCACACCATCGTAAAGTCAAAAAATAAAATAAAAAAACTGTACTTTCACCATTAAAATAGGGACCAAAATCTTTAACATGGATTATAAGATACTTTATCTACCTCTTTAGCCTCATTTTGCTTCTTACTCTCCCCTTCTCCCTGCACTCCATCCTTCTCTCAGTCTTCTTCCCACAACAGGGCCTCAGCAAAAGCTATTCCTTGTGCTTAAAATGTTCTCAAAAGGGCTCCTCTACTCCCCTCTTAACCAAGTCAACCTTACCCAGCCTTTAGAGCTCATCTTAACAGTCACTTCCTCAGGGTAGCCTTCCTTGAAACTGAGAGTGGATTAAACTTCCCTATCATATTTATATACCTTTACTGCATAGCATATAAATATATGTATACACAGAGCATATACATATAAAAGCTGCAATGCTGAGTTTATTTGATTAATGTTTCTTTGGTCCACAATTCTCTAATACATGAAACAATCAGCAATAAAAATGAAAAATCTCATTTGCAGTTACAAGGAAAAACAAAAGATAATCAGACATACCATGTCATTTTAATCTGTTTATAAGCAAATAAGAAAAGTGCAGGGTATTCCTCCTTGTTAAAAGTTTAAAAGTTCAAAACAGGGTCAAACTACAAATGAAATCACTGGTTTGTCTTCATCTTATTTTCATAGATGATATAAATTATAACTACTAACTGTGTAAAAGAGTTTGGCAACCTTTCACCTAAATATTAAGTGGAAAGCTTCATTCTTAAGTGAACAAGAAATTTTCAATTAATCATACTGCTCAATTATAAAAGCATAATAACATGTAACTACAATCAGTGATTTTTTTAAAATAAATTCCAAAGTAAAATAACCAAAAATAACTTTGCAGTTAAAAATAAAATAAATAAAAATAAAAATACAGTATTGTAGCATGTCCATCTAGAAACATCATTCCTCCAAATTTCCTTTCCTATAAATCAGTCAACAAAAGAATACATTAACATAAGCACTTTACTTGACAGACATTGCTAGGGGAATACTGGGAAAGCCTTTCACAAAAAAACTTAGACCAGGCACAGTGACTCACATCTGTAATCTCAACACTTTCGGAGGCCAAGGTGGAGGGATCGCTTGAGCCTAGAGGTTTAAGACCAGCCTGGGCAACATGGCAAAACTCCATCTCTACAAAACAATACAAAAATTAGCCAAGAATGGCGGCAAGTGCCTGTGGTCCCAGCTATTTGGAAGGCTGAGGTGGGAGGATTGCTTGACCTAGGACGCAGAGGTTTCAGGGAGCCGAGATAGCACCACTGCACTCCAACCTGGGTAACAGAGCAAGACTCTGTCTGAGAAAGAAAAAGAAAGAGGAAAAGAAAAAGATGTAGTAGTCATATTTCAAGAGTCTGTAAAAACGTTCATGTCCACCAATGCACTATTTCCACATGCAAAAATCTATGCTAAAGTAATCATCACAAGGGCAGAGATTTAGATACAGGGAGTTTTTCACTGCACTGCTATGACAGCAAAAGATAGAAATAATATGCCTAATATCAAATAACTAAATAAATGTAATGAATATCTGAGCAAGGCCTTGCTCTCATTTTATAAATAGTTCATTATTTTTTCCCTTTATCATCTAAACCTATTCTCATTCTCCTCCCGCTCCCCATAGGCCGCTATATTAACATGTTTAATCTTTTATATGTAGATTATTCCTTCAAAAATGTTTTTTGGGGCTGGGTGTGGTGGCTCACACCTGTAATCCTAGCGCTTTGGGAAGACTGCTTGAGCTCAGGAGTTTGAGACCAGTCTGGACAACATGGCGAAACCCAGTCTCTAAAAGAAATGCAAAAATTAGCCCGGCATGGTGGTGCACATCCATGGTCCCAGCTACTTCGGAGGCTGAGGTGGCAGGATCTCTTGAGCCCAGGAAGCTGAAAATGCAGTGAGCCATGATCACACCACTGCACTCCAGCCTGGGTGAGAGTGAGACCCTGTCTTAAAAAAAAAAAAAAAAAAAAAAAGGTTTTTTATGTGCTTATACTTATCATCGCTTTCTTCCTATATATTTTACATCTATTCCTATTACTCCATGCACTGATTCTATTAAAGAACAATCTATTCTGTGCCTTTTGTACATTTTACCAATCCACTCTCTTGATGAACATCCATGTTAACATTCACTGCCATCAAAAATAATGCTTCAGTGAACATCCTCGTGTATTTTATGGATCTATGTGAGAATTTCTTGGAATATGAACTAAGGAGTGAATTACTAAATCACTGGATACAGTATAATTAACATGACTAAGTAGCACTAGACTCATCTTGAGATCGGCTCCACTAGCATTCATTCCAACGAAAAGCACACCAAGTATAAAATAACCCTGTATCCCAAACTATACTTGCCATTTTCCAACTTTAAAATTCTTGAGAAACTACACATGGAAGGTGACATATCAATACTGTTTTAATGTGAATGTCTCTAATTATTAATGATTTTGTGTTCATCTGATTGTGTGGTTTGTACGTCTGTAAATAAATTTTTTTTTTTTTTTTTTTGAGATGGAGTCTCGCTCTGTCGCCCAGGCAGGAGTGCAGTGGCCGGATCTCAGCTCACTGCAAGCTCCGCCTCCCGGGTTCACACCATTCTCCTGCTTCGGCCTCCCGAGTAGCTGGGACTACAGGCGCCCGCCACCTCGCCCGGCTAGTTTTTTGTATTTTTTTTAGTAGAGACGGGGTTTTACCGTGTTAGCCAGGATGGTCTCGATCTCCTGACCTCCTGATCCGCCCGTCTCAGCCTCCCAAAGTGCTGGGATTACAGGCTTGAGCCACCACGCCCAGCCATAAATAAATATTAGTTCATGTTATTTGCTATTTTCTTATCTATAATTTTCTATGCTTATGAATATAATAAAAATATATTACATATTCAGAATAAATAATGTGAATATAAATAAAAACCAAAATTAAATATATACTTTCTCTTCTGGACACGACACAGTAATAGGACCTGGACGCACCAACCTACTATAAACAACTAGAAAAGTGGGCAAAATGTATCAAACAAAAACAGTTTTCAGTATGGAGGAAGAGTAGTTCAAGACTGTGATCCCTGAGAAAACAAACAAAATGACTTTAAACCTGGTGTCAATTTCCGTATCATTGCACAGGGAAACCAAACAAAACTTGAAAGTCTCAGTGAGTTGGAAAGAAAGTGGAATCCACAGTGGATAGAAGTTTCAGAGCAGAATACTACAGAGGAAAGAACTGAACAGAGAAGTCCCAGAAACTGCACTGACTCTTTGGCTTAATATCAGACTGATCATGCTTACGATAAAACTCAACATGGTGGGGCTAAGATAGTAAGAGCTTCAAGTTAAAGAATTCCCAAAACTAATACAGAGCTAGGAATTGTTGAGACCCTACTAGACACTTTGGAGAGACCACAGTCTTGCTACCTCCTGTCCTATGTCTGCGACTTAAGAGTTACTCAATAGAGACTCTGTAAGAGACATGCCTGAACAGTAAAGCTAAACTAGCCCTAGCATAACAGCCACTCTAAACCTTACTGGGGAGAAAAAAAAAAAAAAAAAACTTTTAAACTAGTTTTAAAGGATAAAGTTGATCCACAAATAACTTTGATCCACAAATAACTTATCTGCCTGCAAAACCAGTCTAACAATCATAAAATATGACAAAATCCAGCTCTCAGCAACATAAAATTTGCTGTCTGATATATTGTCTAAATTCAGTAGCCATAAGCAGCAGAAAAATGTGACCTACATAAAGAAGCAAAATCAATGAGTAAACTGACCTAGAAAATGACATTCTAGAATGAAAAAACAAGAGCATTAAAGCAACTATTAATATACTAAATATTTTCAAGGATTTAAAAGAATTAAATGAGGAAAAAGATGGAAAATATTTAAAAGAACCAAATAGAATTTACAGAAAGAGGCCAGGCGCGGTGGCTCATGCCTGTAATCCCAGCACTTTGGGAGGCCGAGACGGGCGGATCACTAGGTCAGGAGTTCAAGAACATCCTGGTCAACATGGTGAAACCCCGTCTCTACTAAAAATAGAAAAGTCGGCCAGGTGTCATGGCGTGCACCTGTAATCCCAGCTACTCAGGAGGCTGACGCAGGAGAATCACTTAATCCCAGGAGGTGGAGGTTGCAGTGAGCTGAGATCACACCACTGCACTCTAGCCTGGCAACAGAGCAAGACTCCATCTCAGAAAGGAAAAAAAAGAATTTACAGAAAGAAAAATATACTATCTGAAATTTCAGTGGATGGAATTAACACACTGCTGAAGAAAAGATCAGTTAACTTGAGACTATAGCAATAAAAACAATTTAAATAAAGCACAAAAACACTAAAAAAAGAGTTAACAGATCTCAGTAACCTGTGAGACAATATCAAGAGGTCTAATATATCTGTAATTGGAGTCCCAGAAAAGATGGGAAGGGGGGACAAGAAGACAGTATTTGAAGAAACAATGACTAAAATGTTTCCAAATTTTCTGACACTTGCCTTACACACTCACAGATGTAAAAACTATAAGACGACAAACACAAGGTAAGCTAGAACCAGAAATATAATCAAATTCAATGACAATCAGTAATAAAACTCTAAAATTAAACACATTAAACTGGAGTTTGAGAGAAATATGCTAAAGAATCTAAATTTTAACATAATGAAAAAGAGTAATTATAGGGCACAATTTTAGATACATTTAATGAAAGCTAGATTAAGGATCAGCTGACTGAGCTGTTGCTGTGGGCAATGTAAAGGGCACTAAAATAAGCCTGGAAATGCAACAAAAATAGAGAAAATGTTTACTACTCCTCCTCAACAGGACAGATAACTATATGGTTGAAGAAACAGTTTGATAAGGCACTTGGGGTTCAAAATAAGTTCACCCCCAATACTACCCATTGCAAATGACTCCTAAGTTGCATCTCAAGAGGGTAGATCCAATTAACTGCAGAGGTTTTGTTCACAGAGTGAGTTACTCAAGTTTAAGGGACTCAGATAAAACTAGATCAAAAAGAAGAAAAGGTATGCACTATTACCTAATACTTTTCTTTCTCTACATTTATCTTCTTTTCTAATAAATATTGAATGTACATTTAAAGAACAATTGGAAGAAGAATTAAATTATCAGTTTGCCTGAAACACCATTATCTTAGTGCATACTTTTAGGGTCCAAGTATGGCAAGAGTAGCCATAGGGATCTCAATGCTATTTTAATTAATCTATTCAATTTGACAATTATCCCATGTATAATAATATCAGTTACTTTACAAGCTACTAATGTGTTTGGGAGGGGGATACTTTAAAATACCAAAGAGTACTTAAGTTTTTTTACCCATTGTCCTTTATCTCCTTGAAGTTTACTGAAGAAAAGCTTTAGTTCGCGAACTGTCAAATTATAGCTAGCCAGCACTCCCAACATGTCAACTAAAAGATCTGGAAACAAAAGAAAACAATAAAATAACTCAGCTAATTATATTTCTCGAATATTTAAAATAAACTGTGCTTATTTAAGGGCTTGGACACTAAAGTTCTAGGTGCATGCTACATGCTTAAATATTTCTTAAATATTGCTACATGGAATAAGAAAAATAAGTATTTAAAAATTAAACTTTATCTCTTTGTATACATTGTACTATAGAAAAAAATCATACCTGCTATCATATTGTCAACTTTTTCAATTTTCCCAAGCACTTTTTCAACAAGGCCTACTTCAGTGCAGACTTGAAGATTCCGTATGCTTTTCTTCAGAATAGCTGTAAACATGCTCCAGACTTCTGCTTGGCAAGTAATGTCACATTTTTCCAGTAGGTCCACCATGCAGTTGATACTCTCACCTTCTTGGATAATGAAATTCATTTCCAAATCAAACTGTCCTCCTACCAACTTCCAAGGAAAAAAAAAAAGTAAAAGCATTAGTATCCTCAATATCACTATAGCATGTTCCTAAACATTAGATTAACAATAACTACTCACATTCTTCCTCCAAAACAAAAGGTTCATTTAAAAAAAAAAATTTCTTAATGAACACACACAGCTCAAAAACTGAAGTTTCTGAAGTAATCTCCAAATTTAGACAGTAAAGTCAAGTAAGAGAATATAAACATTAAAATATTTTTCAACAAAAACAAACATAGGATGTCTTAGGTAAATTGCTATCTACTAACCTGTTACCAATAAAGATCTAAATCAGCTGTACAATTGCTTCTCATTCAGTATTTCGCTTATGAAGTATCAAATCTGTGAACTACACTGAATAATCTAAAGGTCCTTTGTTAACCAAACAAGTAATAAGCTCATGGTAAAACTGAAAAGCTGAAAAAGGCTCAGAATGGTCACACATTGGAGTTTATATTAGTCAAATTTTTGGTTTATTAAGCCTGTTCATTTTCTGTCAATAATCAGTATAACTTACATATAATTAGTCACACATCTGAAAACGCTATAGCTATACTGGCCTTGTCATCTCATCCACAGCCTCCCAACACAGAGGGAAGGTTTGTACATTTTAAATAAATCCTAATTATGTAAAGGAATTAAAATACTTTCAGAATTACCTTTGTAGAGTTATCTTATTTAACTAGATTTTTTAAATAAATTTTTTAAATTTAAAAATACCTACATTTAAGGTATACGATAATACAATCAACTAGACCTTTTAAAGATCTCTGTCAGAAATAGTTACACACATGATTCACCTACACTTTTTTCTTTCTGAATACTTCTCGGTTTTTCATTATGCATTTCTAAACTGCATACCCAAAAGGTATGCAAGTAGAAGAAAGTGAACTTTAAAAAACAAATCCGGCAGGGAGTGGTGGCTCATGCCTGTAATTCCAGCACTTTGGGAGGCCAAGGCGCACAGAGCACGAGGTCAGGAGATCAAGATCATCCTGGCTAACACCGTGAAACCCCATCTCTACTAAAAAACTACAAAAAAATGGCCAGGCGCAGTGGCTCATGCCTGTAATCCCGGTACTTTGGGAGGCCAAGGCAGGCGAATCACCTGAGATCAGGAGTTGAAGACCAGCCTGGCCAACATGGTGAAACCCCGTCTCTACTGAAAAAACAAAAATTAGCCAGGCGTGGTGGCATGCGCCTGTAATCCCAGCTATTCAGGAGGCTGAGGCAGGAGAATCACTTGAACCCGAGCGGTGGAGATTGCAGTGAGCTGAGATCATGCCACTGCACTACAGCCTGGGTAACAGAGCGAGACTCCGTCTCAAAAAAAAGAAAAAAAAAAAAAAAATACAAAAACTTAGCCAGGCACGGTGGCATGTGCCTGTAGTCCCAGTTAGTTGGGAGGCTGAGGCAGGAGAATCACTTAAACCTGGGAGGCAGAGATTGCAATGAGCCGAGATCATGCCATTGAGCTCCAGTGTGGGCAACAGACCAAGACTCCGTCTTAAAAAAAAAAAAAAAAATCCAATGGCTTATAAATAAAACCAGACATGACCAAGTAGAGTTTAGTCCAGGAAAGCAAGGAAGGTTCGAAACTAGGAAATAATTAAAATTCCTTTCAGCAGGATCAACAACATGTATCCCAGGTTCTGACAAAAATAAAGACAGGCAAGAGACTGAAAAAAATGGAAATGAACAATGTGAGGATCCGTACTTGCATGCAGAGAGACAAGAACTCCTGGCAAGCACAGTGATAAAGACATTTCATCTTTCTCAGAAAGCTCTGGCAGAGATTTCAGTGTACAATGCTTTGTATTATCACTACCAAGCAGTGTTAGGAGATGATAGCTGGGATTCTACTAAAACAGTCTCTCCTTGTGATGGAGTCAATTCTCCTAGTTACACGGCCCTAGCTAAAAACTATATGTGCCTGGTTAGCTAGTCCTCCTGGATAAATGCTATAAGCTATTCATTATACTATGATACATTCCATTCTACTTAAACTGTTGAATTAGATTATATTGTCCATAAATACATTGTTTGTAAATTTTAAAAATACATAATTCAAATAAGAACTTTAATATAGCTGTTTTGGTTTTGTTTGTATTATTTCCTTGTCTGTAACTTTTTATTTTGAAATAATTTCAAACATTCAAAAAAAGTACAGAATTCCTTTATACTCTTCGTTCAGCTTCCCCAATGTATATATATTACTTAATCATAGTATAATCATGGTATAATCATTTAAACCAGGAAATTAACTTTTACAATACTATTAACCAATTAACCAATCTACAGACATCACTCATAAAAATGTTTAAAAACGGCCGGGCGCAGTGGTTCAAGACTGTAATCCCAGCATTTTGGAAGGCCAAGGCAGGCGGATCACGAGGTCAGGAGATCGACACCATCCTGGCTAACACGGTGAAACCCCGTCTCTACTAAAAAATACAAAAAACTAGCTGGGCGAGGTGTAGTCCCAGCGACACAGGAGGCTGAGGCAGGAGAATGGCGTAAACCCGGGAGGCGGAGCTTGCAGTGAGCTGAGATCCAGCCACTGCACTCCAGCCTGGGTGACAGAGCAAGACTCTGTCTCAAAAAAAAAAAAAAAAAAAATGTTTAAACACAAGTATTTATACGAATAAGGTGCTTATTACTAACAATGCCTGGCTGGTGGTGGTGGTTACTGTTATTATAAATTTTATAATTTTATAATTACATATCTGTATTATTATATGGTAACAGTGACATCTAAATAGAACAAAGATCATTTAATCAAAAGGTTAGTGGCTGGGCAAGGTGGCTCACACCTATAATCCCAAAACTTTGGGAGGATAAGACAGGAGGATCACTTGAGGCCTGGAGTTTGAGACCAGTCTGGCAACATAGCCAGACTCTGTCTCCATAATCAAAAAAAAAGAAAAAAAAATACCCGGGCATGGTGGTGGGTACCTGTAGCCCTACTAATCTGGAGGCTGAGGTGGGAAGATTGCTTGAGCCTGGGAGTTCAAAACTACAGTGAGCTATGATCACACCACTGCACTCCAGCCTGGGTGACAGTGTAAGACTCTGCCTCAAAAAAATAAATAAATAATTAAGTTTAGGGATAGCTATATTCAAATATCTGGGGGGGAAAAAATCAATCCATCCATCCCTCATACCATAAAAAAAATTCCAAATGAGTCTAAGATTTAAATGTAAAACTGAAGTCATAAAATAAGTCTAAAATAAAAGTCATAAAAGTACTAAATGGGTTAGGTGTGGTGGCTCATGCCTGTAATCCCAGCACTTCTGGGAGGCCAAGGCGGGAGAGTCTTGTGAGTCCAGGACTTCAAGGCTACAGTGAGCTATGATTACGCCACTGAACTGTAGCCTGGGTGACAGAGTAGGACATGTTTCTAAAAATGAAAATTAATTAAATAAAAGCACTGAATGAAATGATACAAAAAACATTTTATCACTTCAAGTGGTAAACACTTTTCTAACTAAGAGTTTTTAAGACTTCTGGACTTCATATTGACATATTTAACTATATAATAATTATAAATTCTATATGCAAAAAAACATAAAATCAAAAAGTAAACACTTAGAAAAATCATTTCAACCCACATCATTACATAAGTACAAATAGCTTCCTGAAAAACATTTTTTAAAAGAAAATGTATCTGCTTGTGGGAACTAGGGTGCTAAAAAAAAAAAGAAAAGAAAAGAAAATTTAGGCAAAGGCAATGAACAAAAAGGGAAATAAAAGTGGCACTAAAACATGAAACTCAACTTTGGTTACAAAATGAATGACTATTAAAACTACACTAATATACCATTTTTACATATTTGACAAATTCCAAATCTCTAACAACATATAAAAATAATACATAGTATGTGCAAGAACATGAGGAGACAGGTACTGTCATACATCACTGTTGTTGAGGAAACAGGTACAATAGGACTTATTAAGAGCAATTTGGGGCTGGGTACAATGGCGCACACCTGTAATCCCAGAACTTTGGGAGGCCGAGGCAGGTGGATCCCTTGAGCGCAGGAGTTCAAGACGAGCCTGGTTAACATAGTGAAACCCCATCTCTACTAAAAACACAAAAATTACCCATGTGTGGTGGTGGGCGCCTGTAGCCCCATCTACTTGGAAGGCTGAGGCACAAGAATCACTTGAACCCAGGAGGCAGAGGTTGCAGTGAGCCAAGACCACATCACTGCACTCTATACTGGGTGACAGAGTGAGACCATGTCTCAAAAAAAAAAAAAAGATAAACAAAAAAACAGGAATTTGGTAATATCTATCAAAAATTTTTATTTTTCAAACAGCAATCAAGCAGCTAGAAATTTACATTATAGACACATTTAGATAATGATGTTAGATACAAGAACTTCATTGTATTGAATTTTTTTAAATTACAAGATAAAGGTTAATGATGGTCTGGTGTGATGGATCACACCTGTAATCCCAGCACTCTGGGAGGCCGAGGTGGGTGGATCACTTGAGGTCAGGAGTTCAAGACCAGCCTGGCCAACATGGTGAAACCCCGTCTCTACTAAAAATACAAAAATTAGCCGGGCATAGAGGCACGTGCCTGTAATCCCAACTACTTGGGAGGCTGAGGCACAAGAAGTGCTTGATCCCAGGAGATAGAGGTTGCAGTGAGTCGCCTGGGCAACAGAGTAAGACTCTGTCTCAAAAAAAAAAAAAAAAAAGTTAATGAAGTTGCACATAACTATACAATGAAATATGATGTACATATAGAAAAGAATGAGGCCACTCCATATGATAGGAAAGATCTCTAAGATACTTTAAGTGAGAAAATCAAGGTGGAGAAAAGTGTGAACAGTAGGCTACAATTTGAGTGTAAATCATTTACACATAGACCTACGCATGTGCTAAATATGTCTAAGAATGAACTAAATATTGATTGTCTCTGGAAAAGATCTATTGCATAGAAGGCAAAAAAAAAGATTTTAGTACATACAATTTTGAACAATTTGAATTTTGTGCCATGAACACATATTACTTATTTCAAAACAACAATCTAAAAAGAAGCCAGTGCAGCCAGGCATGGTGGCTTATGCCTGTAATCCCAACACTTTGGGAAACCGAGAGAGCAGATCAGTTGCACTTAGAGTTCAAGACCAGCCTGGGGTCTTCAACCAACATGGTAAGACCCCATTTCTACCAAAAATAAAACAAAAAATTAGCTAGGTGTGGTAGCATATGCCTATAGTCCCAGCTGCTGAGAGGCTAAGGTGGGAGGATGGCTTGAGTCCGAGAGGCAGAGGTTGTAGCAACCCAAGATTGTGCCACTGCACTCCAGCCTGGGTGACAGGGCGAGACCCTGTCTCAAAAAAAAAAAAAAAAAAAAAAAAAAGCAAATGCACAAAATACCACTGATGCGAGCTGCAGAGCTTATGAAATCATCATAAATAAAAATGGTATGAATACAAAAGTTTGGGATTTCTCAAGTAACCTATTTCTAACAAATTACTCACTGAGTCAAAAATAATTCAGCACAATATAACAATGACATTGCAGAGGCATTATTCAAATATTTAACAACTGGCACAGTGCAGGCATCATGCAATCAGAACACATATGAAATCTATCAAGATGGGCTCAAGCTGTAAAAATCTCATACTTACATACTGAGGCACACTGGCTAAATATTGGCCTTCATAGAACATACGTTAGTGAAAAAAACTAAGAGATACAACACATCTACAGAAAACAATCACAAAATACAAACCTCTAATATATAATAAATTTATAAACTCATTCAACACACTTTTACTGAATGCCTACAGTATGCCAGGCCCTGAGGAAATAGTGTAACAGTGATCAATATGACAGAAATAGCCTACCCGTATTTGTAGGAATCAATACTGTGTCTTATATCCTACAGAAATCTTTTTAAATTGCTTATTTAGAAAATGGCTGGGTGTGCGGTGGCTCGCACCTGTAATCCCAGCACTTTGGGAGGCCAAGGTGGGTGGATCACCTGAGGTCAGCAGTTCGAGACCAGCCTGGGCAACATGGTGAAACCCTAGCTCCATTAAAAATACAGAAACTAGCCAGGCGTGGTGTTCCATGCCTGTGGTTCCACCTACTCAGGAGGCTGAGGCAGGAGAATCGCTTGAACCCAGGAGGCAGAGGTTGCAGTAAGTCAAGATTGTCCCATTGCACTCCAGTCTGGGCGACAAAGCAAGACCATCGCACAAAAAAAAAAAAAGAAAGAAAAGAAAATACTAGACTTCCGGTTTCCAAACTGGAAATCTCTTTCTCCATGAAAACATATAAGAATGACACCAAGTAGTAACTTCAGCTCAAAATGTCATTTTTGTATGAATATAAAATATATAACATTCATAAGTTTTCCTAAATACCTACAATATCTAATAGAAAATACAATGGAGTTTTAAAACAACATTTCTGATACCAACCATAAGTGTAAAAGTATCTAGGAGTGAATTAAAACATACATATGACTTGAAAGTAAAAAAATTTTTTTCCACTTTTGATAAATGAACAGACTTGTTTCTGGATGGGAATATTAAATCAGTTCAAGTTGTTAACTTTTCACAAAGTAATCTATAAATTCAGCACATTACCATTAAAATTCCAATATGATTTTTTTTCCTGAAACTTATAGTGATTCTAATTTCTATTTGGGAATTAAATATATGAAAAAAGTGAAGGGAAATTCTATACAAAAAGAATACTAGAATCATCAAATGGTATAACATAATTATTAAAACTGTATAGTACTAGACAGAAAACAATCTAATTAAAATAAAAGGTTGATACAAATAAATTCAATATAGAATTAGAGTGTCATCTCAAGCATTAAATAGAGCTATGAAATTTTCATTTTAAAAAATTAAGACTGAATCCTTATCTTACGATATATGCCAAAATAAATTCCAGATAACTTAAGACATCAAAAGTTAAATTAGAAGCCATAAAATATAAGAAATTCTCAAAGAACACAAAAATCATTAAGCTGTAGAAATAAAAAGTACAGAAATAAAGTATTTTCAATTTGGTGAAAAAAATTTTTAGGAAGACATGAACAGTCAATTCACAAAAAAATCCAAATGACACATGCAAAAAAAAATACTAAATAAATTTCACTGTGTTTGAAATTATTAAAGCTCAAAGTAGGTGAGAACAAGATTAAACAAATACTTTCATACACTCCTGTTGAAATATTTCCAGAAAGCAATATGATAATACTAACTAAACATAGACTTGTGTTAACTCAAGAAAATCTTTTCTTAAATGTGGGTAATAACAATCAGCAGCAGATGCCAATGATTAAGAAAAATTAAGAAGAAAAATTCAAAACTGAGAAAATTAATTCCGTGAACTTCAACCTGTAAATTTGGTAAAGATAATTTTTTTTTTTTTTTTTTTTTGAGACGGAGTCTCGCTCTGTCGCCCGGGCTGGAGTGCAGCGGCCGTGCAAGCTCCGCCTCCCGGGTTCACGCCATTCTCCTGCCTCAGCCTCCCGAGTAGCTGGGACTACAGGCGCCCGCCACCTCGCCCGGCTAGTTTTTTTGTCTTTTTTAGTAGAGATGGGGTTTCACCGTGTTAGCCAGGATGGTCTCGATCTCCTGACCTCGTGATCCGCCCGTCTCAGCCTCCCAAAGTGCTGGGATTACAGGCTTGAGCCACCGCGCCCGGCCGGTAAAGATAATTTTTAATCAATTTTCGCAGTAGAAAGGTCTGGTCCAGGTTCAAGAACACCAGTATTCTCTGGAAGATAATTTGAAAGAATCCACATAGAAGAATGTAAAATTAAGGAGTGACAGAATCTTCAGACACAAGAAAAACTTCTTGTGGAAAAGAATTGCAGTGATTCAGAAAGGTAGCAGAAAAACACAAAAATCTCTAAGGTCACATGAAACTAATAATTCCATAATACTATGTATGATTATAATTTCAAAATAACGTTTTAGTGAAAGAAAAGCTCAAAGAGACAATATTTTATGAAAATCATCTAGCTACAATAGTAAAAAAGATAAACTCTTCAACAGTATTTTCTAGAAGACAGAAAGTAAACCTTGTCCACTGAAGACAATAAGGAACTTCTTACAACACCCACATACAACTGTACATCATTTAATATAAGGGAAACCAACCAATAGATCTGAAAGAATTTGCTGCCAAGAAGATAATGTCTGCAGAGAGTTTTAATAGTGTGAAATTTTCTTGTAACAATTATATATCCTCCATGCAGATCTAAATTGGTCAAAAACCTCATTACAACTAACGTAAGAGACCTTACCTTCACCTTAATATTACTCACATCAATCGTTCCTATAAGTAATCACCCTTTCAAGAAGCTATAGATTTTTGAAAGTAATTTCCAAAAAAAGCCCCAAATATTTCACCAGCTTTTAAACTGAGATTATACTGTGAGAGCAATATCCAGACAGGTGTTTTAAATATTCCTCCGTTGCTTTAAATACTATAAAATATGCCTTTCAAGCAGAAAATTGATGGCAGAAATTTGTACACACAAATGTGTGGCATATTTGATATACTATATGTATGCATATCTATTATACCTAAAAAACATGCACAGGGTCTACAGTATGTCATGTTAACCCTTTCTAATAGTTATTTGAAGCTGATCAACCTTCAAAACACAAATTTGTTTCCAATGACAAGGATCATAATCCAGGTACAGGCATTGGCTAGTTATTATCTGAGCTGTAGTAACGGCTCTACACTACAAAATGTAATCTTCCCAAATGTCACAGTAAGTTATGAATATCTGAGCAGCCTAATGCACTTTACTAGCCATGAAATGTGAAAATGTAATCTTATTACCTTTTTTATGGTTGTATTTTTTTGAATAATGTAGCATGGAAACTGATGTATAGTCTTTTTCTACATTTTAGCATGATTTGGTCTCCTTTGCTGTATAGAACATTTTTCAAAACTCTCCGTTTCAACATATTTTAGTCTTGGCCTGAACTTCATAAACAATTTTTATAGCAGCCTTCAGGGTGGCATAACATGCTTTCTATAGGTCATAGTTTAATGTATAAGATTACAGAAATTTTAAAGCAACTTACTCAAATAATTCAAATAAACCTTTATAAGTTTTGTATGAGGACTTTAATTGAGCATGATTATTTTTCCTCTCAATAGTTATACTAATAAAATATCTTAAGCTGACATTCGTCACTAATCTAAATTACTTGTATATTTGGAAAACAAAAGACCAAACACAGAGGTCAAAAACAATTATCTTCAAAAGATTAATACAACTGGAATACTGTGCGACTCACAGAAAATTCAAATACTTCAAAGTAAAGCTCTGTTTTCCCTGAACCACTCACTGGAAACTTGCTAAATTTTTCCTCAAAGATGGGGCAGGAGTATAGCATAGTTTAAAAAAAAAAAAAAAAAAAAAAAGGACAGGGTGTAATCACAGCTTCTGACCCTAACTACTTACTGTTTCTTGTGACCTATCTATTACAACAGGTATAGTTAACACCTGTCTAAAAATGCCAAAATTGCTTTTTTCTCTGAACCTATTTACTTATGAAATTAACTAAGAGTAAGCTTATTTTATTTATCTGCATCCTTCAGAAACACATTCAGGGTTTAAAAGTGCCAATCTCAAGATATCCAATTTTTCCCCAGGAATCCTTTCCTACATGAATGTGACCTTGTATATGTTTACAGCCACTGGAATCTTACTAATAAGAAGTTGAGGGAAAATTACAAAGCTGTGACACAGACTGCACTGACTCCCAGGTTATATTTTCTTCTTCCATAATAATAAAGAGTTTCTAGTTTGGCACACGGAGCCCAAGAAAAAGATCTCACTCTCCAGCTTTTCTTGAACGGAAAGCATTCCTGATCAGCCATGTGACCAAGTTCTGACCAAAAGGCAGTAACATGTGCAACCTCTAGGTATTATTCTTTAAAGAAAGAAACCTGACCCCTTTTTCCAACTACACTCCTTCCTACTGCTTAAGATGCAGAATAGTGGCAAGAGCTACAGTAGCCATCTTGGAATCAAAGGTGTCTTATGTTGAAGATAAAAGAGCAAATCAGTCTATGGATCCTGACAATCATAGAACTGCCACACTAGCCCGCTACCCAGACTTTCACCTGAAGGACAAATACATTTCTATTTTGCAGAAACCACTGTTAATTTGGGCCTCTCTGTTCTATCAGTTAAAAGCCTATATTCTGACTAATATAGATGCTATTCACTGTATTTTCTCAGAAATTAAAAAATATATATTATCTATAACTATCTCAAATGATATATCCTTATGCCCCATTCTTACCCCATAGCAGGTGTTAGTTCACCAAAAGTGTCTTTTTTGATCTACTTTTGACCGTTGGTTATGTGCCCTGGTAAGTTCAGAAACCACAGAACAGCCTATTCCCTGACTATATTCTTACTGGATAGCTTCACATATGCTCTACACCACTGTGCCACTATGACACTTTGCCAGATGCCCTGTTACAGGTTGAATCGTGTCCCCCAAGAGGACATATGTTCAATTCTTAAAAGCCAGTGCTTCAAAATGTGATCTTATTTGGAAATACGATTGCTACAGACGTAATTAGTTAAGATGAGGTTATTGGGGGGGTCTTAATCCAATATGACTGTTACCCTTATAAAGAGGGAAAATTTGTGTTCAGACACATGTACGCAGAGAAAATAATCGTGTTAAAATGAAGATAGAGATCACAGTGATACTTCTATAAGCCAAAGAATGTCAAAGATTGCCAGCAAACCACCAGAAGTCAGGAAAGAAACATGAAACAGATTCTCACAATTCTCAGAACAAACCCTGCCAACACACTTATCTTAGACTTCTAGCCCACAGAACTGAGGCAATAAATTTCCATTGTTTCAGCAACCTAATTTCTAGTACTTTATTACACAGCCCTAACAAACTAATACATCCCAACATCTCCCAGGGTTTATTTTTGCTGTTACGCACTAAATTCCCCAGTAAGCATTCTCAAGAACTCTTAGAAAAGCCAGACCGGCCGGGCGCGGTGGCTCAAGCCTGTAATCCCAGCACTTTGGGAGGCCGAGACGGGTGGATCACGAGGTCAGGAGATCGAGACCATCCTTGCTAACACGGTGAAACCCCGTCTCTACTAAAAAAATACAAAAAAACTAGCCGGGCGAGGTGGCGGGCGCCTGTAGTCCCAGTTACTCGGGAGGCTGAGGCAGGAGAATAGCGTAAACCCGGGAGGCGGAGCTTGCAGTGAGCTGAGATCCGGCCACTGCACCACTCCAGCCCGGGCTACAGAGCGAGACTCTGTCTCACCAAAAAAAAAAAAAAGAAAGAAAAGAAAAGAAAAGCCAGACCATGACCCAGAGACTGTTCAGCTTATCTTCACCCAGACCCTCCTACAACACTGTACTCTCCTTACAGAAATAGGTTTGTGGAATGCAAATATACAGAGTGAAATAATAGACACTGGAGACTTCAAATAATGGAAAGGAGGTGAGGGTGAAATATCACCTATTGGGTACAATGTGCACTATTCAGGTGTTGGGTACACTAACAGCCCAAATTTCACCATGACTCAATATATCACGGTAACACACTGAATTTATACCCCTAAATCCATAAAAATAAAAACTTTAATGTCAAAAAAATAGGTTTGTGATTGGTACGCAGTTTTTCAAAAAAGAACAATATATTGCTGAGGAATATATACATAGATAATAAACTTAAAAAAAAAAAGCAAAGGAATGACTCACTCTAAAGTTAGCATTAAGGGCTGGGCATGGCAGCTCATGCCTGTAATCTCAGTACTTCGGGAGGCTGAGGCAGGAGGACTGCTTGAGCCTGGGAGTTTAAGACCAGGCTGGGCAACATAGTGAGACCTGGTCTCTTAAAAAAAAAAAAAAAAAAATAGCCTGGCAGTTGGCACATGCCAATAGTCCAAGCTACTCAGGAGGCTGAGGCAAAGGACTCCCTGAGCCCAGGAGTTCAAAGCTGCGGTGAGCTATGATCATGCCACAGCACCCCAGTCTGGGTGACAGGGCAAGATGCTTTCTCAAAAAAAAAACAAAACAGAACAAAGTTAGAATAAAGATAATTGTTTGAGCAAAGAAAAAGAGATTCCAAGTAAAAATATTGTTCTATTGTTAACCTGGTATTGGGTATATGCAGATACATTTTAATAGTTTTTAAGTACTTTTATATATTTTACACATATCTTTTTAAGTACTTTTTAAGACTTTTTAAGTACTCATATATTTTACACATATCTTTGTAAAATACAACCTATTTTGTATTTGCTATCTCCTTGCCTCTCTCTGCTATCTTTTGGAAATTTCCTCAGTGTTTCAGTTCACACATTCTTTATTCAGTTCTTTCTAATCTACTTTTCAATCTGTCTGTTAATTTCTTTTTATTTAAAAGCTCTATTTGTTGTTATTTTTCAAATCTGCTTAGTAATCTCTCTTTCCTACATAATCTTTTAAGTGCCTTTTTTGTTTTCTTTCTTTCATGTCTTTTTGACATGAAAGGGCCTCTTTATCATAATTTATTATAATTTTCTAAATTTTATGGTTTGAAAGTCTTGAAGACTTAATCTTGCTTTCAGTTTATCTACTGATTCCTCATGCTTTGCTGCTTTTTTAATGTGTTTTTAAATTTTAGATTATAAATTTGTTTTCAATGGGGCTTTATCTGAGAGACTCTCGTGCAGCCTGTGCCTCTCTAGCTTTAATTACGTATTCTGCTACCTGCCCTAGGGATGTCTTCAGCACAGAAAGACTTAAAAATACACACACACACACACACACACACACACACATATATATATAATTTTTTTTTTTTTTTTTTTTTTTTGAGATGGAGTCTCACTCTGTTGCCAAGGCTGGAGTTCAGTGGCATCTGCTCACTGCAACCTCCACCTCCCGGGTCAAGTGATTCTCTGCCTCAGCCTCCCAAGTAGCTGGGATTACAGGTGCCCCACCAACACGCCCAGCTAATTTTTGTATTTTTAGTAGAGACAGGGTTTCACCATCTTGGCCAGGCTGGTCTCGAACTCCTGACCTTGTGATCCGCCCACCTTGGCCTCCCAAAATGCTGGGATTACAGGCGTGAGCCACCGCACCTAGCCTTAAAAAATATTTTTTATTGTGAAATGTTTCACTGCACCCAGCTGCCAAGCTATTCTTAAACAAAATTTAATACTACAGATATTGTGGTAATACCATCCAGAATTTTTTTTGGAAACATCATATTTTCTTTTGGAACAAACATTTCTTATATAGTGACTGGGTGCAGTGGCTCATGCCTGTAATCCCAGCACTTTGGGAGGCAGAGGCAGGTGGATCACCTGAGGTCAGGAGTTCAAGACTGGCCAACATGAGGAAACCCCATCTCTACTAAAAATACAACAATTAGCCAGGTGTGGTGGCAGGCGCCTGTAATCCCAGCTACTTGGGAGGCTGAGGCAGGAGAATCGCTTGAGCCTGGGAGGCGGAGGTTGCAGTGAGTGGAAATCAAGCCATTGCACTCCAGCCTGGGCAAGACTCTGTCTCAAAAAAAAAATTTTTTTTTCATAGTAATATTTGTCTCTACTGGGATTTTAAATCTCTGTAGGTAAAGACAGTAAAGTGTTTTTCTTGCAGGTAAAGAAAATTATGAGCTTGATACTATATAAAAGAAAAAGAATAAGTTTAATATGATTTACAGTTAAGTGTGAATATAGAATGTCATGGAAACAAATATAAATTTTCATCATATCCCACCCAAAGAACTTCACACAAATATGAGTCCAAAATATTTCCTAATTATTAGGTACTGGAAATCAAGTCTGCCGTTTTAGGACCCAATTTGAATTCTAAAATGTTTTCACTGAATACAACAATACGGGTTGGGTAGACAAAATTTCAGCTCACTCTGGTTTTCCCTTGTCCCTTCTCTAAGACCATAATTGTAAAAATCTATGTCCATGTTCCAGGAAGCACAGAACATTTTGTCTCATATTAGAAACTTCTCATTTCAGAAAATTACGTTAAATTTGGTATTCTCTTCAATTGCCTTCCCTCTTTCTTGCTTCTTTTAAAGAACCATACCTTAATGTTTTCTTAAAGTCCAACTCAAGAAATATCCCTCTGAGAACGATTTTGACCTCTCCAGCCTATAGTAAACTAGAATAATACATATCATATTACCAATACAATATAGTCATTTAATACTCTGAACTGAAAATATTCCCTTTGAAGTTTTTGTTCTCCTTCTACTTACTATATTCTGGGTCTTTCACTATTTCTTAGAATGCACAGAAGCCCTAGCAGTTTCAGCAATATTATCAATAAACTCACAATCATATAAGATTTCCATTTCTACTATTATAACTAATCCTTAAAGAACCCTGTAAATCGGCCGGGCGTGGTGGCTCAAGCCTGTAATCCCAGCACTTTGGGAGGCCGAGACGGGTGGATCACGAGGTCAGGAGATCGAGACCATCCTGGCTAACACGGTGAAACCCCGTCTCTACTAAAAAATACAAAAAACTAGCCGGGCGAGGTGGCAGGCGCCTGTAGTCCCAGCTACTCGGGAGGCTGAGGCAGGAGAATGGCGTGAACCCGGGAGGCGGAGCTTGCAGTGAGCTGAGATCCGGCCACTGCACTCCAGCCTGGGCGACAGAGCGAGACTCCGTCTCAAAAAAAAAAAAAGAACCCTGTAAGTCATAGAGTTAGTCAATTATCACATCTAGCTGATAAAGGAACAAAAAAATCCAAATGTGTCCATTCACAGACAAGACTACAAATCAGACTATCTGACTGATAGTCTCATGTTTCCCTACACCTTCACTAATAATCTAATATGTAAGTTACATTTTGTTTCTTTAGTGAGCTAAGAAAAGTATCTGAAAAATTTGTGAACTTTACTATCTATACAAAAATTAGTCATAATATATGTTACGGAAAATAAATTGGAAGTATCATTTTAATATTTATTTAAATCTCCAAATATACTACAAAATAGTTGAAATCTCCTCACTGTTTATTATACCCTTCTTAAGAGTTAGAAATGTTCACAGAAAAATGATATATCTACAAAAGTGTTAAGAAAAATGGTTCCATGATCAAATAAGTCTAATAAATAATGAATTAAACAATGGTAAAGAGATGTTTATATGATAGAATTACCAGAGCTTTAATATGCAACTGTGCAGTAGACATCTTGAAAGGAAGATACATAACCAATGCATGAACTTCCCAAAAGTTATTTCACAATGGAATCTCTTTTCCTTTTTATTTGATTTAGAGATAGGGTTTCACTACGTTGGCCAGGCTGGACTTGAACTTCTGTGCTCAAGCAATCCTCCTGCCTCAGCCTCCCAGGTTTCCGTTTGAACAGGAGATTTTTTTCTTAAATAGCATTCTTCAACAGCTTTTTTGAGAAACATTTGATGATGTAATGTATTTATGTTCTTGAAGCTTATTATTGTAAACTTCACCCAGACCCCTAAATCCATAAAAATAAAAGTGCTTGAAGTATTAGATAGGCAGCTGGATGAATAAATATCACAGATTATGCTTTAAGCAAACATTTAGTAGGCCCTTCAGAAGGTTTTCAGGTAAGTAGTTTAACGCAACCTGTTTTTTTCACAGATTTCCTTTTATGACTTATTGAAGTTAGTAAGTAAACAAAAAAGACATCTTCAATTTCATCTTCAATTTACTTTAGGAAAAAAGAAAATATGAGCAAATAAAATCACACCAACCCCTCATCCCTTTCTGAACCAGTCAGTTCAAAAGTCAAGCAAGATAGATATCCTCCCACCTTAAATCATGGCTGGTCTGTGTGCCCGCAGAAGTAATGTGTGACTTATGAAGTTAGGTCATTAGAGCTTCATGGCTTCCTTTACATCATTCATTCTGAGGAAAATCAGTCACCACAAATGAAGATATTCAAGCAGCTCAGTGAAAGGCTCACTTAGAGAAGAACAGTCCTCCAGCCAGCAGCCAGCACCAACTTGCCAGTCATGTAAGTAACCCTGGAAGCAAGTCCTCTAGCCCCAGTTAAGTCTTTAGATTACTACAACTCCAGTCAACATTTTGAATGCAACCTCGTGACAGACACTGAGCCAAAACTATCTAGGCAACCTACTCCCAAATTCCTGACCCAGAAAAACTGAGCTGATAAATGTTTATCATTGTTTTACACTGTAATGTTTTGGGGTAATTTGTAACACAGCAACACATAACTAGTACAACTTACAAATCAGTTAGTAATGGGGGAAAACTTTATTATGTTATTTATTCCTGTATCATAAAATTTTTAATTCAAATATTCTAATAACAAAAATGCACAGAATAAGTGATTGCTGTAAGCTACATCAGCACTTTACATAAGCATTTTACATGGATTATCATATTTAATTACCTCTTATAAACATGGAACATAAGTAACTTCTGAACATGGGTTTCAACACTACATAATACTTGTATTTAATTATTTGTGACAGTTACTACAGACTGGCTTACTCAACACCAATTCCTCAAAGTCTATCAGACAAAACTGAAAAGAAAGTATCAATGAAAAAGAAAACAGTTCATATGGCAAGAAAACAGTTTTGGCAATGAGAAAAATGAAACAAAAAGATATAGCTAGGCTTTAAAATCATACTCTATACCTATGCATTAAGAAGAGAAAAAGCAGTGAAAAAAATTCCATGTAAGAGTGGATAACGGTTTGTACTTCGGCATGAAATTATACTCTATAATCTGAATAATGGTGATACGGCTTGTCTGCGTCTCCACCCAAATCTCACCTTGAATTGTAGCGCCCATAATCCTCTCATGTCATGGGAAGGACCCAGTGAGGGGTAACTGAATCATAGGGGTGGGGGTTCTCATGATAGAGAATAAGTTTCACGAGATCTGACGGTTTTATAAAGGGCAGTTCCCCTGCACACAGTCTCTTGCCTGCCTCATATAAGATGTGCCTTTGTTCCTCCTTCGCCTTCCACCATGACTGTGGGGCCGCCCCAGCCATGTGGAACTGTGAGTCCATTAAACCTCACTTTCTTGATAAATTACCCAATCTCAGGTATTTCTTCAGAGCAGTATGAAAATGGACTAATACAACTGAAAAGTTCTTTTTTTCCATCTCAAATATCCAAGTCACTCTAAAATGTGGTTAGAGTTAGAGTTCAAATGTGGTTAGTAGTTAAGAGTTCAAGGACAAAAAGGCAGAATCAAATAATTCGAGTACCTATATAAATAGCTTCTATAAAATTACATATAGAAAATAAAATAAAAAGATATCTATTGCAGCACTGTTTGTGAAACTGAAACATTAGATATAGCCTAAATATCCAGCAATAGAGAGACATTTATAACCAAGAGATGGCCATGTAATGGAATATAATACAGCGTTTAAAAAGAATATAAATCAATATGTGCAGGCATGCCACGATGTTCAAGACACAATACTAAATTTTTTTAAAGGTGCAGGACAGTATTTTCAGTACGACCACATTTCCTTAAAAAAGACAATTATATTTCAATCAGAGATAAGTGAAACCACAGTTTCAGCCTAGGTAGTGGCCAAAATATATTGCTTGGTTTCAGCTAAGTGCCCACTTATGCATCGCTTCTGATATTCCTTAAGTGTAGGTGATAAATAATTGTATTATCAAGTATATTAACATCATATATAATCAGTATGATAATGTTAGTAATATAGATAAGGCAAGTCATTTGGATTTAATATCTGAATATTCACTTTCAAATACAGACAAATTTTTAAGGAAAAATCTCCTTATGTGCTTTATATGGTAAAAGTGGAGAATTAAGGCATATTTGTTTTTATTTTTTTTTTAGATGGAGTCTCACTCTGTTGCCCAGGCTGGAGTGCAGTGGCACAATCTCGGCTCACTGCAACCTCCGCCTCCCAGGTTGAAGCAATTCCCCTGCCTCAGCTTCCCGAGTAGCTGGGACTACAGGCGTACGCCACCAGGCCTGGCTAATTTTTGTATTTTTAGTAGATACAGGGTTTCACCATGTTAGCCAGGATGGTCTCGAACTCCTGACCTTGTGATCCACCCGCCTCAGCCTTCCTAACTGCTGGGATTACAGGCGTGAGCCACCACGTCCAGCCGGCATATTTCTTTTTTTTTTTTTTTTGAGACGGAGTCTCGCTCTGTCGCCCAGGCTGGAGTGCAGTGGCCAGATCTCAGCTCACTGCAAGCTCCGCCCCCCGGGTTTACGCCATTCTCCTGCCTCAGCCTCCCGAGTAGCTGGGACTACAGGCGCCGCCACCTCGCCTGGCTAGTTTTTTGTATTTTTTTTTTTAGTAGAGATGGGGTTTCACCGTATTAGCCAGGATGGTCTCGATCTCCTGACCTCGTGATCCACCCGTCTCGGCCTCCCGAAGTGCTGGGATTACAGGCTTGAGCCACCGCGCCCGGCTGTATTTCTTATTGTAAGAATAAAATGCTACAATATTTACTTATTACAAAATAAACAGTATTATGAAAGCTACTAATTTTATCTTACAAAAGTAACTGTGCCTTCCTCAATAATTGGTAGAAATAAACAGAAAATCAGAAAGGATTAAAAGAACTCAGTAACACTATCAACAAAGAGGAACTGCTTGACATTTATATAAGACTCCACCCAATTAGGGAAGAATAAATGTTGTTTACAAGTGCCCATGGACTAGAGATTATATTCTGGGACATAATACAAGCTCAACAAATTTAAAGGTATTGAAAGCATATGGAGTGGGTTCTCTGACCACAATGAAATCAAAGTAGAAATCAATAACAGAAAGATAAAGATCACAGAAAAATGTCCGAACACTTGGAAACTATTACACTCCTAAATAGTTTATGGGTTAAAAGAGGAAGTCTCAAATAAAATTTTTAAATACCATGAACTGAATAAAAATATAATATATCAAAATTTGTGGGCCATACCTGAGAGGGTAATTTGTAGCACTAAAACCAGAAGTCTCAAATCAATAATCTAAGTTTGCATTTTAAAGAACCTAGTAGAAAAGCAAAATAAGCCCAAAACAAGCAGAAAGAAGGAAATAATAAAGACAAAAGCAGAAGTCACTTAAGTAGAAAGTAGAAAAACAATAATCAATAAAGAGCTGGTTCTTTGAAAAGATCAATAAAATTGACAAACCGTGGCAAGACTTACAAAGAAGCAAGAAATAAGACACAAATTACTGGTACCAGGGAGAAAACACTATCACTATAGGCCTTAGAGGCAGCACACACACACAAACAAAAAGATACGGAACACTGCAAACAACTCTAAACACATAATATGACAACTTAGAGAAAATGGACCAATTCTTCAAAAACTGGAAGCTACCACTACTTGCACAATATGAAATAATTTGAATAATCCTATAATTATTAAGGAAATTAAGTGCATAATTTTAAAATTCAAAAAAATAAATCTCAAAGTTAACATGGTTTCTCTGGAGAATTCTTCTAAATGTTTAAAAAAGAATTAATGCCAATTTTAAACTTCTCAATCCATTTTACGAAGTTACTATTATACTAAAACCAGACAGAGAGAGTACCAAAAAAAAAACCCTATACACCAATATCTCTCATGAATATAAACACCAAAACTCTTAACAAAAAATTAGCAAGTAGAATTCAGCAATAAATAAGAATTTTATACCATGGCCAAGTAGATTTTATTCCAGGAATGCAACACTGTTTTATTACTTAAAAATCAATTAATGTAATCCACCATATTAATAGGATAAAGTAGGACAATCAAATGATCACATCAACTGATGCAGAAAAAGTATTTGACAAAAATTCAATAACACCATTGATGATAAAAACTCAGAAAAATGGAAAAAAAAAAAAACCTTCCTCAAATTGATAAACAGCATTTACGTAAAACCTACGACTAACATTATACTTAATGATAAATGACCAAGTATTTTCTCCCATAAAGATCAGGAACATGGCTAAGACGTGCACTCTCACTACTTTTATTCAAATTAGTGCTGAAAGTTCCAGCCAGGGCAATTCAGCAAGAAGAAATAAAAGGTATGCACGTGAGAAAGGAAGAAATTAAGCTGTCCCTATTGGCAGACAATATGATTACCTACATAGAAAATCCAAAGGCATTTCCAAAAACAGAAACTTTCTAGAAATAATGAGTTCAGCAAGGTAATGGGTTACCAGATAAACATTAAAAAATCAATTATATTTCTATATACTACCAAGGAACATGTGAACAATGACATTTAAATCTATAATTGCTCAAAAATATGAAGTACTTAGATGTAAATCTAACAAAATATATACAGGACTTGAATGCTGAAAACAATAATATGATTAAAGAAATCAAAGAAGATCTAAACAAATGGAGAGGCACACTGCATTCATAGTACAGCTGTCAATTCCTCCCAAATTGATATACAGATCTAACATAGGTCCCATCAAAATCCCAGCAAGATTTTTGCAGATATAGAAAAGATTATTGTAAGATTTATATGGAAAAGCAAAGGAACTAGAATAACAAAAACAATCTTGAAAGAGAAAGATAAAGTATGAAGAATCCATCTACCCAATTTCAAAACTTATTATGTAGCTACACCAATCAACACTGTGAGGAACTGGTGGAGGGGCAGAAACATAAATCAATGAGACAGAATAAAGAACCCAGAACCAGACCCACACAAATATGCTGAACAGTTTCAACAAAGGTACAAAAAGCAATTCAATGGAGAAAGAAGAGTCTTTACAACAAATGGCACTGGAACAATTACAAATGAACTTTACCTAAGTATCACACCTTACACAAAAACTAACTCAATATTGATCACAGATTTAAATGTAAAATATAAAACTGTTTTAAAAACATAGGAGAAAATCTTCAGAATTTAGGGTTAAGCAAGAAGTTTTCAGACTTGACACAAAAGCAAGATCCATACAAGGAAAACTGATAAATTAGGCTTTATCAAAATTAAAAATTCTGCTCACCTAAAAACCTTTTCAGGAGGATGAAATGGCAAGCTACAAAGTAGGAGAACATATCTGCAAAACAAATAACTGACAAAGGAATAATACCTAAAAAATATAAAGTCTCTCAAAAGTCAAGAGTAAAAAAACATCCAATTAGAAAATGTGCAGAAGAACATTTCACGAAAGAAGACATAGAGAAGACAAACACATGAAACAAAAAAAAGTCTAACATCATTAGGCATTAGAGAAATGCAAATTAAAACCACAGTGGATATCACTATACATCAATCAGAACGACTGAAAAAATAATGACAACACCAAATGCTGGTAAGGATGTGGAGAAACTGGATAAATCATATGTTGTTGGTGGGAATGTAAAATGACACAGCCACTGTGAAAAAGTTTGGTAATTTCTATTAAAAAAAAAAACCCTAAATACGCACCTACTATTCAATCTAGCAAGTGCACTCCTGGCATTTTTCCCAAAGAAATAAAAACTTGTGTTCACACAAAAACCTGTATATAAATATTTATGGTAGTTTTGTTGGTAATAGCCAAAAAGTGGAAATCACTCGAATGTCCTTCAACAGTTAAATGGTTAAACAAATTGTAGTATATCCATACCATAAAATACTATTCAACAATAAAAAGGAACAAACTATTGACGCACAAAACAATCTAGAAGAATCTCCAGAGAACCAACTGGTTTTTTTCTCAAGTTCATACAGTCCTCTGGAGATTCTTCAACTGACAAAAATATAGAAATTGAGAACAGATTGGTGGTTGCCAGGGGTTAAGATGGGGTAGAGGAAAGTGGGTATAGCTGTAAGAGGATAACGGGAGGAAACTTTCTGTACCTTGATTATACCAATATCAATATTGTTCTGGTTTTGCAAGATTTTCCCATTGGGGGAAACTGGATAAAGAGTAGAAAGATTTCTCTGCATTGTTTTTTCAACTGCATGTGAATCAGCAATTATCTCAAAATAGAAGACTAGTTTTAAAAAAATAAGTAATTCTATGTGAGGTAAAATTGTCATAGGATTAATTGTTCCACCAATTATTTCCCATTGAAAAGAAAACTATATTAACCTAAATGAATCTTCAATTGGTAGAAAAATGAGAGCCAAATTAAAAGGCAAGGAAACTCTCACAAGTTCAAATTCTGAAGCCACCTACAGACATATATAATCACAGCTTCTTTACTTATCCCTCCCTCCCTACTCCAACCAAAAAAAAAAAGTATATTTAATTACTTGCCCTACACCTTAAAAAACGTTTGCCATATACTATACAAAAAAGATGAAGCATATATTGATATCACACAGAGTTTAACTATATATCCTACTGACTCACATCTAATACTTGCATTATAGAATAAATATGCAAATTTGAACCTTCAAACAGGAAATGACATTTTCTAAATCCATTACATAACTTCAGATTCATGTGTGCACTGAAGGCTAATAAATCATCTAAACCTTCATACAGAGAACCTTTTTAAATTTGCATTTATCTACAGTAAATACTGTCATCTTCTTTAATAGCTTGCTGGTTCAATCTAGCAAACTAGTGATTTATAACAGTGATATATTTCAAAAATCAGAAATCTCTCACTATGTGACAACCAGTCAAAGTCCACTGAACTTACATTACTTGAACTAAAACATCACAGGATATGAAAGAGATAGCAAAATGTCATGCATTCCATATTCAAATCAATTTAAGTGTATGTGTTTATAACTGTTTAAAACTATAGCATCACATACATTACTTATTACTTTAGTATCCCAAATATTTTATGTCATGATTCCTTCAATGTGTCCAAACTACCTGTATTTTAAAATACATTGTTAATTTGATAGTTCATAATTTGAAGACTCTACAAATCTTACTTTGAAGAATACCAAAATTTAGGGTACATGAAAGAAAGATCTATAAATTAGTTTTTCTCCACCAAAAATAAAATGTACTTTTAGATCTTCACAATAATTTCATACCAATATCCTTATGTGAAAACGGAGATTATATTAACAATAGGGAAATAAACTGGAAATTACCAAAATGTCCAGTATAATAGACACTGTTGTTTTTGTCTGTGTTGTATTTACTCTTCCTTCCATGCTCTTCCATTTATGGAATTCTGACAAGAAAGTCTCAGTACCTCACACCCAGGTCACAGAGAGGTCGCTCAAGTCAGGCCTGGCTAAATATATAGTTCCTCATTCTCCTGGACACAGTGATTAATACAAGAATGAGAATGTGAGCTAAGTCAGGTCATTTAAAATAATTACCAAGATTGTTTTTTAATTTATAAGGTGAAAAAGAAGGGCTCTTGGTCTTTGGGTCAAAAGTAGGAGAAATATGTAAATTTAAGCCGTTCAGCAGACATCTTCCCTGCCATGTGGACACAGGAGGCCTAATTGCACCATGAATGGAAGAAGAATATTCTGGTGACATCAACTCCCTGTTTCCAGAGTTTCTTTGGTTCTTGCAGCTTCATTCAATGATCTACTCCAGTCCTATGAACCAATCATTTCCTTTTATACTCAAGCTACTTTGATGTAAGATTCTATCTCTTACAACGAGAAAATCCCAGATTAATTCCAAAAAAAAGAAGGAACTAGCTGAATTATGGCACATACATAGAGTTGTATATAACACAGCAATTTTTTAAATGAAGTTTTTCATTTTTATTCATAGTTCTCCACTGACAGTCTACATTAGACCCAACATCGTCTTTTTAAAAAAAAAAAAAAAATCTTTGTGATGCCTCTATACTAACCTGAAATAAAAGCAACACATTCCGTTTTATCAATTCTTTTAAAAAGATCCGAGATCAGAATATGCCTTATAATCAATGGCATCTAAAATTATAATTGCAGGGTTTTTGTCTTAATGCATAAAAATGATTACAAATCTTACAACTTGGCATCTCAGACTTGAGGAAACACAATAGATAATAAGACCTACCTGTAAACAACAACAGAAATCTATGAAGTACTCTAACCATAATAAAAAAAAAATAATTAAAATATTTTTCAGTATTTTTTCCATATACAAATCCTTGTAAATAGCTAAATAATAAAGTAGTTAGATTCTGGTAACTATATACAGAATCTATATTAATGTATGTTACAGAAACAAGGCACAGTGGTGTGTATTACATACTCAAATACTATTATATTCCAATTAGACATGATTTTTAATTCTTCATAAAGTTCCAAATAAAACTAAGTATGATTTTTCCTTCTTTAAAGCTTACTTATATTTCTAAAAAAAAACTCAGCATATGTCAAAAGTATTCAAAAAGTTTATGTTGATATGGAAAATGAAATTAAAGTTCAGGAGAACAGAGGATATAACACCTTGCTGTTTGCAAATGGATCTTCCATTGCAAGGTCCTTAGCAGCCTTAGTCCAGAACACTAACTGTCCACTACCAACTCCAAATCATTCTAAGAGCCAAAAATACTCACCAAATTTCCTAAACACCATACTGGTCTCACTGAGAACTACTCATGTATACGACTGGACAAGGAAAGATGTTTAAGACACATGATTAAAGGGAAAAAACACAGATATGTATAAAATAACCTGTTGTGTGTGTGTATACATATATATATATATATATAAACTAAGGAAACTGATTCAAAAACAAATACAAAATACAAACAGACCTACAACAAGAGATTAAATAAGTAATAAAAAATCAACTCCCTCCCCCCCCAAAAAAAAACAAAAAACTTAGGCCCAGGTGGCTTCATTGGTGAATTCTTACCTAATATTTAAAGATAAATTAATACACTTCTTGACAAACTCTTCCAAAAAACTGAGGAGGAGAGAACACGTCCCAACTAAATCTATAAGGCCGGTACTAACCTTATGCCAAAATCAGACAAAAGCATCACAAAAAAGAAAACTACAGACCAATATATCTTATAAATATGAATACAAAAATCCTCAACAAAATACTAGCAAACCAAATCCAGGAACATATAAAAACAGTTACACACTATGACTAAATGAGATGTACTCCACGAATGCAAGTTCAGTTTAACATTCAAAAATTAATAAATGTGATGCACTGTAAAATGAAAAATCACATGATCATCTCAATAGACAAAAAAAGCATCTGACAAAATCTAATACCATTCATTATTAAAACACTTAACAGACTAAGAATAGAAAGAAACTTCTTCAACCTGACAAAGGGCATCTATAAAAATTCCACAGTTAACATCATACTTAATGGAAGTATCACTATGAACCAATTAGGTATTTTATCTTAAAATACATATACACACACATATACACATACACACTCATACGTAAATATATGTGTGTGTGTGTGTGTGTGTGTATGTGTAGTTTTATCCACTGGAAAGGGGTATGAACAATGACCAACACAGTAACAATGAACATGCTTGTGGCCCAGATTGTGGTCTTGAAATACCATTTCTCACTAAAAATCAGGGCTTCTTGAAGGAGTAGCCTGTATTAGTCTGTTTTCACACTGCTAATAAAGACATACCTGAGACTGGGTAATTTATAAAGAGGTTTAACTGACTCACAGTTCCACATAACTGGGGAGGCCTCACAATCATGGCTGAAGGTGAAGGTGGAGCAAAGACATGTCTTTGCAGGCAAGGGAGCGTGTGTAGGTGAATTCCCCCTTATAAAACCACCAAATCTCATTAGACTTATTCACTATCATGAGAACAGCATGGAAACTCCCATGATTCAATTACCTCCCACTGGGTCCCTCCCACAACATGTGGGAATTATGGGAGCTAGAATTCAAGATGAGATTTTGGTGGGGACACAGCCAAACCATATTATTCTGCCCCTTGCCCCTCCCAAATCTCATATCCTCACATTTCAAACCCAATCAGGCCTTCCCAACAGCATTAACTCCAAAGTCCACAGTCCAAAGTCTCATCTGAGACAAAGCAAGTCCCTTCTGCCTATGAATCTGTAAAATCAAAAGCAAGTTAGTTACTGCCTAGATACAATGAGGTTACAGGCATTGGGTAAATACACCCATTCCAAATGGAAGAAATTGGCCAAAACAAAGAGACTACAGGCCTCATGCAAGTCCAAAAGCCAGTGGGACAGTAAAATCTTAAAGCTCCAAAATGATCTCCTTTGACTTCATGTCTCACATCAAAGTCACACTGATGCAAGAGGTGGGTTCCCATGGTCTTGGGCAGCTCTGCCCCTGTGGCTTTGCAGGGTACAGATCCACTCCTAGCTGCTTTAATGGGCGAGCGTTGAGCATCTGCAGCTTTTCCAGGCACACAGTGAAAGCTGTCAGTGGATCTACCATTCTGGGGTCTGGAAGATTGTGGCCCTCTTCTCACAGCTCCACTAGGCAGTGCCCCAATGGAAACTCTGTGTGGAGGCTTGTACCCTACATTTCCCTTCCGCAGTGCCTTAGCAGAGGTTCTCCATGAGGGCTCCACCCCTGCAGCACACCTCTGCCTGGACATCCAGGTATTTCCATACGTCCTCTGCAATCTAACTGGAGGTTCCCAAACCTCAATTCTTGACTTCTGTGCACCCACAGGCCCAACACCACATGTAAGCCATCAAGACTTAGCGCTTTTACCCTCTGAAGCAATGGCGTGAGCTGTACATTGCCCCCTTTTAGCCACAGCTGGGACGCAGAGTACCATGTCCCCAGACTGCACAAAGCTGCAAGGCCCTGAGTCTGGCCCACAAAACCACTTTTTCCTCCTAGGCCTGCAGGCCTGTGATGGGAGGGGCTGCTGTGAAGACCCCTGACATGCCCTGGAGCCATTTCCCCATTGCCTTGGCAATTAACATTTGGTTCCGCATTACTTATGCAAATTTCTGCAGCTGATCTGAATTTCTCCTCAGAAAATGGGTTTTTCTTTTCTATTGCATCATTAGGATGCAAATTTGCCAAACTTTTACACTCTGCTTCCTCTTGAATGCTTTACCACTTAGAAATTTCTTCCACCAGATACCCTAGATAACCTGTCTCAAGTTCAAAGTTCCACAGACCTCTAAGGCAGGGGCAAACTGCCATAGTCTCTTTGTATGGCAAGAATGATCTTTACTCCAGTTCCCACCAAGTTCTTCATCTCCATCTGAGATCATCTCAGCCTGGACTTTATCATCCATATCACTATCAGCATCTTGGTCAAAGCCATTCAACAAGTCTTTAGGAAGTTTCAAACTTTCCCACATTTCCCTACCTTCTTCTGAGTCCTCCAAACTGTTCCAACCTCTTCCTGTTACCCACTTCCAAAGTAGCTTCCGCATTTTCAGGTATCTTTACAGCAGCACCCCACCCTACCATTACCAATTTACTGTCTGTTCTCACGCTACTAGTAAAGACATACCTGAGACTGGGTAATTTACAAAGGTAAGAGAATTAACGGACTCACAGTTCTACATGCCTGGAGAGGCCTCACAATCATGGCTGAAGGCAAAGGAGGAGCAAAGGCACATCTTACATGGCAGCAGGCAAGAGTGTGTGCAGGGGAACTCCCCTTTATCAAACCACCAGATCTCGTGAGACTTATTCACTATCATGAGAACAGCAGGGGAAACACCCGCCCCCATGATTCAATTACCTCCCACTGGGTCCCTCCCACAACATGTGGGAATTAAGGGAGCTACAATTCAAGAGAGGTTTTGGTGGGGACACAGCCAAACCATATCACAGCTGGTTCAAGGTCTGGAACTGGAAATGAAAATATGAGCCTGAAATATCTTGCCATAAAAAATAGCAGGAGCATGCAAGTCTAGTAGGGTTGTATCAAAAGGACTCAGGAGTCAACGTGAAGAAGTGCCTACTGGCCAAAAATAAAAGTTTGGGGTTCAATAAAGAAAGTAATAATAATTGCAATGAAATACATTTAAATCCATTAATTCATAATATTTCAAAAAGACAATAGCAACTAATTGGTCTCCTATGGAGGATGATAAGAAGAGAAATGGCTGTTACTTATAAAACTGATGAATAAAAGGAATGAACCTGTTCCAATTACATATTTATATAATTTTATATAAATATACTCAAATAATTATATATAAAGAACATATAAAAAGTATATAAATATATAAAAGAATATAAATACACAAAGAATATATAAAAATCTATATAAAGTATACATAAATATATATATAAAGCATGTGTGTGTATGTATATATACATACTTTTTTTTTTTTTTTAAGAAACAGGGTCTTCCCATGTTGCCCAGGCTGGCCTTGAACTGCTGGGTTCAAGGAATCCTCTCGCCCCAGCTTCCCAACTAGCTGGGGCTACAGGTGTGTACCATCATGCCTGGTTTGCCTATGTATTAACTGTGCCACTGGATAACTAAATACAACTGGATAATTAAATACATATTTTCATAGAACTACTCCATTTAATACATGAAAAAAATAAATAATATCATAATGATTCAGACTCCAGTGATTTAATGGATGTAGATGTTGAGAATCAACAGCTGATAACATCATAAAAAGAAACAACCTGACATAAGAGCCTCCGGATGAAAGAACACAGCACCACCTAGAGTCTAGCCAAAGGTATGGAAGCCAAATCTTCTGGAATCAACTTCCAATTTACAGGAAATACAGAGGACACAAGAAACATGTTAAACTACGTCATGAATATGCACTCAACAAAATTCAGACTATGGGAAATGCTAAATGTCAAAAGGTCCAGGTTCTTTAAAAGGTCCAGGTTCTTTAACAGATAGAATGATCTGAGACTTAAAAAACATGTGTTTTAAAAATAAGAAAAACTAAATTATAGATAAGGCATGTACTCTTAGATTACATAATTATAAAGAAATAAAAGAAAGTGATTACTGTAAAAGTTAAGATAGAAGTTCCATTTGAGGCAGAGAGGCAGTTGTAATCAGAGGGATTCTAGGACGACTGGCAAAATTCTATTTCTTGACCTACATGGTGGTTTAAAGGTTATTTGCCCTTTAGTTTTATATTTATTTTGGTTTGGTTTTCAATAGTTACAGTTTTACAATAAAAATTTTTATGAGAAAGTTCTGTCAAATGGTTAATTTCATGTTTTAAAATATCTATATTCAGGCAATGTAATTCCATTATAAAATTGGTAGTTTCAGTTTTTGTAAACTTGCAACTTGCAGCCTGTATTAAGTACATATAACATGTTATTTCTTTCGGTGACTCCTAAGAAGCTTCTGATGCATAACTAACCTCCATATGTAAGTCACCTCAAAACAGTAACAGTGCTCTCAAGCTGCCATGGGGAACATGGCGCCACCTCTCTGCTGAGTTATGTAGAGCCACTTTGGCCGCCCACTGCATCCTGATGGTGATGGGGGAGACAGGCTTTGATTGCCAATCACACCCCTCTACCTTTACCCCATGTTGGCTGTGGCAGTAGATGAGATTCAGCTGTGGGTGGCCTCAGCTCACCAACCACCGCCTTGGTTTTGAGGGTTAAACCCAGGCTCAAACAGGTGGGGGAGGGGAATAAACAGCCACATTCACAAATGCATTCTTGAATCACTGAATCTACCTGAAATAATTAAACAAAAGAGAATGTCCTTAAAAAGAACTCATATTTGCAGGCCTAATCTTCACCAAAGAGATCTTAAAATGCGTAAGAGCTAAAGATCTTATGCATAAGAGCTAAAGAGAAATACTGCAAGGCATCCATGATATCCCAAGAAAACTTGGAGCTAAGACAGAAGAAACAGAGATTAGCCAAAACAAAAAAACAAAGTCTAGAAAAATCAACATTGATATATTTCAAAAGATTTAACAGCTGCAGAAAATGAATTTCTAAAACAAAAAATACTATTTTTAAAAATACCAGTCTTATTATTTTTATTAGAAAGGTTAGGAGGATAGAAGAGAAGTAGACAAGCTGACTCTAAATTTCTCTAGGAAAATTAAGCAAACAGGAATAGCCAGGAAGCTGTGAAAAAGAAGTGCAACAATGGGAAGCTAGCTCTATCAGAGATTAAAACATAATATAAAATTAAACAATTTTTTTAAAAAGAGCGGCAGCAGATGAATGTCTGCTAGATGAAGAAGAGAACAGAAAGTCCACGCATACTGCCAAATACAACAGGAAGTTATCATACCATAATAATAGCAATTTTTAGAGCACTTACTTGTGCCAGGCACTAAGAATCTTATATATATTAAATGTCTGACTACTCCATGAGATAGGTACAATTATTGTATTTTTATTAGAGGAAACTGAAGCATAGACATATGAAGTAACTTGCCCAAGATCTCAAAGGCAAGAAGTGGTGCTGTTAGAATTTCAACTTAGGTAATCCAGCTACAAAGTCCACACTCCTAACCTGTATGCACTATGGTTTTTCTGTTTTTCATTCAGGTGCGATCTCAAATCATGAAGGAACAATAAACAATTCAATAAGCAGCATTAAATTGGAATTCAATTTTTTTCGACATTTGTTCAAACGGACATTTGTAGAAAAACTAAATTGGCCCATATTTCAAATCAGGAAAAATTTCAGGTCAGACACAGTGGCTCACACCTGTAATCCCCACACTTTGGGAGGCTGAGATAGGAGGATTGCTTCAGTTCAGGAGTTTAAAACTGGTCTGGGCAATATGAGGAAACCCCATTTCTATAAAAAAATGCAAAATTAGCCGGGCGTGGTGGTGCTCGCCTACGGTCTCAGCTACTCAGGCGGCTGAGATGGAAAGATCACTTGAGCCCGGGAAGTCCCAGCTACAGTGAGCTGTGATCACACCACTGCAATCCAGGCTGGGTGACAGAGTGAGATGGATAAATACCAGAGTGATAAATACCATCAAAATATTAGAGGAAAGCATAGAACTTTAAGGAAGTTCTATGTAAGAAAAGCCTTTCTATATATGATTCAAAACCCACTAACTATAAAAGAATAGCATAACAAATTCAAGCTACATAAAAATAAACAGCTTTTGGCTGGGCACAGTGGCTCACGCCTGTAATCCCAGCACTTTGGGAGTCTGAGGCGGACGGATCACTTGAGGTCAGGAGTTCGAGACCAGCCTGACCAACACAGTGAAACCCTGTCTCTACTAAAAATACAAAAATTAGCCACACACGGCGGCGCGTGCCCATAATCCCAGCTACTTGGGAAGCTGAGGCAGGAGAATTGCTTGAACTTAGGAAGCAGAGGTTGCAGTGAGCCAATATCATACCACCGCACTCCAGCCTGGGCAACACAGCCAGACTCTGTCTGAAAAAAATAATAAATAAAAATAAAAATACATAAAATAAAATAAAAAGCTTTTTCTTTTTTTTTCCCCTTTGAGACTGAGTTTCACTCTGTCGCCCAGGCTGAAGTGCAGTGGCGCAATCTCTGCTCACTGCAAGCTCCGCCTCCTGGGTTCACACCATTCTCCTGCCTCAGCCTCCCAAGTAGCTGGGACTACAGGTGCCCACCACCACGCCCGGCTAATTTTTTTTTTGTATTTTTAGTAGAGACGGGGTTTCACCGTGTTAGCCAGGATGGTCTCGATCTCCTGACCTCGTGATCCGCCCGCCTCAGCCTCCCAAAGTGCTGTGATTATAGGCATGAGCCCCCGCACCCAGCCAATAAAAAGCTTTTTATTTAAAAAAAAAGAAAAAGAAAACACTAGCCAAGTCAAATCAATCCCTTTAAAATAAGAAGCTTCTAGAAAATAATAAAAACATCAATTAAGTAAATATAAAAAGGGGCAAAGTAACATGTTATTTAAGAATGAATTTTAAAATGAGCAAAGGATACAAATGGATAATTCAAAGAAAATACGCTCAACCTCAGTCATAAGGGAAATGTAAATTTAAATTCTGATTAATCACTTTTTCACCTATTAGACTGGCAAAAACCACTGGTGCTAATACTGTTGAGAGAGATGCTACTGAGGCACTTTCACAGAGTTCTGGAGGGAGAATAAATTAATATAATCCCTGGGAAGGCAGTTTGGCAATATAAATCAAAATTATAAAGGAATAAAACCTTTGACCCAGCAATTATATCTCTAAGAATCTATCCTATAGATACAATTACATTAAGTATGAAATAGTATATGTAAAGAGTATTTATTGAAGTACTATTAGTAATAACAAAAGACTGGAAACAACCCAGTCAACATGGATCAAAACAACCATGGTTCATCTATGCAATAGAATGCTTATATAGCTCTTTTAAAAATACAGAAGCTCTCTACAAAACGCTTTAGAAAGACAACTAAGAAACATTAGCAAAGAAAAGCAAGATGTAGAACAAGAGGTAGAGCATCCCACCTTCTGTATAACAAACAAGTGAAACATACAAGTATTTATATTAGTTTATAAAAGCCTAAAGAAAAGTTAGAAGGATACATGAGCTGCTAATAACAGTTACTTTTCAGGTTTTCTATCTATCATCTATCTATCAATCATTCATCCATCTATCTATCTATTTGTTTGAGACAGGGTCTCGCTCTGTTGTCAAGGCCCACTTCCACCTCCCAGAGTGCTGGGGTTACAGGCATGAGCCACCGCGCCCAGTCACTAGTTCATTCTTAATTATTCAAATTAACTAAAAGGCAAATCAGGATTTTTTCTAGATAATTTTATATATTATAAAACCAAGAAGGTAAACAGTGCTAGTTTAAGCATTTGGCTGAGTTAACAGGTTTTCCCAAACAAGAACACACTGCAGCCTGTATTTCTCAAAACATCTATCACTATTGCATGTTATCCATCAGCATAAACAAATGGAAGTTCAAAAAATAGGGCTGAAACAAGACAGCTTTGGTAAGAATTAATATTTAAATGTCTTCCTCAGTGTCTTGTCATCAGGAATCCCAGGCTCAGGCCCAGAGACAACCTCAAGGCCTTGAAATCTAAACAACATAGAAACATAAGCCTTCACTATCTCTTATTAGTTATTTGAGATCTACTATTCACTCTGTAAAGGTAAAATATCAAGTAAATGCTGATTTTTAATAAAAGTCTAATTTAATTTGTTTTAAATAGTAGTTGAAAAACCATTAACACATTAAGGACATAAAAAAAAAATTCCCCCTTGAAAAAGAACTCCAATTTGGTTCAGAACTCTAATGGTAGCACATTATTACCACCACCTCAAGCTTCCCAAGACCATTTTAACTATGTACTAACCCCTGAACAAAAATCATCATGGCTCCTCATCACCTACAGAATAAAATTTTAATCACTTGGGCAACAACGCAAAATGTCAAAAAAGTCTCACCTCCCATGTTGTCTCTATACAATCTAGTCCAGACAATTTATTATATTCAGAAGGAGTTTTAATATTCTACTCCCTTGCCTTTGCTCACCCTCCCTAAAATTCAAAGTTTGGCTCTAGCCCCACTTCTACAAAACGACATTTCCAGATAAAACTAAAAAGAAAGTGGTGCTTCCTCAACTCTCTCAGTTGTTAAGACCTGTCTCGTCCATTGCAAAATATGCTCAGTTCATAGATACTGCTGTGAATTTTTAGTCTCCCATCTAAATACAAACATACATCATTTTATCGTACTTCATGTTACTGTTTACAAATTGAAGGTTTGTGGCAGCCCTGCATCCAGCAGGTCCATTGCGCCATTTTTCCAACAGCATGTGCTCGCTTTGTGTTTCTGTGTCACATTTTGGTAATTCTCACAATATTTTCAACTTTTTCATTATTATTGTATTTGTTATGATGATCTGTGATCAGTGATCTTTGATGTTACTACTGTAACTGTTCTGGGGTATCATAAACCATGTCCATATAAGACAGTGAACTTAATCAATAAATGTGGTATGTGTTCTATAGCTCTACCAACAGACTATTCCCCCATGTCTCTTCCTCTCTTTGGGACACCCTATTACCTGAGACACAACATTGAAATTAGGCCAGTTAATAAACCTACAATGGCCTCTAAGTGTTCAAGTGAAAGGAAGACCTGCACATTTTTTTTTTTTTTTTTTTTTTTTTTTTGAGACAGAGTCTTACTCTGTTGCCCAGGATGGAGTGCAGTGGCGCAATTTCTGCTTACTACAACCTCCATCTTCCAGGTTCAAGCAATTTTCCTGCCTCAGCCTCCCGAGTAGCTGGGATTACAGGCACCTGCCACCATGTCCGGCTAATTTTTGTATTTTAGTAAGGATGAGGTTTCACCATGTTGGCCAGGCTGGTCTCAAACTCCTGACCTCAAGTGATCCACCCACCTCAGCCTTCCAAAGTGCTCAGATCACAGGCATAAGCCACTGCGCTGGCCACACATCTCTCATTTTAAGTAAAAAACTAGAAATGACTAAGCACAGGAAGGCCTATGCCAAAGGTTGAAATTGGCCAAAAGCTATGCCTCTTGTGCCAAAATCTAAGCGTGAATGCAAAGGAAAATTTCTTGAAGGAAATTAAATGTAAGCAAAACAGCTTTATGGCTAATATGGAGAAAGTTTTAGTGGTCTGGATAGATCAAATCAGCCACAAAATTCCCTTAGGCCAAAGCCTAATCCAGTACAAGGCCCTAACTCTCTTCAATTTTATGAAGCCTGGGAGAGGCAAGGAAGCTGTAGAAGAAAAGATGGAAGCCAGCAGAGGCTTAAGGAAAGAAACAGTCTCCATAACACAAAATGCAAGATGAAGCAGCAGGTACTAATGGAAAAGCTACAGCAAATTATCCAGAAGATCCACCTGAGATAATTGATAAAGGTGGCTACACAATAGATTTTTAATGTAGACAAAACAGCCTTCTATTGCAAGAAGATGCCTTCTAGGACTTTCCTAGAGAAAGAGAAGAAATCAATGCCTGCTTTCAAAGCTTCATAGAACAGGCAGACTCTACTGTTAGGGGCTAATGCAGCTGGTGACGAAGTTGAAGGCAATGCTCATCAACCATTCTGAAAATCCTAGGATCCTTCAGAATTATGTTAAATGTACTCTGTCTATGCTCTATAAATGGAACAACAAAGCCTGGATGACTGCATATCTGTTCACAGCACAGTGTACTGAATATTTTAAGCCAACTGTTGAGACTCACTGCTCAGAAAAAAAGATTTCCTTTCAAAATATAATTGTCCATTTACAATGCACCTGGTCACCTAAGAGCTCTGATGCAGATATACAAGGAGATTCACATTGTTTTCACACCTGTTAACATAACATCCATTTTGCAGCCCACAGTTCAAAATGTAATTTCAACTTTCAAATCTTATTACCTAAGAAATACATTTTGTAAGACTATCATTGCCATAGATAGTGATTCCTCCGATAGAGCTGAGCCAAGTAAACAGAAAACCTTCTGAAAAGGATTCACCATTGTAGATGCCATGAGGAACATTTGTGATTCATGGGAGGAGAAGTTTGGAAGAAATGGATTCCAGACCCCATGGATGATTTTGAGAGGTTCAAGACTTCCATGGAAGAAGTCACAGCACAGCACATGTGGTGGAAACAGCAAGAGAACTAGATTGAGAAGTGGAGTACCCAGGCTGAAGTGCAGTGGTGCAATCACAACTCACTATAGCCTTGACCTCCCAGGCTCAGGTAGGTGATCCTCCCACCTCAGCCACCCAGGTAGCTGGGACTACAGGTGAACGCCACAACACCTAGCTAATTTTTTTTTTTTTTTTTGTAGAGACAAGGTCTCACCATGTTGCCCAGGCTAGTATTGAACTCCTGGGCTCAAGTTATCCATCCACCTCAGCCTCCCAAAGTGCTGAGATTATAGGCATGAGCCTCCGCACCTGGCCAAAGCAGTTTGAGATGGAAATCTACAACCAGTGAAGATGTCATAAGCATTGTTGAAATAACAAAGATTTAGAATATTACATAAATGTAGTTGATAATGCAGTAGCAGAATTTGAGAGGATTGACTCCAATTCTGAAAGAAGTTCTACTGTTCATAAAACACTATTGAACAGTATTTCATGCTACAGAGAAATCTTTCAAGACAAGAAAGGTCAATCAATGGGGCAAAACTTCATTGTGGTCTTATTTTAACAAGTTTTCACAGTCATTCAGCAACCACCACCCTGATCGAGGCAAAACCCTCCACCACCAAAAAGATTAGGACACTCTGAATCCTCAGATGATCATTAGCATTTTTAAGCAATAAAGCATTTTTTAATGAAGGTGTGTGTATTTTTTTTTAGACATAATGGTATTACTCACTTAACAGACTAAAGTAAAGTAGGCTAGGTGCGATGGCTCACATCTGTAATCCCAGCACTTAGGGAGGCTGAGGCAGGCAGATCACTTGAGCCCAGGAGTTTAAGACCAGCCTGGGCAACATAGGGAGACCCCATCTCTACAATAAAGTAAAAACATAGCTGGGCATGGTGGCCTACACCTGTAGTCTCAGCTACTTGGGAGGTTGAGGTGGGCAGATCGCTTAAGCCCAAGAGGTTGAGGCTGCAGTGAGCCATGATCACACTACTGCACTTCAGCCTGGGCAGCAAAGCAAGACTCTGTCTCAAAAAAATAATAATATGTGTGTGTGTGTGTGTGTGTGTATACATACACACACACACACACACAAGTATAGTGTAAACATAACTCATATGCATTGGAAAACCAAAAAATACGTGTGACTCATATTCACTACTTTATTGTAGTGGTCTCAAACAAAATCTGCATTATCTCCAAGGTATGCCTGTACTAATCAGGCCTAACTCCACTTAGCTTGAAAGATCAGACAAAACTAGGTATGCTCAGGGTGGTATGACTGTGTCTGGAGTATTAGTTACCTTTATATGAGTCTTGTTTTCATCAGACTGTAAGCTTCTGAGAAGGAAAATTGCATTTGGTGAGCACCTACTATGTGCTGGGCATTATTGTCAAAGATTCTAAGAGCCCTATGAAACTGGTACTGTTATTCTCATTTCAAAGATACAGAAACCAAGTCAGAAAGATTATATACCCTGACCAAGACCATAAGCCAAAGAAGTGATAGATCTAAGAGCCAAACTGAAAGTCTACCTGATTCCATGCAAGATACTGCCTCTCAAAAAGAAAAGAAAAATTTGAAACAAAACTATTAGAAAGCTATACAGTATACAGAATATGTCAAAGTGTGCTCACTCATTTCATTTTTGTTGCAACCCTTGGAGACAATGTATTAGTTATGGTTGCTACTACTTTTCCCCGGCAAGCATAATTTCACATTTCCCTTTCTCTGGCTCCCTTGAGGAACTTTTCCCTTACTTCAAAATAGTCCTGGCAGCGATGTGAATCATGGTGCCCAATTCCATACAGAATGGCACATGACAAAGATAAGGCAATCAGAAACATACTGCCAGATATAATGATTGTTTTAGGCATAGGGCTATCATGTAAGCCAGCCCAATCAGAATCCTTCAGGGGTCTAAGCATTTTCGTTAGGTTATTTTGAATAATTCTGCTCCCAGCCACCTTCTCTTTCCCCAACTCAATATAACGGAGAAATCTGATAAAAGTTCAGTAATTGCAAAAGGAATATTTAGGCATAAGGGTGACAATCCAGAGATATACTTGGTTCTTCAGGTCTTAATAAAATCTATAGTGAAATAAAGTCAAAGAATAATGCTTTCAGTACAGAGTACTTAGATCACAAAATATCATTCTCTTTCTAATCATAAGATACATTTAATACTAAATTTTATGTAGCAAATAGCTATAAAGAAATGAAACATTAAGACTTATGCTCTTAATTTTATTTACTGTTTTACAAGGGTTACAAGCTTGGCCCAAAGAGGAAGGGAAAAAGAAATCACATGCTATAAAAAACAGATAAGGAATCTGAAGCTTATATTAAACAAAGAAGGTAAAAATTGAGATGTATTTAATGTATCATCATTTGAAAGCTTAAAGCAAATCAATGCAGTATACTAGCCAACATGCAGATTAGGGAGAAAAAATGCATAAATGTATGCCAGCAGAATGTACCTCCATTCCATAACTACTGAGAAAATAATTAGAAATTTACAGCACAATATATTTATAGATTCTCTTATAAGCATCTTACCAAAAAAATCAATGCTACAAAAATGACACTAATGAGCACCATCTCATGGGCATTTGAAGTAATATGTGTAAACCCAGCTTTTGCAAGAGCTTTAAAAAGCCAAGCTACTTAGTAAAGAATTAATCATAAAACTTTATTTTAAAATTTCAAATTTTGTACATATATCCTAAAAAGTTAACAAGGGTTTTAAACAAACAGATATAATATTTAAGCCAGTATTTAAATAGCTTCAACAAATATAAGGGGAGGAGATGTAAAATGATTCTCATAGAACAAACACTGTAGAAGAGTTAAACAAAAGCAAAATCCAAAACTGTTAAAAAATAAAATAAAGTAATACGATAGTACTTAACAAGAAAAAACAGGATTTTAGATAGATTTGGCAAATCTGAAAGTAACATAACATAAATCAGCTCTTTCTTATAGTGACTACAGATTTTCCATTTTAAAAACCCTGACGTGATCATTATACATTCTATGCATATAACAAAATATCATATGTACCCCATCAATATATAAAATATTACATATCAATTTTTAAAAGTAAGAAAAAATGCTTTAAAAAACATATTTCACATTTCCTCTAATGGTGTGCATTTAAAAGGAAAGGCATTTCCCATTCAAAGAAACACATGTACTACTTTAAGACTAAAGCAGTCTTTGCCAGCTTCCTGGCTCTTCCTTTAAAAGTTTACTTTCTAAAGGCAATCAAGTGGAATATATTAACTGGACTAGCTGATACTAAACAATGCAGTTATTTCCTACCTGAAATTTCATCCAGTAGCAACATACACTCACTGAAGCACTTCAGTGTCACGTTCTCTCTTGGTTCAGATTACATGAACTCACTTTCTGTAAATTAATAGTTAGATCAAGTATCTTCTTATAGTGTTAGAAGGAATGGCAAACTTTGAGAACAAAAATTGTCCTTTTAAAGAAAAAAACACTATCAATAATTAGTCTTGGTCGGGCCTACTGATAGGCACCTGTAATCCTAGCACTTTATGAAACCAAGGAAGGAGGACCACTTGAGGCCAGGAGTTCAAGACCAGCCTGGGCAACATAGTGAGATCCTGTCTCTATTTTTAAAATTAAATTTTTTGTGTGTTTCTTTGTTTGTTTTTGGAGACGAAGTTTTACTCTTGTTGCCCAGGCTGGAGTGCAATGGCATGATCTCAGCTCACTGCAACCTCCACCTCCCGTGTTCAAGCGATTCTCCTGCCTCAGCCACCCGAATAGCTGGGATTACAGGCATGCGCCACCATGCCCGGCTAATTTTGTATTTTTAGTAGAGACAGGGTTTCTCCATGTTGGTCAGGCTGGTCTCAAACTCCCGACCTCAGGTGATCTGCCCGCCTCGGCCTCCCAAAGTGCTGGGATTACAGGCGTGAGCCACCACGCCTGGCCTAAAATTAAGATTTTTCAAATGATACTAATAAGTCTAGTTATCAAGTCCAATCTTGTTCTATATTAATATTTCAAAAGAAGCATAATGTATAGAATCAAATGTGTACAATATAGAGTAAAATCTTCTAATAATTCTGTTCTAATAACTATGTGATTACATATAAGATAAAAGGATATCTAAATAAAAACTTGTGCGGATTTTTGCCAGTTAGGCTGTTGATTCTCTTTAAAGAAACCAACTGATGATGGCTCGTGCCTATAACCCCAGCACTTTGGGAGGCTGAAGAGGGAAGATCACTTCAGTTCAGGAATTCAAGACCAGCCTGGGCAAATAGCGAGACCCTGTCTCCACAAAAAGGAAAAAGCAAAAGAAACTTGAGCATCAGCAGTGCAGTAAAGTTTAAAAGAGTACAACACAAGAATGGATCACTGCAAATGAATCTACCAACAAGCATTAATCAAACAGCTATTATGTAAAAGATCAAATATAAGATGCACTCATTGATTCACAAAAATATTCATGTTCAGCAGGCAAAATAACAATGAGTACAGTATGCAAAGTACTGTCACTGCCTATAAAAGGGTAATGGACACCAGATTTAATCTCTCACCATAAAGTGGAAAACTAAACAAAATACATAAAACAATTCTTTGGACTGTGATTGCTGAAAGCACAAAAACAAACAAGGTCTCAACTCAGTGAGACCTTGAGACAATGACACAATGGAGCTGAGACAGCCATCATTCTAATGAGTCGAAGAGACACAGATCAGAGTTCAGGAGGCTGAGATGGCTGGAATTCAAGGAGAAGAGTACCAGAGAAGGTTACCTGAGAAATCGCTCTAGAAATCTTAGCAGTGGTCTCTTTGAGTATTTGGATGAATACTAAACTGCATGGGCGCTGGGTGAGAATCAGAACACCATCAAGAGAAAAACAACTACTGACATTGCTGTAAGCTGAAAAATTCTACAGGTCACACAGGGCTGAGAGAAGTCTGAATTCTATTCAAAGTGGAAAGATCTCAAACATCCAAGGCTTTGGACTAAGCTTCAGTTGTACAACTAAACAAGGACTAGAATAAAGGCTACACTATATCTACCATTGCAATGTTTAAAAACAAGCTTTGACTCTGCCTTGAAAGAACTGTACAGCAGATAAATAGAAGGGGTGGCTACAATGCTGACAGAAACCTTGTCTTTCAAGCCAGACAAACTGGGAAAAGGCAGGAGAGGGTAGGAAAGTCATGAAGAGAAGAAAGTTCTCTATGAACCAATACAAGACTCATCCCCGTGCTAAGCATATAACAAACCCAAACCAGAAAAATAAAAGCTTTGAGAATTGAACTCAAATCTCAGACTAGCCCCTGAGTGGCATATGCACAGGACAAACCCAAAAAAAAAAAAAAAAGTAAGGCAAAGCTTTTGAAAACTGAACTGATATTGAAACCACTACATATAGAAAGCAGGCCAAAACTTGTGGTCTGACCCTAATCAGGTTGATTGCCTGCTAAACAAACAAAATAAATAGCCTTCTCCAAGGAATATAACACAGCTCAGAGTTTACCAACATAACTTTCACAAAATCAGGAATACAATCCAGAAATTACTTGACATACAAAAAATCAAAAAATTATGAATTTCAAGAGAAACAACAATAAACAGATAAAAACAAATCTCTATTAATCAGACGTTGGAATTACCACGGAAAGAGTTTAAAGCAATAATAATATAACTATGCTTCAGGAGGTAAAGATAAAGGTAAAGTAGCCGGGCACAGTGGCTCACGCCTGTAATCCCAACACTTTGTGAAGCCAAGGCGGGTGGATCACTTGAGGCCAAGAGTTCGAGACCAGCCTGGCCAACATGGTGAAACCTCATCTTACTAAAAATACAAAAATTAGCTGGGCGTGGTGGTGCACTGCCTGTAATCCCAGCTACTCGGGAGGCTGAGGCAGGAGGAACCCAGGAGGCAGAGGTTACAGTGAGCCGAGATCGCACCTCTGCACTTCAGCCTAGGTGACAGAATGAGACTCTATCTCGAAAAAAAAAAAAAAAGAAGAAAACAAAAAAGAAAAGGTAAAAAAAAAAATGAAATGAATGGAAAGACAGAATAGAGGTATTCAATGGAGAAAATTGAGAAGCAAAAAATCTATTAAGAAATATTAAGAAGTAAAAAATCTATTAAGCCTAGATGGGCACATTAGCAGACTGGAGATGACAGAAAAAATAATTAGTATAAAAAGAAATCACTATAAATTATTTAATCTGAAAAACAAAGAAAGAGGTAAGATTGAAAAAAATGAATAATCTCATGGAAATATGGGACAGTATCCAAAAGTCTAACATACATGTCATTGGAATTCCAAAAAAGAGAGCAGAGGCCAGGCGCAGTGGCTCACGCCTGTAATCCCAATACTTTGGGAGGCCAAGGTGGGCGGATCACTTGAGGTAAGGAGTTTGAGATCAGACTGGCCAACACAGTGAAACTCCATCTCTATTAAAAATAAAAAAGTAGCTGGGCGTGGTGGCACACACCTGTAATCCCAGCTACTCAGGAGGCTGAGGCAGGAGAATCATCTAAACCTGGGAGACAGAGGTAGCAGTGAGCCAAGATTGTGCCACTGCACTCCAGCCTGGGTGACAGAGTGAAAAAACGTCTTGAAAAAAAAAGAACAAAAAGGCGAGTAGAAAGAGACTGAGGCAGAAAAATATTTGACTGACTAGACAAATTTGTTGAAATATATAAATTACTTCTAATATAGCCTCACCATAAACTCATACATCATACAAGCTAACAGAAGAGCTGTCCCCCAAACAAACACATTTCACTAATGATACAGAGCTCAAATAGCAAACAAGAAGTAATTCATCCTCTGGATAAATGATTTCCCAACAGTTGACTATACACTCCTACTGGCAAAAAATTAAGTACTCAGATCATAGATATATTAATGTAGAAATTATATATGGGTTACTGAATACTAATCTGTTATTTAATCTAATATGTTACATATGTTACTAATTTTTATTAAGTTATTTTTTAAAAGAAACTAGAAGACAGAGAAAGATGGCCAAATACAAGCCTTCATCGATCAACCCCGTAACAGAAACAACAAATTTAACAACGATGTACACAAAAAAGCACCTTCATAAAAAACAAAAATAAAGTGAGCAATCACAGTACCTGGTTTTAACTTCGTATCACAGAAAGGGGCACTGAAGAAGGTAAGCAAGACAGTCTTGAACTGCCAAGATCACCCCCACCCTATTACCCCAAAAGCAGCTGTGTGTCATGGAGCACCTACACGCTTGGGAGTGGGAGAGTGCAGTGACTGTGGGACCCTGCATTGAACAGTGCTGCCCTATCACAGTGGAAAGCAGAAGAAGGCTAAAATTAGCCAATGTCCACCTACAGAGAGAGTATTAAGACCAGCCCTAGCCAGAAAAGAATTGCACATCCCAGTGGTTGGAAACAGTATTGACAAGCCTCACCACCGTGGTTGAAGTTCTTGGGGCCTCTAAATAAACTTGAAGGGCAGTCTAGGCCACAAGGACTGCAATTCCTAGGCAATTCCTAGTGCTGTGCTCTGAGTCCACTGGCTCAGAGCTACTCCTCTACAACTCCTGGCAGTGCGGCCTACAAAAACAAAAGTGACTCCTTCAATCAGCTTGAGGAGAGGAGAGTGAAAAGCTAAAAGGACTTTGTCTTGCATCTTGGATACTAGCTCAACCACAATCGAACAGGAAACCAGGCAGTCATGAGGACCCCATTCCAGGTCTTAGCTCGGGCAACATATCTACACACACACTGGGCCAGAAGGGAACCCGCTGCCTTAAAGGGAATGACCCAATTCTGGCAGGATTCATCATTTGCTGACTAAAGAGCCCTTGGGCCCTGAAGAACCAGAAGCAACATCCAAGTAGTATGCCATGGGCCTTGGGTGAGACTCTGAGACGTGCTGGCTTCAGGAATCACCTCGAACACAGTGATATAAAGCACCAAGAGGGCTCCTGAGATCCCCAATTCTAGGCCTTGGCTCTTGGACAGCATTTCTGGACATGCCCTGGGCCAAAAGAGAGCCTGGTGCCCAAAAGGGTGAGTTCCGGACCTGGCAGCATTCACCACAAGCTAACTGAAGAGTCCTTGGGCCTTAAGTGAACATTGGCAGTAGACTGGCAGTATGCCTCATGGGTCTGTGGTGGTGGTGGCTGGGGGAGATGCCCCTCTACCTACGTAAACAGAAGGGAAGCATGGGAAAGGGTTTGAGCAACATCTTAGCCACAGAATAGAGCACCAGTCAGATTTCTAAGAGTTTTTATTCCACTCCTGGGCTCCTGGATGGCCCCTCTAGACCTGCCAAGGGCCTGAGGAAACACGCTACTCTGAAGGGAAGGACATAAGCTTTATAGGCTTTGCCAACTGCTGATGGTAGACCCCTAGGGCCTTGAGTGAATACAGACAGTAGCCAGGTAGTGGTCATAGCAGGCCTTGGGTGAGACTCAGTGCTGTGCTGACTTCAGGTCTGACCCAGCACAGTCCCAATGGTGGTGGCCACATAGGTGCTTGTGTCTCCCTACACCCAGCTCCAGGTGGTTCAGCACAGAGACAGCAACACACCATTTCTTTGGGACAAAGTAATGGAAGAAAACAAGAGTCTCCACCTGGTAACCAACAGAATTCTTCCAGATCTTATCCAAGATCACCAAGACAGTACCTCTATGAGTCTACAAGAACCAAAGCATTATGGGCTTGGGATGTCCCCTAATCCAGATACAGCTTAGATCAAAACAGCCAGTCCCTTCAAATACCTGGAAAGCCTTTCCAAGACAGACGGGCACAAACAAGCCCCGACTGGGAAGGCTACAATAAAAGTCCAGACAGTGACAAACATCCACAAGCATCAACACCTTCTAGGAAAACATGACCTCACCAAAACACTATATAAAGAACTGGAGACCATTCCTGGAGAAACAGAGATATGTGACCTTTTAGGTAGAGAATTCAAAATAGCTATTTTGAGGAAAGTCAAAGAAATTGAAGATAACACAAAGAAGGAATTCAGAATTCTATCAGATAAATTTAACAATAAAGATGAAATATTAAAAAGAAGCAGAAATTTGAGAACTAAAAAGTGAAACTGATATATTAAAGAATACATCAGTCTCAGGCCGGGCGCGGTGGCTCAAGCCTGTAATCCCAGCACTTTGGGAGGCCGAGACGGGCGGATCACGAGGTCAGGAGATCAAGACCATCCTGGCTAACATGGCGAAACCCGTCTCTACTAAAAAATACAAAAAATTAGCCGGGCGTGGTGGCGGGCGCCTGTAATCCCAGCTGCTCGGGAAGCTGAGGCAGGAGAATGGCGTGAACCCGGGAGGCGGAGCTTGCAGTGAGCTGAGAACCGGCCACTGCACTCCAGCCTGGGCGACAGAGCGAGACTCCGTCTCAAAAAAAAAAAAAAAAAAAAAAAAAAAAAAATCAGTCTCTTAACAGAATTGATCAAACAGAAGAATTAGTAAGCTTGAAGACAGTCTATTTGAAAATACACACTTAGAGGAGAAAAAAACAAAAAAAAAAGAATACAAAAGAATGAAGCATGCCTATAAGATCTGGAAAACAGCCTCAAAAGGACAAATCTAAGAGTTATTGTCCTTAAAGAGGAAGTGAGAAAGAGATGGGGGTAGAAAGTCTATTCAAAGGGATAATAACAGAGAACTTTGCAAACCTAGAGAAAGATATCAATACTCAAGTACGAGAGGCATACAGAACACCAAGCAGATTTAACCCAAAGACTACCTCAAGACATTTAATAATCAACCTCCCAAAGATCAAGAATAAGGAAAGGATCCTAAAAGGGGCAGGAGAAAAGAAACAAGTAACATAGAATGGAGCTCCAATACATCCGGCAGCAGACCTTTCAGAGGAAACCTTAAAGCCACATGAGAGTGGCATGACTATATTTAAGGTGCAGACAGAAAAAAATCTCTTACTCTAGAATATCATATCCAATGAAAATATCCTTCAAACATAAAGGAGAAATTAAGACTTTCCAAGACAAACAAAAGCTGAGGTGTTTCATCACCAGACCTGTCCTACAAGAAATGCTGAAGGAAGTTAGTTCCTCAATCAAAAAGAAACAGATGTATCTAAGCAACAAGAAAAGAAATCATCTGAAAGTACAAAATTAATTGGCAACAGTAAGTATACAGAAAAACACAATATTATAACACTATAACTTGGGCTTAAGAGTAATTCTACTCTTAAGTAGAATGACTAAAAGATGAACACAATACAATAAAATATAAACAGAAACAACAAAAAGTTAAAAAGCAGGGAGATAAAGGTAAAGTGTAGAGCTTTTATTAGTTTTCTTTTTGCTTCTTTGTTTGTTTAAGCAATCACTGTTAAACTGTCACCAGTTTAAAATAATAAGTTATAAGATAGTATGTGCAAGCTTCATGGTAACCTCAAATAAGAAAACATACAACCTACTAATATTGAACCAGGAAGAAATCCAAAGTCTAAACAGACCAATAACAAGTAATGAGATTGAAGCCATAATACAGTGTCTCACAGTAAAGTCCAGGACCTGATGGCTTTACTGCTGGATTCTAACAAACATTTAAACAACTAATACCAATCCTACTCAAATTATTCTGAAAAATAGAGGAGGGAATACTTCCAAACTCATTCAACATGGCCAGTATTACCCTGATACCAAAACAGACAAAGACACATCAAAAAAAGAAAGTTGTACGCCACTATCTCTGATGAATATTCACGTGAAAATCCTCAACAAAATACTATAATAGCAAGCTGAATTTAACAACATATAAAAAACATCATTTATCATGACCAACTGAGATTTATCTCAGGGATGCAAAGATGGTTCAACATATGCAAATCAATCAGTGTGATACATCATATCAACAGAATGAAGGACAAAAACCACAAGATCATTTCAACTCTTGCTGAAAAAGCATTTGACAAAATTCAGTGTCCCGTCATGATAAAAAAAAAAAAAAAAAAAAAAAAGCCTCAAAAAACTAGGTAGAGAAGAGACATACCTCAACATAACAAAAGCCATGAAGGACAGACCCACAGATAGTATCACACTGATGGGGAAAAACTGAAAGCCTTTCCTCTAAGATCTGGAACACAACAAAGATGCCCACTATCACCACTGTTATTAAACATAGTACTGGAAGCCATAGCTAGAGCAATCAATAGAAAGAAAGAAAGGGTGGTGGCACTTGCCTATGGTCCCAGCTGTCCGGGGGAGTAGAGGGTTGAGGCAGGAGAATCGCTTGAACCCAGGAGGCGGAGGTTGCAGTGAGCAGAGATCACGCCACTGCACTTGGGTGACAGAGTGAAACTCGGATAGGAAAGGAAGGGGAAGGGGAAGGGGAATCCAAATTGGAAAGGAAGAAGTAAAATTGCCCTTGTTTGCATATGATATGATCTTATATTTGGAAAAATCTAAAGAGTCCACCAAAAAACTATTATAAGTGATTAATACAGGAAAGTTGTAGAACACAAAATCAACAAACAAAAATCAGTAGCATTTCTATATGCCAACAGCAAACAATCTGAACATGAAATCAAAAAAAGTAATCCCATTTAAAATAGCTAAAACCTAGGAATTAACCAAAGAATTAAAAGATCTCTGCAATGAAAACAAAACACTGATGAAAGAAAGTGAAGAGGACACCAAATAATGGAAAGCTATTCCATGTTCATGGATTGCAAGAATCAATACTGTTAAAATGTCTATAGTACCCAAAGCAATCTATAGATTCAATGCAATCCCATCAAAATACTGAAGACAATCTTCCCAGAAATTAAAAAAAAAAAAAAAATTAGCTGGGCACAGTGGCTCACGCCTGTAATCCCAGCACTTTGGGAGGCCGAGGTGGGCGGATCACAAGGTCAGGAGTTCGAGACCAGCCTGGCCAACATAGTGAACCCTTGTCTCTACTAAAAATACAAAAAATTAGCCGGGTGTGCTGGTGTGCACCTGTAGTCCCAGCTACTCTGGAAGCTGAGGCAGGAGAATCGCCTGAACCTGGGAAGTGTAAGTTGCAGTGAGCTGAGATCGCACCATTGCACTCCAGCCTGGGCGACAGAGAGAGATTCCGTCCAAAAAAAAAAAAAAAAAAAATTCTAAAATTTACATGGAACCACAAAAGACCCAGAATAGCCAAAGCCATCCTGAGCAAAAGAACAAAACTGGAAGAATCACACTACCTGACTTCAGTTTATACCACAGAGCTATAGAAACCAAAACAGACACACAGACCAGAGGAACAGAACAGACAACTCAGAAACAAATCCATACACCTACAGTGAACTCAATTTCAACAAAGGTGCCAAGAACATACATTGGGGAAAAGACAGTCTCTTCAATAAATGCTGGGTGCTGGGAAAGCTGGATATCCACATGCGAAAGAATGAAACTAAACTAAACCCCTATCTCTCACCATATACAAAAATAAAAAAAAAATGGAATAAAGACTTAAATCTAAGACCTCCAGCCAGAAAACCATTAAAAGAAATTATGGGGGAGACTCTCCAGGTCTGGGCAAAGATTTCTTTAGTAATACCCCTCAATTACAGGCAACTAAAGCATACACGGACAAATGGGATCACATCAAGTAACTAAAAAGCTTCTGTACAGCAAAAGAAACAATCAACAAAGTGAAGAAACAACCACAGAAGAGAGAAAATATATGCAAACCACCCATCTGACAAGAGAGTAATAACCGGAATATATAAGGAGTTCAAACAACAGTATAGGAAAAAATCTAATATTCTGATTTTAAAATGGGCAAAAGACCTGAATACGTATTTCTCAAAAGACATACAAATGGCAAACAGGCATATCAAAAGGTATTGTCAACATCACTGATCATCAGAGAAATGCAAATCAAAACTACAATGAGATATCATCTCACCCCAGTTATAACAGCTTATATCCAAAAGACAGGTAATAACAAATGCAAGCCGGGCGCGGTGGCTCAAGCCTGTAATCCCAGCACTTTGGGAGGCCGAGACGGGCGGATCACGAGGTCAGGAGATCGAGACCATCCTGGCTAACACGGTGAAACCCCGTCTCTACTAAAAAATACAAAAATCTAGCCGGGCGAGGTGGCGGGCGCCTGTAGTCCCAGCTACTCGGGAGGCTGAGGCAGGAGAATGGCGTAAACCCGGAGGCGGAGCTTGCCATGAGCTGTGATCCGGCCACTGCACTCCAGCCCGGGCGACAGAGCGAGACTCCGTCTCACAAAAAAAAAAAAAAATGCTGACAAAGATGTATAGTAAAGGGAACCCTGGTGGTGGGAATGTAAATTAGTATAAGCACTACGAGAACACTTTGGAGGTTCCTCAAAAAATTAAAAACAGAGCTACCACATGATCCAGCAATCCCACTGCTAGGTAAAACCCAAAAGCAAGGAAATCGATATATTGAAGAGATATCTGCACTCCCATGTTTGTTGCAGCACTTCACAATAGCCAACATTTGGAAGCAACCTAAGTCTCCATCAACAGATGAATGGGTAAAGAAAATGTGGTCCTTATACACATACTATTCAGCCATAAGAAAGAGATTCTGTCATTTGCAAAACATGGATGGCACTGGCGATCATTATGTTAAGTGAAATAAGCCTGGTACAGAAAGACAAGCTTCACATGTTGTCACTTACTTGTGAGAGCTAAAAATTAAACCAATTGAACTCATGGAGACAAAGAGTAGAAGGATGGTTACCAGAGGCTTGGAAGGGTAGTCGGGTTAGGGGAAGTGGAAATGGTTGTAAGTTCAGAAAAGTAGTTACAAAAAATGCATAAGTAGTAGTATTTGACAGCACAACAGGGTAACTATAGTAAACTTAATCATACTTTGAAAAATAATCAAAAGAGTGTAATTGGATTGTTTGTAACACGAAGGTAAATGCTTGAGGTGATGAGTGCCCCATTTACCTGATACGATTATTACGCATTGCATGCCTGTATCAAAATATCTCATATACCCCATAAATATATACACTTACTATGACCCATGAAAATTAAAAATTTAAAGAAAAGAAATTGAGGTAAACAGAAAAGTTAAGTTTTGAAAATATTTATACTGATACCAAAAAAAAACTTTTATACTCTCTTCTTTACATTATTGTTGAAGAGAGAGGAACGTGAACAAATAAATACATTTTTTATCTTGGTTTAAACATTTTATGATACAGCAGTGAGAAGATCTAGTCTAAGTTCAGTTTTTATGTCAAAACACAGATTAGAAAAAAGAATACTTCACAATATATGTAAATCCAATTGTAAGACGGGATTCATGGACTTTGCTGAAATTCAGTTATCATTTTCCAGTTTTTCTTACAACTTATCATAAGTTGTTTTGTTTTTAAAACGTAAGTTCAAATTTCACTATGACTCTTTAATAAACATTAATGGATTTTAAAAACTTACTGAAGTTTTTCTAGTGCTTTTTAAAATATAGACACTTTTTTTTATAAGTATCACACACTTTTCGGCACTAAAGTCACAAAATAATGTAAATTTTCCAAACATCCCATTTTCATAAGACAAATGTCATTCAAAAAGAAGCAACTTTCTTATTCATAGCTAAAATGTGTTTTATTTATAAAAATACACACTGACCATTACTTAGAAAAGGTAAACAAATTCAGAAGATTGTTCTATAATAGAAAAATGGCTATCTTTAAGTCACAGGTTTAAGTACCCTACCATCACTATAATTACTGAACCTTTGAGTATTCCAAAAATGTTACACTTTAAATTAAATAGATTTCAAGATCACGCCTCATCTCATCACAAGATATTTTTTAAAGTCTATTATTTAAAATAACAGAATCTTTAAACCCATTTACCCAGACACAAGTAAACATACCACCAAAAAAAACTACAAGGAAATGCTTAAGAGAGGCTTCTACTATCACCCACTCCAGGCTTCTTCAAGAGGTCATACAAGCTATAAATCTCAACTGACCATCTGGCAGAATGAGGCACACCAAGGTAAAGCTTAGTTTATCTTAATTATTCTATTATCCTATTAGAAAAATGAATATACCAGGCATGGTAACCCACACCTATAATCCCAGCAATTTGTGAAACCAAAGCAAGCGGATTGCTTGAGATCAGGAGTTCGAGACCAGACAGTGCAACATGGTGAAACCCTGTCTCAACTAAAAATACAAAATGAGCTGGGTGTGGTGGCACATGCCTGAGGTCCCAACTACTCAGGAGGCTGAAGTAGGAGGACTGCTTGAGCCCAGGAGGTCAAGGCTGCAGTGAGCTGAGATCACACTACTGCACTCCAGCCTGGGCAACAAAGTGAGACCCTGTCTCAAAAAAAAAAAGAAAAAAAAGAAAAAAGAAAAAAAGAAAATGAATATAAATTCTAATATTTTTTTCATCTACTTTACCGAATCATCTTAAGCACTCCACTGTGGAGACTACTGTTGGTAGCATATTTTATTGGAATACAAATTAAAAAAAAATTAGCTGGGTGTAGTGGTAAGCTCCTGTAATCCCAGCTACTCAGGAGGCTGAGGCAGGAGAATCGCCTGGACCCAGGAGGCGGAGGTTGCAGTGAGCCGAGATGGCACCACTGCACTCCAGCCTGGATGACAGAGCAAGACTCCGTGTGAAAATAAAAAATTAAATTAAATTTAAAAAGATAACTAAGTAAACTTTTATTTGTGACACAGATTCATTCATTAGTCATATCATCATTATTCTTCAGATAATGAAGCACTGTAGTTTTCTTTATTCTGGATCCTCCTTACTGCTACATTTTCAACTGTCAGTACCACTACCATTAAACCAATCTAACGTCTTATCAAGATCTTTCTAGTGTATTATCTCAAATATACTAAAGAAAGAAGACAGCCGGGCGCAGTGGCTCCCACTTATAATCCCAGCACTTTGGGAGGCAGAGGCAGGTGGATCACAAGGTCAAGAGAACAAGACCATCCTAGCCAACATAGTGAAACCCCGTCTCTACTTAAAAAAATACAAAAATTAGCTGGGTATGGTGGCAGGTGCCTGTATTCTCAGCTACTCAGGAGGCTGAGGCAGGAGAATCGCTTGAACCCAGAAGGCGGAGGTTGCAGTGAGCCGAGATCATGCCATTGCACTCCAGTCTGGGCAACAAGAGTGAAATTCTGTCTCGAAAAAGAAAAAAAAAAGAAAGACTACACAATCAAGTTTAAAAATTAAATGTTAAAATAACAGAAAGTAGTTTGCAATTAATAAATAAAACGCTTTTTAAAAGTTTAAATGATGGCCAGTCTTCGTGGCTCATGCCTATAATCCCAACACTTTAGGAGGCCGAGGCAGGTGGATTACCCAAGATCCGGAGTTCGAGACCAGCCTAGCCAATATGGCGTAACTGTGTCTCTACTAAAAATACAATAATTGGTACACACCCATAGTCCCAGCTAATCAGGAGGCTGAGGCAGGAGAATTGCTTGAACCTGGGAGGTGGAGGTTGCAGTGAGCTGAGATCACGCCGTTGCACTCCAGCCTGGGCAACAAAGCAAAATACATCTCAAAAAAAAAAAAATCTAAATAAGAAATCTGTTTCATAGTTTAATAAATAATGTTTTCTCTTTCTTGGCTGTACAAAAAATGATGCATCTTACAACATCATCTTATAGAGTCAATGAAAAACAATAAATGTACAGGCCAAAAAACATCAAGTTTTCTTCATCCAACTAACTAGAAAAATAGAAGACCCACCATGCACACTAGATTAAGGCTACTTAGAGATGAGAGACAGCAGTAGGATCAATCTGGTCTTCAAGTAATTGGGACTTCAGTTATTAACTGTTCCTTAAGTCTCATTCTATAATAAATGTGCTAAATTATAATTTTAAAAGTACTTACGTACATTGTGAGGAAATCAATATATAACTATTAAAATATGTAATGTTTTAAATGGGCTTTAAAGGTTCAAAAAATAAAATGCCCCTTGAAAACTAGGTTTAAGGGAACTAAAAACTACTAGATTATTTAACAGGTGATCATCCAAAATAAAATATGTATAACAAGAGGAAACAATGTAAGGTTACAGTAAATATGGGATTTAAATATAGTAAGACAATTCAACTGTCAGCAAAGTCCCTGTAAAAATATAATGAACGCTAGGATTATCAGAGATTTTTTAATTTCATTTGTACTTGCCAAAAAAAAAAAAAAAAACCACCCATAGAATAAAAAATACCAGTTTCTCTTGTAATTTGCATTCTTTACCACCGTATTTCCCCTTCTGAAAGGAATTAAAGGAAAATTACTAAGATAGGTCAAGTAACTACAGAGGACAGCAAGCGATCAAAGAAGCCACAGAATGTAGGGCAATGCTTATCAGTATAACCAAGTGAATCAGGAGACTATGAATGCAATGGAACAAATTTAGACATAAATTCACTGAGTTAGGAAAACCATCTGAAAACCTACACTGTGATCTATGGATTCACACAAATAGGTGCAGAACTGGAAAGTGGTAGAAGAAAACCATATACCAAATGATTGCTTAGGTCTCATTATTTTTCCACTTTAAAACTTTCTGATCACCTGAGCCCAGGAGGTCAAGGCTGCAGTGAACAGTGACTGTGCCACTGTACTCCAGCCTGGGCAACAGAACAAGACCCTGTCTCAAAGAAAAAAAGAAAAAGAAAAGAAAAAACAACATTATAAAATGCAAATATTTCTACCACAAAATTATATAAGAGAATAGAAAAGTGAAGTTTTTAGCCAGGTGCAGTGGCTCACAACTGTAGTCCCAGCATTTGGGAGGCTGAGGCAGGCGGATCACTTGAGGCCAGAAGTTTGAGACTGGCCTGGGCAACATGGCAAAACCCCATCTCTACAAAAAACCAAAAATCAGCCAAGTGTCATGGAGCATGCCTGTAGTACCAGCTACTCAGGAAGTTGAGGCAGAAGGAATGCTTGACCCCAGGAGGTCGAGGCTACAGTGAGCTGTGTTCATGCCACTGCACGCCAGCCTGGGTGACAAAGCCAGCACTTTTTTTCTTTTTTTTCAAGATGGAGTCTCACTCTGTCACCCAGGCTGGCGTGCAGTGGCACAATTTCAGCTCACACAACCTCTGCCTCTGGGTTCAAGTGATTCTCCTGCCTCAGCCTCCTGAGTGGCTGGGATTACAGGTGCCCGCCACTGTACCCAGATAATTTTTTGTATTTTTTAGTAGAGACAGGGTTTCATCATGTTGGCCAGGCTGGTTTCAAACTCCTGTCCTCAGGTGATCCACCCACCTCGGCCTCCCAAACTGCTGGGATTACAGGTGTGAGTCACCACACCAGGCCGGTAAGTAGTCCATCTTTAAAAAAAAAAAAAAAAAAAAAAAAAAAAAGTGGCTTATAGGGTAAGAATTAGAGACTAGTTATCATCTGAACTCTCAAGATACTTACCTATAAAAGAAGAGTTGTATGGTCATCCTCATCTTTCTAGCAGAAATACTTCTGGGGTGTTTTTATTCATGTATGCATTCATTTATTCATTTATTTAACAAATATTTATTCAGTTCCTATTATGCAAGGCTGTTTCCAACCTCTGAAGGCACTTAACTCAAGCCACAAGCCCAATTTCCTCTACTGCCCACCCCCAACTCCAACAGTTCAAGGGCAGTTAGTTAAAATCTTTCTGAATCAGAAGATAAGGGTAGTAAACCACAAAGAACAACACTACGGCCTGCCAATAAAACTAGCTAATTCCATTTAGCCTGTTAAAATCCAATCAGAGAGAAAAATAAACCAAACATAAGAAAATTTTTGCAATCTAAACAACTTTGGGATTTGATAGCGTATCTAATATTCCAAAATAAATATATACAATTTCTTAACTGACATGCCATCTGCCAACAAAAGATTTAAAAGGTAATCTGCTACAAGTCTTCATTCTTAACACTACCCTTTCTTCATATGCTAACATGCACATTTTCTTCTTTACTGTGCCTTGACTTTCCAAATAAATTTATGTGTGTGTGTCTGTAACAGAGTGAGAGACAGACAAACAGAGACACATTGGGTTTTCTTTCAATGTATTCACACCTTAAGGAAGAAGAAAGGCTGAGGTAGCAAAGGAAAGGGAAAAAGTAAATGGGATTATAAAAGTGATGGCTTAAGAAAATACAAATCACAAAACTGTTCTTCCTAGCAGCAATTCTCTAACACTCAAATTTGTCTTTCTAGCTATCTAACTCTTAAGAAAGTAATTAAGCATTTTTAAGTAAATCTTAAAAAGCACGGTGGCTCATGTCTGTAATCCCAGTACTTTGGAAGGCTGAGGTGGGTGGATCACCTGAGATCCGGAGTTCAAGACCAGACTGGCCAACATGGTGAAACCCCGCATCTACTAAAAATACAAACAATTAGCCAGGCATAGTGGCAGGTGCCTGTAATTCCAGCTACTCAATAGGCTGAAGCAGGAGAATCACTTGAACCTGGGGGTGGAGGTTGCAGTAAGCCAAGATCACCTCACTGCATCCAGCCTGGGTGACAGAGCTAGACTCCATAGACTTCATCTAAAAAAAAAAGCTTATGTTTTAAAATAAAAAATAAAACAAATGCTCATGTTCCCTTCTAAAATAAGACCTATGAGAAAAGGTCCACCATGGAACTAGTAAAATCAAAATAACTATTTTATGTTAGTTCAGTCTATGTAAATTGTACTGTAAAGTTTTTCTATTTAGCATTTTAGCCAAGATAAAAATTTAATAAATACAGGTTGAAATCCAGAATTGCACATTTTTAATGGTCATATTTTTATATCCTGTTGTTAGGAGGAAAAAATAAAATACCTAAGAATGATAGTTTAAAATCCAAATGATTCTTTACTATCTTACCACTCTAATCTTAAATCTACATTAAATTTTTCCCAGTATATTTAATATATATAACTAAAACATTTTAAATATATAAAAGTGCTTTTTTTTTTTTTTTGGTAGAGATGAGGGTCTCACTTTGTTGACCAGGCTGGTTTTGAAATCCTGAAAACTACATTTTTTACAGTCACATAGGCAAATCCACCTAAATTATTTACAATGTAGAACTGAAAATAGTCTATTAAGAGTGCTTTCGGGTCATCAGAATCTTAAAATTATACATTAAAATAGCAGTCCCCAACCTTTATGGCACTAGGGACCAGTTTCATAGAAGACAATTTTTCCACATAATGGGAGTCAGAGATGGGTGGATGGTTTCAAGATGAAACTGTTCCACCTCAGCGGGAGATGAGCAGCAGGCAAGCGAGCATTACCACCTGAGTTCCACCTCCTGTCAGATCAGTGGTGGCATTAGATCCTCAAAGGAGCACAAAGGAGGGATCTAGGTTGCGTGCTCCTTATGAGAATATGTACATAGACCTGAGGTACCATAGACTTGGTCAACTTTTGGCCTCCTTCTTAACCATCATAGGATGCTAAAACATGGTCTGAAATAGAATGTAGACAAATCTGACAAAATCTGTCAATCTGGTAAGATGGTTAAAATAAAGGGAAGGTAGACTGCTATCCCAACTGTTTCCAAACCAATCACTGAAATCTCCAATATATAAACCAAAGCCATCATGCTAATTTTTATCATTCCATAAAGGGTAGCAAACGTACCATAAAAACAAAACAGAGATCTACTCATGTTGAGGTGACTGAAAACAAAGATTTTTACAGGACTTTTTACTTGACGTAGGATGCCAAGGAAGCTTCTAACTGCAGAACAGAATACAGATCCCAAGGAAAAGCAGCAGCCCAAAGGGCAAGGAACTAAGGGGTAAAGCAGTAAAGAAAATGATACTTGCATGATAGGTGAAAGGAGAGAACGGGAATCTGTGGAAATTTCCACCTTCTGCTAAAGAACAACAACAACAAAAAAATCATAGGATATTCCATTTGACCGACAATATACCCTGTGGGGCCAGGGAGTAGAGAAGCTAGCTGAAAACAGGCTCATTAGAGTCAAAATTTGACATGTCTCAGGCAAAATCATTCTTAAAATTTTGTTCCATATCATGTCTTCAGAATTTACATAAGAAAGGTTTTCCTCATCCATAACCAACTAATTGGCATTTCCAGCTAGAAATAAGAACTTAAATTACATAGTGGTCCCAATGGAATGTAACAGCCTTTGATTTGCAATTAAGAATATTTTACTCCTACTCCAGTAATGACAAGAGCAAAACAAAAATACATCAAGTCTTTCTCAAAGCCAATACAATAAGTATAGAAGAAATTGTGCTAATGCCTTAAAGGTTACTGAAAAGGTACTTAGAGAAGTATGCATATAAATACCTACCAGAAAGGATAAAAATGCCAATCAGCAAGTTCATTCAGGCCAGGTGTGGTGGCTCACCTGTAATCCCAGCACATTGGGAGACCAAGGTGGGCAGATCATTTAGGTCAGCCAGGAGCTCGAGAACAGCTGGGCCAACATGGCGAAACCCCATCTCTACTAAAAATACAAAAATTAGCCAGGTGTGGTGGTAGGCACCTGTAATCCCAGCTACTCAGTAGGCTGAGGCAGGAGAATCGCTTGACCCTGGGAGACAGAGGTGGCAGTGAGCTGAGATCGCACCACTGCACTCCAGCTTGGGCAACAGCGTGAGTCTCTGTATCCCCCCCCCAAAAAAAAAAAACAGGCCAGGTGCGGTGGCTCACACCTGTTATCCCAGCACTTTGAGAGGCCGAGGCAGGCAGATCACCTGAGGTCAGGAGCTGGAGATCAGCTTGGACAACATGGGGAAACCCCGCCTCTACTAAAAATACAAAAAATAGCCGGGCATCCTGGTGAGCCCCTATAATACCAGCTACCCAGGAGGCTGAGGCAGGAGAATCGCTTGAACCCAGGAGGCGGAGGTTGCAGTGAGCGGAGATCACATAGCTTCACTCCAGCCTGGGTGACAGGGTGAGACTCCATCTCAAAAAAGAAAAAAAAAGTTCATTTACCTTATTGAAAACTCTTCCTGTAACATCAAACCCAAATCAGCATCCATCATCGTAGATTATTAGACTTCTATCTCAAATACACAAGAAAAAAATAATAAAGTCAAACCCTACGTATAAACCCATGGTGACCTCAGGCAATTTTAAATCCAAAATTATTTGAAGGGATAAAGAGTCAAATTGCCAGCGCCCACAGAACAGTACAGGACACACTGGATCCCATTATTGAGCATGGTACTACTACATTCAACACACTATGGATATTATTTCATCAATTTCATATAAACTTTGGCAGCAGACTTGAAGTTCCTGGAAAATTGTTCCCCAAAGTTTTGTAACCTTAATTAAAGTATAATAATTCCAAGAAACAAATCACAGAGAGGCAAAGAAAAACATATAGAGGCCATGATGTCATTAGTTAAAATGACATATGAAAAAATCCAAGAATGTTGATAATGATTAAAGCTAGTTGATGAGTTCATAGGTGTTCTTTTATGCTTTTGTGCATGTCTAAAATTTTCTATGAAACACCGAATATCAATTTTTTTTTTTTTGAGACGCAGTCTGACTCTGTCGCCAAGCTGAAATGCAGTGGCGCAATCTCAGCTCAATGCAATCTCTGCCTCCGTGTTCAAGTTATTGTCTTGCCTCAGCCTCCCAAGTAGCTGGGACTACAGCCGCGCAACACCACCCCCAACTAATTTGTGTATTTTTAGTAGAGACGGGGCTTCCCCATGTTGTCCAGCATGGTCTCGATCTCTTGACCTTGTGATCCACCCACCTTGGCCTCCCAAAGTGCTGGGATTACTGGCGTGAGCCAGCATGCCCAGCCATCAAATTTTATGAACAGTATATCAAACTCACCAAAATGAGTTTTTATTGGCTATTTACAAATTGTGGGGAGAGGGGGACACGGTAATTAGCATTAACTAAGTGCCTATAAAGTGTTTGTTTTGTTTTTGTTTTTGAGACAGAGTCTCGCTCTGTCACCCAGGCTGGAGTACAATGGCACAATCTCTGATCACTGGAACCTCTGCCTCTGAGGTTCAAGCAATTCTCCTGCCTCAGTCTCCCAAGTAGCTAGGACTACAGGCAAGCGCCACCATGCCCGCCTCACTAATTTTTGTATTGTTAGTAGAGATGGGGTTTCACCATGTTGGCCAGGCTGGTCTCAAACTCCTGACCTCAAGTGATCTGCCCTCCACAGCCTCCCAAAGAGCCGAAATTACAGGTGCGAGCCACAGCCCCCAAGTAGGTGTTCCGTATATATAAGAACTCTATGGCCAGGCATGGTGACTCACACCTGTAATTCCAGCACTTTGGGAAGCCAAGGCGGGCAGATCACAAGGTCACGTGTTCGAGACTAGCCTGGCCAATATGGTGAAACCCCGACTCTACTAAAATACAAAAAGTAGCTGGGCATGATGGCACACGCCTGTAGTGCCAGCTACTCGGGAGGCTGAGGTGAGAGAATCGCTTGAACCCAGAAGGCAGAGGTTGCAGTGAGCCGAGATCGTGCCACTGCACTCCAGCCTGGGCAACAGAGCAAGACTCCATCTCCAAAAAAAGAGCTCTATGAGATGGAATCAGCCCAATTTTACATAAAAGAAAATTAAAAATCAAGAGAGTAAATTTAATCTTCGTCAAGATCATATAGGAGCTGAACTGAGACCCACAGCCAAAGAAAGAAAAAAGGAAATATAAAAGGAAGACAATGACTGGCAAAGGGGAAAAAAAAACCTTTTTGGCACTAATATACAAAAGAAAAAATTAGAGAAATAAGCCAGGCATGCATGGTGGCTCATGCCTGTAATCACAGAACTTTGGAAGGCTAAGGTGGGATGATGGCTTAAGGCCAGAAGTTCCAGATGAGCCTGAGCAACATAGCAAGACCCTCATCTCTATGGAAAAAAAAATTTTTTTTAATTAGAATTTAATTTTTTTTTAATTAGAGAAATACAATTTTCAGAAAATATCACAAGGTAAAAGATTCTTATACAAGTATGCAATATCAAATATTGAAGCAAAAAAAAAGAAAAGATAGAACTGTATTTAAAAACCTACACTGTAAGGGTGGAAATCTTGGGGACTGGAATCCAGAGGAGAAATCCCATTTCAGCTATGATGTCAACCAGTTGTGTGTGTGAGTATGTGTATGTATATATTTACATATATATATATAAATTCACACATACACATCCATATCAAAACTTCCCTAAACCTGAATTTAACATATAATTTAGAATAAATTAAGAAAAGGCTCTAAAAAGTGTCATTACATACTTAACGTGGTATTCTATATTTATCATCCAGAAGAATTTAGCATATAATCCTTATATTTGAAGTTCACTGTACAAATACATTACTCCAACACTCCAGTGTTAAGGCAAGCATCTAAAAGTAATAATTTGCTGGGTATGGTGACTCATGCCTGTAATCCCAGCACTTAAGGAGACCAAAGTGAGAGGGCTGCTTGAGGCCAGGAGTGTCAGACCAGCCTGGGCAACACAACGAAACCCTGTCTCTACAAAAAAACAAAAGAACTAGCCAGGTGTGGTGGCATGTGCCTAAAGTCCCAGCTGCTTGGGAGGCTGAGGCTGGAAGATCGCTTGAGCCCAGGAGGTTGATGCTGCAGTGAACCATGATCACAACACTGCACTCCAGCCATGGGTGACAGGGCAAGACCCTATCACATGGCCAGGCACAGTAGCTTACACCTATAATATTAGCATTTTAGGAGGCCGAGGTGGGCAGATCACTTGAGGTCAGGAGTTTGAGACCAGCCTGGCCAACATGGCAAAACCCTGTCTCTTACGAAAATAAAAAAATTAGCCGGGCATGGTGGTGCACACCTGTAATCCTAGCTACTCAGGAGGCTGAGAGGCACAAGAATCGCTTGAACCAGGGAGGCACTGAATCTGGGACAGGGAGGTTGCAGTGAGCCGAGATCGTGCCACAGCACTCCAACCTGGGTGACAAAGTGAGACTCTGTCTCAAAAAAAAAAAAAAAAGAAAGAAAGAAGAGGAAGAGGAAGAAGAGGAAGAGGGGGAAGAGGAGGAGAAAAAAGAAACAACAACACAATTAAACACCACTACAAACTTACTAGAATAACTAAAATTTAAAACACTGATAATACTAAGTGCTGACAAGGATGAAGAACAACTACAGCAACTACATTACTTGTAGGAATGCAGCATGCTACAGTCACTTTGGAAAACAGTTTGACCGTTCTTATAAAGTTAAACATACATTTACCATACCAAGCACACTCTTCAGTATTCACCCAGGAGAAAAGAAAACATGTCCACACAAAGGCCTATAGGCAAAGGTTTGGGGTAACTTACCCAAAGTAACTGGATAAACAAACTGTAGTTACATCCATAGAATAGAACACAACTCAGCAAAAATAAAAGAAACAAGCTACTTAATTATGCAACGACATAGAGCAATCTCAAATGCAATTTGCTAAGTACAAGAAGCTAGTCACAAAAGGCTACTTGCTACATGATTCCATTTTTATTCAACATTCTGGAAAAGACAAAATAACAGGGACAGAAATTAGATCAGTGGTTGCCATGGGATAGGGATGGGGAAGACAGAAACAACTACAAAGGGGTAAAAGGGAACTTTTTGAGGTGGTGGAAATATCTTATATCCCAAATGTGATGGTGTAAGTTATATGACCATATACATCAATCTACACAACTCAAAAGGGTGAATTTTATTCTATGTAAATCATACCTTAATAAACCTGACTTTTAAGAAGATGACAAAGACGTAATCTCTGCCTTCAAGCTCCTGATCTAGTGAGAGATATATATAAACACATAATTTGAACTAGGTAAATGCTATAGTAAGTTATGAACAAAGTTCTGTGGTAGAATAGAGGAGGAACAAAGTCTGTCTTAGAGTGAGGCAAAGGATTCTCAGAGAAAATAACATGTAAGCTATGTCTTAAAAGTAACGAGGCCTGGTGAGGTGGCTCACGCCTGTAATCACAGCAATTTGGGAGGCCAAGGCAGGTACAATCACTGAGGTCAGGAGTTCGAGACCAGCCTGGCCAACATGGTGAAACCCAGTCTCTACTAAAAATACATAAATTAGCCGGACACGGTAGCGCGCGTCTGTAGTCCCAGCTACTCATGAGGCTGAGGCTAGAAAATTGCTTGAATTCAGGAGGTAGGGGTTGCAGTCAGCCAAGACTGCACCACTGCACTCCAGCCTGGGAGACAGAGCAAGACTCCACCTCAAAAAAAAAAAAAAAGGTAACAAGCATGACGATGACAGACCAAGAAGAAAGAAAAGCATCCAAGTAGAGAGAACAGTTGAGAGAAAAACATGGAGGTATGTAAAGGCAAGATTAGCCATGTGAGAGACAGTAAACAAAGTGTAGGATGAGTTAGAACCTCAGAGGTCATGCCATACATGATAAGATTTATGTCTTAGACACATAAGTATAAATATCATGTGAGAAAATATATGGAGGTAATATGAATGACTGGCAGAGAACAAGAACAGTTTTGAAGGGTGTCACAATAATCCTAGAAAGAGATACCTGGGGTCTGAATTAAGGTTCAATTAAAAGGCTATTTAGTGAAAGACTACTTGCGGGAATGAGGAAGAAAAAAAAGTCAAGGTTAACTGAAATTTCTGCAAAGAACAAATGACATCAATAAGATGAGAAACATAAAAGGAAATACAGATTTGTTTGATAATCCAGGTTGGGGGAGAATCATCTGGCTTCCATTTTCCCATCTACTAACTCTCTTCCTTGTAGGCATGCCTTCTCTAACTAAAATTGATATTTATTATGACTTATCTACTTGAACTATTTTATAAAATAACTATAAGAAGTAAAAGCAACACAGTAAAACCTCAACAAAGTTTTTACAGTGTCTTAGAGACAGCAGAATAGTTATTTCAAAAGTAAAAATAAGGCCGGGCACAGTGGCTCACACCCATAATCCAGGCACTTTGGGAAGCCAAGGCAGGAGGACTGTTTGAGCCCAGGATATCAAGACCCTAGCCTGGGATATATAGCAAGACTCCACCTCTACCGAAAAATGAAATTTAAAAAAATTAAAAATAAGTTTTAAAAAAGAAAACATTGGGCAGTTTGGCTAGAGCATAATTATTAGAACAGATAATTAGAGTTTCTGGTTTTTCAAAAATTTGAATCGTAATAAAAGGAAATTTCAATGTTCTATTTCAATTTTCAGCAGCAAATAAATGTGTACATACAGGAACTTAAAGAATAAAACATAAATGAAAATAGGAGAGGAAAGAATAAATTTAAATACTGCATAAGCTTTCCAACTTAAGTAACAGGTTCCAAATTTGTCTTTGAAAATCAATTATGTGATGGCTGGGCAAGGTGGGCTCACAGTTGTAACCCCAGCACTTTGGGAGGCCAAGGCAGGTGAATCACCTGAGGTCAGGAGTTCAAGACCAGCCTGACCAACATGATAAAACCCCATTGTATTAGTCCATTTTCATGCTGTTGATAAAGACATACCCAAGACTAGGAAGAAAAAGAAGTTTAATTCGACTTACAGTTCCACATGGCTGGGGAGGCCTCAGAATCATGGTAGGAAGCAAAAGGCACTCCTTACATGGTGGTGGCAAGAGAAAATGAGGAAGATGCAAAAACAGAAACCCTGATAAAACCATCAGATCTCATGAAGTTTATTCGCTACCACGAGAACAGTATGGGGAAACCACCCCATGATTCAAAGTATCTCCCACGGGGTCCCTCCCACAACACATGGGAATTATGGGAGTACAATTCAAGATGAGATTTGGGTGTGGACACGGCAAAACCATATCACCCATCTCTACTAAAAATACAAAAATTAGCCTGGTGTGGTGGCAGGCACCTGTAATCCCAGCTACTCGGTAGGCTAAGGCAGGAGAATCGCCTGAACCTGGGAGGCAGAGGTTGCAGTGAGCCGAGATCATGCCACTGCACTCCAGCCTGGGCGACAGAGCAAGACTCTGTCTCAAAAAAATAATCATAATTTTTAAAAATCAAGTATGTGAAATTTAGAATATACTGCCCCAAAGAAACAATATGACACTAAAGCACAGCTAAACAATACTAGGGTATTACACCAACCTGCTGAAGAACCAACGCCACCACCACCACCACCACCACCACTACCACTACCACTACCACTACCACTACCACTACCACTACCACTACCACTACCACTACCACTACCACTACCAAAGTACAGTGTTTAGGAGAACGGGGTGCTCTGAGGCTGCCTGAGGTGCAACATCTTTTGTGACCTTGACTGGGGTAATTAACTCTACAAATCTAATATTCCTCACCTTTAAAATGGAGATGATAAAATCACCTGCTCTGCAAGAGTTACTATGAAAATTAAAAGAGGGAATCTAAAGCACTTAGCACAGTCATTCATCTAACATGTATTTATTAAGCACCTACTACATGTCAGGTATATTTTAGGCCCCAAGGCCCTGGCAATGAAACGGTAAACAAAAAAGTAAGTCCTTACTCTTATGGAGCGTGTATTCTAATATAAGAAAACATGCAATAAAAAAAAAATCTGATGGAGTTAATGCTATGAAAATAAAGCAGGATATAAGAGATGAAGAGTAACAAGGAGAAGGATACTATTTTGGTAGTAGGAAAAGGTTCTCTAATAAGGCCACAAATTTTAACAAAGACCATAACAGAATGAAGAAGAGGGTCATACAGAGAACTGGGGGAAGAAATCAGATCCATTTCTGGCAATATGGTAGACTAGATGCCCAGGAAAATATTTGTGATTCAGAATTTTTTAAAATGCTGAATATTAAACAAAACCAAAATAGTATTTTTCATGAGTGGCTGAGCTGAAAGAAAGAAAACACAACAAAGCACTGGTGAGCACTGCAACGAGCCTCTCCCCTGGGAGCATCCATCAATCCCCAGTGGCTTAGAAGTCAGTTTAAGGGACTGGTGAGAAGGACATAAAGGTTGGGGCCTAAACAAGGTGGGAAATCTGAAAAGCAGTACTCAGTGGACCACCTGCGGAGGGGGGTAAACAACATGCTCAACAGAGATCACAGGTGGCATGTTTGCCTTTCCCAGTCTCAGTGGAAGAGAAAAAATGAAGTCACCCTTCTCTCACTTGTTTAAGGACAAAATTCATACTACCTATGTGGTCTAGAAAAACTCAAACTAGTGCATTCCGTTCCAAGGCGTCTGTGAGCCCGCGGAGTATACGCCATGAGCAAAGCTCACCCTCCCAAGTTGAAAAAATTTTGGACAAGAAGTTATCATTGAAATTAAATGGTGGCAGACATGTCCAAGGAATATTGCGGGGATTTGATCCCTTTATGAACCTTGTGATAGATGAATGTGTGGAGATGGCGACTAGTGGGCAACAGAACAATATTGGAATGGTGGTAATACGAGGAAATAGTATCATCATGTTAGAAGCCTTGGAACGAGTATAAATAATGGCTGTTCAGCAGAGAAACCCATGTCCTCTCTCCATAGGGCCTGTTTTACTATGATGTAAAAATTAGGTCATATACATTTTCATATTAGACTTTTTGTTAAATAAACTTTTGTAATAGTCAAAAATGCCTTCTCAAATGTTCTGAATATAGAATATTAGCTCTCATTCCAATTTTTTCTAACATGAATTTTCCTGGTTGACAATGATTTCAAAGGGTTTTATGCATTAAAGTGGAAGAATCTTATTAAATGTGAAACATGGCAAAAAAAAAAAAAAAAAGAAAAACTCAAACTAAAAATTCAGTTTCAAGAGACTCTGAGTTGGAAGAGACTAGAGCATGACAGAAGCAAACACCAATCCAGTCAAGAGGAGTACACTAAACCCAAGCCTCCAGTGATATTCACAAATAAAAATCCATGGAAGATAATCTCACAATTAAAAAGAAATTCACAGCCGGGCGCGGTGGCTCAAACCTGTAATCCCAGCACTTTGGGAGGCCGAGACGGGCGGATCACGAGGTCAGGAGATCGAGACCATCCTGGCTAACATGGTGAAACCCCGTCTCTACTAAAAAATACAAAAAACTAGCCGGATGAGGTGGTGGGCGCCTGTAGTCCCAGCTACTTGGGAGGCTGAGGCAGGACAATGGCGTAAACCCGGGAAGCGGAGCTTGCAGTGAGCTGAGATCCGGCCACTGCACTCCAGCCCGGGCGACAGAGCAAGACTCCGTCTCAAAAAAAAAAAAAAAAAAGAAATTCACAAAATAATGAAAAAACAAGCCCCCAAGGATCAGCAGAACAAGCCTTTCAGAAACACACGAAACAATAAGGAACATGAAAATAATCGGATATCTAATATAAAAATGTTAATGGTTAAGGAAACAAAAGATATCAAAAATATGACTGAAAGAAACTGTAAAAAACATGAAACAGGCCGGGCGCGGTGGCTCAAGCCTGTAATCCCAGCACTTTGGGAGGCCGAGACGGGCGGATCACGAGGTCAGGAGATCAAGACCATCCTGGCTAACATGGTGAAACCCCGTCTCTACTAAAAATACAAAAAAAAAAAACTAGCCGGGCGACCTGGCGGGCGCCTGTAGTCCCAGCTACTCGGGAGGCTGAGGCAGGAGAATGGCGTGAACCCGGGAGGCGGAGCTTGCAGTGAGCTGAGATCCGGCCACTGCACTCCAGCCTGGGCGACAGAGCGAGACTCCGTCTCAAAAAAAAAAAAAAAAAAAAAAAAAAAAAAAAAAAAAAAAACATGAAACATTATAATTGCTTATTGACAGTCATACAATAATATTATAATTGCTTATTGATAGTCATACAATAATTAGATATTTGAGAGGAGATCATTCTAGGCAAAGGAAAAAATAAGTTCAAAGGCCCTAAGGTAAGAGTATGCCTGGCTTGTTTTAGGAAGTACAAAAGGGCCATGGCATCCCGAGTTGAGTAAACAAGGAAGAAAAGTGAGAAGAAATGAGGACGAAGAACTGGTACTTAGTAGGTCACAAAATACCTCAACAAATATTAGCTATTATCCCATAATTTCTGTTGGAAAATTTTGGATATTAGAAATAATAATGTCTTCTTTACCACTTCTGCATTAAATACAGAAGCCAGAGCAGAGCTACAGGGGATCTCAAGTAGGTTCAGAAGGAAATAAGAAAATATTCCTTTTCTATGAAGTGGGGAAAGTCTTCAGTAGAGGTCCCAGTGCAAAGGAAGACATCTGGGTCTTGTGTGAGCAAGGTAGAAATGAAGTGATTCAGAAGACACACTTCTGGAAACAATAATGATCAACAACAACCAAAAAAAAAAAAAAATTGAGATGAAATTACCATTTCAAAGTAGGAGACATTTCAAACTTGGGCATTAATTGGTAAGCAGGACATCCTCATAGTACTCAAAAATTTCACAATTCAAGTTAACATTTACATTCTATGACAATGAGAATTTAGCATAAATGAAACTCCCAAAGATATGCCAAACTTTTTAACTATCCGATTTAATTCTCAACGTTTTCTAAATAGTTTCAAAAGACACTAACAAGCAGCAAAATAGTACTAATTTGATTTTTCTTTTCTTCCATATTCCTACCCTCAGACTAAGGCATTGTCTAACAAACCCATGAACAAAACACAAGTAATACAGGTTAAGAACAATATTCATAAGCCACAACTAGAGGTATGATCAATCCCTAAATATTAAAGAGTTAGTCATTCCATTTTTTCCCGATTAGAAAAATGACAGAAAATTGACTGGTGGATATCTTAAATACATAGAAACTACCAGGCACCACTTGACACACGAAGAAATAGATGCAAAGAATCAAAGTATGCACTGTTAAATCAATGAGAAAGTTACAAAATAATTCATTTTCTCAAAGCGTATCACTCTTAACAATGTTTCTAATTATCATAACCTAATACAATTCTTGAAAATTTAGTTAAATTAGGTTCCAATACAAGAACACAACTTATATTAATAATCACACAGTATAACGTAGTACACACAAAATTCAAATTCAAACAACCTAAGTCCAAATGCCATCTTACTGACTATGGGACTTGAGCATCATTAATCACTCCAATCCTGTTTTCATGCTATAAATCAAGTTTAATAAAGTACGGCCCCATGGAGTTGTCACATGGAATAAATAAAACAAAGCCCTGTAAAACACATGTTCATCAGCAGACCCAGATATACACCCTGACTTACATCTAGGTTTCATTCTATTATAACCGGATCATAAAGCAAAGCATTAATTTCTTTTTTATTTTTATTTTATTTTATTTTACTTTAAGTTCTGAGATACATGTGGCATTAATGTCAATCTTTCCTTCCAAAGCACCACTTAAATAACTTGATGTGACTGTTCATGCACAGTGCACTCAGCACTATAGAATAAAGTCAGTGTCTAACAATAAAAACTAGAAAGATACTTGTGCAATATGTTACACTCAATGTAGAACTTGGCTAAATTGAAAATTTTCTGAAATACTTTATGTAAATAAAGAAGCAGAGCAGTCCCTACAAATAGAAATGGCTCCTGAAATTTTTATGTCAAAAGTCATCTTGTCAATTTATGTGTAACATTCAAGTGACTACCAAATGGTCATCATTTGACTCACTCAAAACTACTTTGTTTCAAAAGTTCATCCCCACACAGATAAACACGTTAAAGATAGTACAATTCACTAAAAATAGTCAAGTTCTCTGTTCATACAAATGGGATTTCTATGCAGGTTACTTGTATTCAATCTAAATGACTAAGAACTTACAAAGACTTAAGATGATCCTGCAAGAAAGATGCCTAAGGGGGAAAAAAAGAATTAAGATGAAGTAGTATTTTGTTCTAGGCTGTTTATTTTAAGTGTGTAGCGGTTAGAGGGAAAAAAAAACATGACTTCCTTTACATTATCCTAAAACATTCCACAATTATTTTTCTTTATAATCTTCTTTGAGACAGAATCACGCTCTGTTGCCCAGGCTGGAGTGCAGTGGCGAAATCTCGGCTTACTGCAACCTCGGGGATCTCCAGGGTTCAAGCGATTCCCATGCCTCAACCTCCGGAGTAGCTGAGACTACAGGCATGCACCACCACACCCAGTTAATTTTTGTATTTTTTTTTTTTTTTTTTTTTGAGGCGGAGTCTCGCTCTGTCGCCCGGACTGGAGTGCAGTGGCCAGATCTCAGCTCACTGCAAGCTCCGCCTCCCTGGTTTACGCCATTCTCCTGCCTCAGCCTCCCTAGTAGCTGGGGCTACAGGCGCCCGCCACCTCGCCCGGCTAGTTTTTGTATTTTTAGTAGAGACGGGGTTTCACCACGTTGGCCAGGCTGGTCTCCGACTCCTAACCTCAAGTGATCCGCCCACCTCAGCCTCCCAAACTGCTAGGATTACAAGCGTGAGCCACTGTGCCTGGCCAGTCTATTAACTGTAAAAGCTATGAAAACTTTTTTTTTTTTCTTTTTTAAGACATAGGGTCTCGGCCGAGCGCGGTGGCTCACACCTGGTATCCCAGCACTTTGGGAGGCCAAGGCGGGTGGATCACCTGAGGTCGGGAGTTCGGGACTGGCCTGACAGACATGTAGAAACCCTGTCTCTACTTCAAAAATTACAAAATTAGCCCGGCGTGGTGGCGCATGACTGTAACCCCAGCTACTTGGGAGGCTGAGGCAGGAGAATCGCTTGAACCCAGGAGGCAGAGGTTGCGGTTAGCCGAGATCGCGCCATTGC